>NC_091347.1:11831269-11961269 GCF_038502225.1 Cherax quadricarinatus | reverse complement strand
AATAAGCGTGTATGCACCTGGAGAAGAGAGGAATGCAGAGGAGAGAGAGAGATTTTGGGAGATGTTAAGTGAATGTATAGGAGCCTTTGAACCAAGTGAGAGAGTAATTGTGGTAGGGGACTTGAATGCTAAAGTAGGAGAAACTTTTAGAGAGGGTGTGGTAGGTAAGTTTGGGGTGCCAGGTGTAAATGATAATGGGAGCCCTTTGATTGAACTTTGTATAGAAAGGGGTTTAGTTATAGGTAATACATATTTTAAGAAAAAGAGGATAAATAAGTATACACGATATGATGTAGGGCGAAATGACAGTAGTTTGTTGGATTATGTATTGGTAGATAAAAGACTGTTGAGTAGACTTCAGGATGTACATGTTTATAGAGGGGCCACAGATATATCAGATCACTTTCTAGTTGTAGCTACACTGAGAGTAAAAGGTAGATGGGATACAAGGAGAATAGAAGCATCAGGGAAGAGAGAGGTGAAGGTTTATAAACTAAAAGAGGAGGCAGTTAGGGTAAGATATAAACAGCTATTGGAGGATAGATGGGCTAATGAGAGCATAGGCAATGGGGTCGAAGAGGTATGGGGTAGGTTTAAAAATGTAGTGTTAGAGTGTTCAGCAGAAGTTTGTGGTTACAGGAAAGTGGGTGCAGGAGGGAAGAGGAGCGATTGGTGGAATGATGATGTAAAGAGAGTAGTAAGGGAGAAAAAGTTAGCATATGAGAAGTTTTTACAAAGTAGAAGTGATGCAAGGAGGGAAGAGTATATGGAGAAAAAGAGAGAAGTTAAGAGAGTGGTGAAGCAATGTAAAAAGAGAGCAAATGAGAGAGTGGGTGAGATGTTATCAACAAATTTTGTTGAAAATAAGAAAAAGTTTTGGAGTGAGATTAACAAGTTAAGAAAGCCTAGAGAACAAATGGATTTGTCAGTTAAAAATAGGAGAGGAGAGTTATTAAATGGAGAGTTAGAGGTATTGGGAAGATGGAAGGAATATTTTGAGGAATTGTTAAATGTTGATGAAGATAGGGAAGCTGTGATTTCGTGTATAGGGCAAGGAGGAATAACATCTTGTAGGAGTGAGGAAGAGCCAGTTGTGAGTGTGGGGGAAGTTCGTGAGGCAGTAGGTAAAATGAAAGGGGGTAAGGCAGCCGGGATTGATGGGATAAAGATAGAAATGTTAAAAGCAGGTGGGGATATAGTTTTGGAGTGGTTGGTGCAATTATTTAATAAATGTATGGAAGAGGGTAAGGTACCTAGGGATTGGCAGAGAGCATGCATAGTTCCTTTGTATAAAGGCAAAGGGGATAAAAGAGAGTGCAAAAATTATAGGGGGATAAGTCTGTTGAGTGTACCTGGTAAAGTGTATGGTAGAGTTATAATTGAAAGAATTAAGAGTAAGACGGAGAATAGGATAGCAGATGAACAAGGAGGCTTTAGGAAAGGTAGGGGGTGTGTGGACCAGGTGTTTACAGTGAAACATATAAGTGAACAGTATTTAGATAAGGCTAAAGAGGTCTTTGTGGCATTTATGGATTTGGAAAAGGCGTATGACAGGGTGGATAGGGGGGCAATGTGGCAGATGTTGCAAGTGTATGGTGTAGGAGGTAGGTTACTGAAAGCAGTGAAGAGTTTTTACGAGGATAGTGAGGCTCAAGTTAGAGTATGTAGGAAAGAGGGAAATTTTTTCCCAGTAAAAGTAGGCCTTAGACAAGGATGTGTGATGTCACCGTGGTTGTTTAATATATTTATAGATGGGGTTGTAAGAGAAGTAAATGCGAGGGTCTTGGCAAGAGGCGTGGAGTTAAAAGATAAAGAATCACACACAAAGTGGGAGTTGTCACAGCTGCTCTTTGCTGATGACACTGTGCTCTTGGGAGATTCTGAAGAGAAGTTGCAGAGATTGGTGGATGAATTTGGTAGGGTGTGCAAAAGAAGAAAATTAAAGGTGAATACAGGAAAGAGTAAGGTTATGAGGATAACAAAAAGATTAGGTGATGAAAGATTGAATATCAGATTGGAGGGAGAGAGTATGGAGGAGGTGAACGTATTCAGATATTTGGGAGTGGACGTGTCAGCGGATGGGTCTATGAAAGATGAGGTGAATCATAGAATTGATGAGGGAAAAAGAGTGAGTGGTGCACTTAGGAGTCTGTGGAGACAAAGAACTTTGTCCTTGGAGGCAAAGAGGGGAATGTATGAGAGTATAGTTTTACCAACGCTCTTATATGGGTGTGAAGCGTGGGTGATGAATGTTGCAGCGAGGAGAAGGCTGGAGGCAGTGGAGATGTCATGTCTGAGGGCAATGTGTGGTGTGAATATAATGCAGAGAATTCGTAGTTTGGAAGTTAGGAGGAGGTGCGGGATTACCAAAACTGTTGTCCAGAGGGCTGAGGAAGGGTTGTTGAGGTGGTTCGGACATGTAGAGAGAATGGAGCGAAACAGAATGACTTCAAGAGTGTATCAGTCTGTAGTGGAAGGAAGGCGGGGTAGGGGTCGGCCTAGGAAGGGTTGGAGGGAGGGGGTAAAGGAGGTTTTGTGTGCGAGGGGCTTGGACTTCCAGCAGGCATGCGTGAGCGTGTTTGATAGGAGTGAATGGAGACAAATGGTTTTTAATACTTGACGTGCTGTTGGAGTGTGAGCAAAGTAACATTTATGAAGGGATTCAGGGAAACCGGCAGGCCGGACTTGAGTCCTGGAGATGGGAAGTACAGTGCCTGCACTCTGAAGGAGGGGTGTTAATGTTGCAGTTTAAAAACTGTAGTGTAAAGCACCCTTCTGGCAAGACAGTGATGGAGTGAATGATGGTGAAAGTTTTTCTTTTTCGGGCCACCCTGCCTTGGTGGGAATCGGCCAGTGTGATAATAAAAAAAAAAAAAAAAAAAATATATATATATATATATATATATATCGACTGGAAAGCTTTGTGTTTCTAGTGGTCTGACTTGAATGGTCTTATGTGATTACTGGGACTTATATTTACAGACTTGAATGCTGTTTGAAGGAGGTGAGGGAGGTACCACACGGCAGGTAAATCAGAATGGTGCAGTGTGGTGTCCTCTAGCAATTTATACAAGAAAACCTAACTAAAAACTTTCTAGAGAGAGAGAGAGAGAGAGAGAGAGAGAGAGAGAGAGAGAGAGAGAGAGAGAGAGAGAGAGAGAGAGAGAGAGAAAGAGAGAGAGAGAGATAGAGAGATAGAGAGAGAGAGAGAGAGAGAGAGAGAGAGAGAGAGAGAGAGAGAGAGAGAAAGAGAGAGAGAGAGAGAGAGAGAGAGAGAGAGAGAGAGAGAGAGAGAGAGAGAGAGAGAGAGAGAGAGAGAAAGAGAGAGAGAGAGAGAGAGAGATAAAGCAAACACTGGCAGGAAAGCGAGAAAAATTCTTCAGATTAGAATTGTGAGCGTTAGAATTTTTTTTTAATTATACAAAGGCTGGCTTTAATTGTTCTGTAGTGGGTGTTCTGTTGGTGTACTGTTGATGTACTTTTGATGTACTGTTGATGTACTGTTGGTGTACTGTTGATATACTGTTGGTGTATTATTGGTATACTGTTGATATACTGCTGGTGTACTGCTGGTGTGCTGTTGGTGTACTGCTGGTGTACTGCTGGTGTGCTGTTGGTGTACTGCTGGTGTACTGCTGGTGTGCTGTTGGTGTACTGCTGGTGTACTGCTGGTGTACTGCTGGTGTACTGTCAGTATGTGGGTGTGCTATTTCGTGTACGTGTACTGTTTTCTGGTAAAAGGACGTTAATAATATCTGGGTGTTGTGCCCAGACGTAGCAACATACAAGACCTCCTTGAGAAACTCTGAACAGGTGAGCCATCAATTACGCATACTTTGGAACTCAGGAAAACAGGAAAGACTCAACTCTACGTTGTGCTGTGCAAATCTCCTGACACTGCTTGCCTTTCCTTAAAGAATGTAAGTGTGACAAATTGTTTAAAAAAACAGATTTTCTAAACCGTTTGTCACATGAGTCAGACACTGCAACATCTTGGGATCTTGATACAAAGAATTCTTCATCGCTTGTCTAAGTAAAAGACTTGACCTACTTACACTAGTGGATACTTCCACTGGTGACTCCGCCTCCTCCTGCTTTAACTCATCTGACTGCACTATATAAACAGTTTTTCCGAGCATATGCTGTACTTTCTTCAAGACTAATGGACTGAGCACATCGACTCCAGGCTGAGCGACTGATTACCTCAAATTCCTCGTCTTCTTCCACTATTTTTCTTTGTATTGGACTGAAGAAGCCATTGGCTTCTTCTTCAAAGAGTATAGGAAACCCATTAAGAAGGATGATCTTATACTCTTCTGTTTACATCTCGATGCTCTCACCATAAGAGGTATCCTGGCTGGTTTCTTCTTGAGGGCTATTCGCATCTCTAGCTCTAGGATTTCTGGAAGAGGAATGAACCCATATAACGGAAGCTTACACACGTCTTCACATCCCCTCTTTCTTCAAGTAGACTACAGGTTCGAGACTCAAGCCATCCTCAACAGAATCCCCCACGAAAAATATCACCAAGTAGTTCTTAGTGTTTCCATTCTGGAATATTGCCAGGAACACCTGACAGGTGCTTGCTAGAAGCAACAACAGTGTAGTCACTGTGACTACGTCCTCAATTTCTGTGGCTTGCATCATCCACAGTTACTGTGGTTTACATCTTCACTCTCAGTTCTATAACCCTTACTTCCATAGGAGACATCTACACTGTTCCTCGTAGACACCGTACCAAAACAATGCTTAGGAGATACAAGCACAAGTGTATCTATCCGCCTGAGTGAACGCTAATGCGCCTGTAAGAAGGCCGACCCAAGCAACGCTCGTGTTCCCCATACATGGAACTCCGCACGACATTAATGACTTGAAGAACAAAAAGGCACAATGCCGTGACTGGAACAATACACAAATAACCCACACATAGAGGGGAGAAGCTCACGACAACGTTTCGGTCGGACTTGGACCATTAACAAAGTTACACTAGCACAAAAGAGAGAGCCAGCATACACATGTGTAGGCAAGCCGGAGAGGGACGGGATCAAGAGAGGAAATAAAAGAAGTAGTGGTTGTAGAAGTAGTGGTAGTAGAAGCAGTGGTAGTAGAAGTAGTGGTAGTAGAAGCAGTGGTAGTAGAAGTAGTGGTAGTAGAAGCAGTGGTAGTAGAAGTAGTGGTAGTAGAAGAGTAGAAGTAGAAGCAGTAGAAGTAGAAGGCAGTAGAGCTAGTAGTAGGTAGTGTATGGTGCAGCAGCTAGTGGCAGCTGTAGTGGCAGTAAGCATGGTGCAGTAGCTTAGCATAGCAAGGCAGTGGCAGCATGGTGTGCAGTGGAGAGCAGTGCAGTATAGCAGAAGTAGTAGCAGAAGCAGTGGCAGTAGAAGCAGTAGCAGAAGAGTATAGCAGCAGCAGTGGAAATAGCAGAAGCAGTGGCAGCAAGCAGTGGCAGAAGAGTAGCAGGAAGTGTAGCAGCAAGCCAGTAGGCAGTAGAGTGCAGCAGCTAGCAGAGAGAAGCAGTAGCAGAAGCAGTAGCAGGCAGTGCAGCAGAAGCAGTGGCAGAGAATATGGTAGGCAGCAGCAGTGGCAGCAGTCAAGCAGTGGCAGCAGAAGCAGTAGCAGCAAGTAGTGGCAGTAAGAAGTAGCAGGCTAGTGGCAGCAGGCAAGCAGTGCAGTAGTAACAGTAGGCAGTAGGCAAGCTGGCAGTAGTAGAATAGTGGCAGCAGAAGCAGTGCAGAGCAGTGGTGAGCAGTAAGCAGTGCAGAAGAGTAGGCAGAAGGCAGCAGCGAAGTAGAGAGAGCATGGTAGTAGAACCAGTGGCAGTAGGAAGAGTAGGTAGCTAGTGGCAGCAGAATGCAGTACAGAAGCAGTGCAGCAGCAGCTTAGTGGCAGCATAGATGGTATAGCTATGCAGAAGCAGAGGTAGTAGGCAGAGAGTAGTGTGCAGAGAAGATGGTAGCAGAAGCAGTAGTAGTAAGCATAGCAGAAGCAGTGGCAGCAGTATATGGCAGAGTAACAGTGGTAGTAGAAGTATGGCATATAAGTTATGGCAGCAGAAGTGTGCAGTAGAAGCAGTGGTAGAATATAGCAGTAGCGAGTAGAAGCAGCAGAGCAGTACAAGCAGAAGGAGAATGAGGGCATGCAGAAGTAGCGTAAGAGAAGCAGTGGTAGCAGAACAGTGGTAGAAGAGTAGCTAGCTAGTGGTAGCAGAAGTGCAGGTAGAAGCAGAGGCAGTAGAAGAGTAGTAGTAGTAGTGAGCAGTAGAAGAAGTGGTAGTAGAAGTATGGTAGCAGTATGCAGTGTAGTATAAGCAGAGCAGTGCAATATAGTAGCAGCGAGTAGGAGCAGAAGAGTGGTGAGCAGTGCAGCAGAGAGTAGAAGCAGAGCAGCAGTGCAGAGCAGTGGCAGAGGAAGAGTATATGAGCATATAGAATGAGTGATAGAAGCAGTATGCAGAAGAGTACAGTGGCAGTGGCAGAAGAGTGGCAGCAGCAGGCAGGCAGCAGAGCAGTGCAGAAGAGAGTAGAAGCAGAAGCAGTAGAAGAGAGCAGCAGGCAGTGCTAGTGGTAGTAGAAGGTAGAGTAGTGCAGTGGTAGTAGAAGTAGTGGTAGTAGAAGTAGTGGTAGTAGAAGTAGTGGTAGTAGAAGTAGTGGTAGTAGAAGTAGTGGTAGTAGAAGTAGTGGTGTTAGTAGAAAGTAGGAAGTGTAGTTTTAGTGGAACAGGAGATAGAAAGGGGAGGCAAGGGTGAGGGGAGGCAAGGGTGAGGGGAGGCAAGGGTGAGGGGAGGCAAGGGTGAGGGGAGGCAAGGGTGAGGGGAGGCAAGGGTGAGGGGAGGCACGGGTGAGGGGAGGCACGGGTGTGGGGAGGCAAGGGTGGGGGGAGGCAAGGGGTGAGGGGAGGCAAGGTGAGGGGAAGGCAAGGGTGAGGGGAAGCAATGGTGAGGGGAGGGGCAAGGGTGAGGGGAGGCAAGGGTGAGGGGAAGCAAGGGTGAGGGGAGGCAAGGGTGAGGGGAGGCAAGGGTGAGGGGAGGCAAGGGTGAGGGGAGGCAAGGGTGAGGGGAGGCAAAAATAATAGTAGAAAGCCAAAGTACTAGGTAAGATAATTTGGAAAGAGGTACAACTCACCCCAGGCCCCCTGCCCCCCGGCCCCCTGCCCCCCCGCCCCCTGCCCCCCGCCCCCTGCCCCCCGCCCCCCGCCCCTGCCCCCCGCCCCCTGCCCCCCCGCCCCCTGCCCCAGCCCCCGCCCCTGCCCCGCCCCCTTGTTGTTAGTAGTAGTAGTAGTAGTAGTAGTAGTAGTAGTAGTAGTAGTAGTAAGCAGCAGTAGAAATGGTAGAAATAATGGTAGTAGCCATCATAGTAATAATGGTAGTACAAGTTGTATTAGTAAAAATGACCTTAGTAGTAGCAAAAGTAGTAGTAGTAATAGCAAAAGTAGTAGTAGTAATAGTAGTATTAGTAACAGTAGTACCAGAAGCAGCAGCAGCAGCAGCAGCAGCAGCAGCAGCAGCAGCAATAGTAGTACCAGTAGAAACAGTAGTCGTAATAGTAACAGTAGTATTAGTATTAGTAGTAGTAATAGTAGGAACAGTAGTAGTAGTAGTAGTAGTAGTAGTAGTAGTAGTAGTAGTAGTAGTAGTAGTAGTAGTAGTAGTAGTAGTAGTAGTAGTAGTAGTAACAGTAGCAACAGTAGTGGCACTAGTATAACTAAGGTATATAATAATACCAACACCATGAACGTCTTCATTTCAGTAATACACTTAACATCTTCATTTCAATAAAGATATCTTAATTGTATGCAAGCTCCTGTGTCCGACCCTCCAGGCTCCAGGCTCCAGGCTCCAGGCTCCAGGCTCCAGGCTCCAGGCTCCAGGCTCCAGGCTCCAGGCTCCAGGCTCCAGGCTGGGCACCAACACTGGCACAACAACGACTGTGAATTACATCTCAAGAAACTGGAAACCCGAGTAACTTAGCACTCTCACACCTGATACAAACTAGATATAAAAAAAGAGCTGCTTATGCAACCTGAGGTAACTTTACTGTGGAAAATAAAGTTACTGCACGTTTCATAAGTTTTTGTTTTCTACTCTAACACCTGTCCCTAAGGGACATAGGAGCAAAAAAAAGGAAGGAAAAAAAGCAAGAAAGGAAGGAGACAGAACACGGGAGAAGGAAGGAAAAGGGCAGGCCAAATCACAAGTGTTCTGAAGATCAAAACATTTGACAATATGTTGAGAAAAGTTTTCATCTGTAGAAAGAAAACCAAGACTAACATTTATGCTTTAGAGCTGATTCGACAAGACGGCGTCTGTGAAAGCTAAACGAAGCTAAGATAGTTTAGACAGACACCGGTTTATAAGACAGCTACTATCTTTAACAAAACAGAAAGGAGAAGTGGTCAACACTCCCCTTTACATTCTTTAAGTCAGTCAGAAGGAGAACGTCCAGGTTCATCAAAGCACTGAAGAGGGAAACAGGAGCGGGACATAATGTAGTAGACATCGGAGGCATCAGTGACAGGAAGAGAACTAATACCCACTGCGATGGGTATTAGTTTGGCGAAGAGTGGAAATTTCAACTTAGAGAACTGGAGGATCACAGACGTTAAAAGGCGCAGAGGAAGAGAGAGAGAAAAATAAGCTGTTCTTAGGTAAAAAAAAAGAACACGTGTGGAAATAATGCGACATTTTATCGTGATAACGTTTCGCTTTTTCCACAAGAGAAATGTGTCCTTATACCTAACACATTGTAGGCAACTCTACCAACAACTTTGCTCCGGACGGATGGAGTGAGTCTATGTTTACCAAATGGGTTTGCGGTGGACAGGAAAAGAAACGCCCGTCACGGAGCGGTGAACGTAAACATCGAGGAAGGGGAACAATGAGTTACATTCTTATTCAGCCTCAGACTTGATAAATGGAGCAAGATTATTGTGGGCATCGAGAAATGGCTGGAGGAGATTAATCGTGTGGCCAGAGAACAAAGACCACATCTCCACAGCGATGCCAGAGAGATGGACACACCACAATAGTAAGAAGTAAAATAAGGTTAGCAAGAATAGGGAGGTAAGCCCATAGCATCAACAGAAGTTTGAGAACAGAAGAAAAACGAGTTGGATTCCACAAAAGAGGATTACGATCAAGACATTAGTATAAAGAGATGAAGTAGCCCTTTAAGTAGCCCATTCAATGTGAGAAAAGCAAAAGCATCATCAAGAGTCTCTCACCATCAAGACTATGTATATTAGAAGTGATCAAGGTCCCAGGACAAAAAACATGTCCTAATAAACATGTCTTATTTACTTACGCGTCTTCCTAAACCAGCCAATAGGTGTCATGTATCAGGGACATAATGATGCCGGACACCACTAAACAAACTCTGTCGGAGAGAAATTTATGTACTTTTCCAGGTAGCTATACTTAAAGATTTCCAATAGAAAAAAAATAATTCATCATTTACGAAAAAGACTGAGACAAGGAAAAAATAGGAGTCAGGTTGAGATATCTCTCAATACACTCAGGGACAAGAGAGAGAGAAGAATGGAGAAAGACCTCTCTCCCTCAGAACATAACTCACTGTATACTCAACAGCAGGAAGGAGAGAGAGAGAGAGAGAGAGAGAGAGAGAGAGAGAGAGAGAGAGAGAGAGAGAGAGAGAGAGAGAGAGAGAGAGAGAGAGAGAGAGAGAGAAAGAGAGAGAGAAGACCACAGAAAGAGAACCTCCCGCAGGCAACGGGAGAGAGACAGAGCTTCTCTGAAAAATCTGAAATCAAGAGAATGGATTCACGTGTGTGTGTGAGTGTGTGTGTGTGACGAGGCTCGGCAAGAATAGTCTGTGTGTGTTTTATTTCAATCTCTGAGAGTGGCGGCTGGACCAGTGATGACGGAGGTGGAGCAGCGATGACGGGGGGTGGACCAGTGATGACGGAGGTGGACCAGTGATGACGGGGGGTGGACCAGTGATGACGGGAGGTGGACCAGTGATGACGGGGGTGGACCAGTGATGACGGGGGTGGACCAGTGATGACGGGGTGGACCAGTGATGACGGGAGGTGGAGCAGCGATGACGGGGTGGACCAGTGATGACGGAGGGTGGAGAGCGATGACGGGGGGTGGACCAGTGATGACGGAGGTGAGCAGCGATGACGGGGGTGGACCAGTGATGACGGAGGTGGACCAGTGATGACGGGGTGGGACCAGTGATGACGGGGGTGGAGCAGCGATGACGGGGTGGAGCAGCGATGACGGGGGGTGGACCAGTGATGACGGAGGTGGACCAGTGATGACGGGGGGTGGAGCAGCGATGACGGGGGGTGGACCAGTGATGACGGGGGTGGACCAGTGATGACGGGGGGTGGACCAGTGATGACGGAGGTGGACCAGTGATGACGGAGGTGGACCAGTGATGACGGAGGTGGACCAGTGATGACGGAGGTGGACCAGTGATGACGGAGGTGGAGCAGTGATGACAGGGGTGGACCAGTGATGACGGGGGTGGAGCAGTGATGACGGAGGTGGAGCAGTGATGACGGGGGGTGGACCAGTGATGACGGGGTGGACCAGTGATGACGGAGGTGGAGCAGTGATGACGGAGGTGGAGCAGTGATAACGGGGGGTGGACCAGTGATGCCGGAAGGTGGAGCAGTGATGACGGGGGTGGACCAGTGATGACGGAGGTGGACCAGTGATGACGGAGGTGAAGCAGTGATGACGGAGGTGGAGCAGTGATGACGGAGGTGGAGCAGTGATGACGGAGGTGGACCAGTGATGACGGAGGTGGAGCAGTGATGACGGGGGTGGACCAGTGATGACGGGGGTGGACCAGTGATGACGGAGGTGGAGCAGTGATGACGGAGGTGGACCAGTGATGACGGAGGTGGATCAGTGGGATGACGGGGGTGGAGCAGTGATGATGGGGGTGGACCAGTGATGACGGGGTGGACCAGTGATGACGGAGGTGGAGCAGTGATGACGGAGGTGGAGCAGTGATAACGGGGGGTGGACCAGTGATGCCGGAGGTGGACCAGTGATGACGGAGGTGGAGCAGTGATGACGGGGGTGGACCAGTGATGACGGGGGTGGACCAGTGATGACGGAGGTGGGGGAGTGATGACGGGGTGGACCAGTGATGACGGAGGTGGACCAGTGATGACGGGGGTGGGCGAGCGATGACGGGGTGGACCAGTGATGATGGGGTGGAGCAGCGATGACGGGGGTGGACCAGTGATGACGGAGGTGGAGCAGCGATGACGGGGTGGACCAGTGATGACGGGGGTGGAGAGCAGCGATGACGGGGGTGGACCAGTGATGACGGAGGTGGAGCAGCGATGACCAGGGGGTGGACCAGTGATGACAGGGGGTGGAGCAGCGATGACGGGGTGGACCAGTGATGACGGGGTGGACCTGTGATGACGGTGGTGGACCAGTGATGACGGGGGTGGACCAGTGATGACGGGGCGTGGACCAGTGATGACGGGGGTGGACCAGTGATGACGGGGGTGGACCAGTGATGACGGGGGTGGAACATGGAACAATGATGAAGAGGGTGGAGCAGGGAACAATGATGAAGGGAGATGGAACAGAGAACAATAATGAAGGGAGATGGAACAGAGAACAATAATGAAGGCAGATGGAATAAAGAACAATAATGAAGAGAGGTGGAACAGAGAACAATAATGAAGGGAGGTGAAACAGAGAACAATAATGAAGGCAGATGGAATAAAGAACAATAATGAAGGGAGGTGGAACAGAGAACAATAATGAAGGGAGGTGGAACAGAGAACAATAATGAAGGGAGGTGGAACAGAGAACAATAATGAAGGGAGGTGGAACAGAGAACAATAATGAAGGGAGGTGGAACAGAGAACAATAATGAAGGGAGGTGGAACAGAGAACAATAATGAAGGGAGGTGGAACAGAGAACAATAATGAAGGGAGGTGGAACAGAGAACAATAATGAAGGGAGGTGGAACAGAGAACAATAATGAAGGGAGGTGGAACAGAGAACAATAATGAAGGGAGGTGGAACAGAGAACATGGATGAAGGGAGGTGGAACAGAGAACAATAATGAAGGGAGGTGGAACAGAGAACAATAATGAAGGGAGGTGGAACAGAGAACAATAATGAAGGGAGGTGGAACAGAGAACAATAATGAAGGGAGGTGGAACAGAGAACAATAATGAAGGGAGGTGGAACAGAGAACAATAATGAAGGGAGGTGGAACAGAGAACAATAATGAAGGGAGGTGGAACAGAGAACATGGATGAAGGTAGGTGGAAGAGGGGCTATGAAGCACGTGTGGGAATGGCTGGAAATATAGCCGATCTTTCTACCCCACAATGTTGACACTCTGGCTACCATTCCTCACCATGATATTCCAGGTTAAAACATCATTCTCAGTCTTCTTATGATCGATACATTCACAGCTCAAGTTAAAAACTTCTTCCGTTTATGTTAAAACCTTCTCGGATAGTTTTAAAACCTTCTTGGTTAATATTAAAACATCCTGGGCTACTTTTGAAACCTGGGCTAATTTTAAACATCCTGTGATACTTCTAAAATCTACTGGGCTATTTTAGAACCCCCTGTTATAGTTTTAAAACCTCCTGGGGTAGTTTTAAACCCTCCTCTGTTACTTTTAAAACCTGTGCTACTCCTACCTGCTGTGCTAGTTCTAAAACCTCCTGGGCTACTTTTAAAACCTCATGTCATGCTTTTGAAACCTCCTGTGCTAGTTTTAAAACTCCTGGATTAGTTTTAAAAGCTTCTTGGCTTCTTTTAAAACCTCCTTTGCTAATGTTATAACCTCCAGTGCTAGTTTTAAAGCCTCCAGTGCTAGTTTTTAAACCTCCAGTGCTAGTTTTAAAACCACCAGTGTTAGTTTTAAAACCACCAGTGCTAGTTTTAAAACCTCCAGTGCTAGTTTTAAACCCACCAGTGCTAGTTTTAAAATCTCCTGTGCTAGTTTTAAAACTCCTGAATTAGTTTTAATAGCTCCTGGGCTTCTTTTAAAGCCTTCTGTGCTAGTTTTTAAACCTCCTTTGCTAATTTTATAACCTCCAGTGCTAGTTTTATAACCTCCAGTGCTAGTTTTAGAGCCTCCAGTGCTAGTTTTAAAACCTCCTGTGCTAGTTTTAAAACTACCAGTGCTAGTTTTAAAACTTCCTGTGTTAGTTTTAAAACTTCCTGGGCTAGTTTTAAAACCACCAGTGCTAGTTTTAAAACTTCCTGTGCTAGTTTTAAAACCTCCTGGGCTAGTTTTAAAACCACCAGTGCTAGTTTTAAAACTTCCTGTGCTAGTTTTAAAACTTCCTGTGCTAGTTTTAAAACCTCCTGTGCTAGTTTTAAAACCACCAGTGCTAGTTTTAAAACTTCCTGTGCTAGTTTTAAAACCTCCTGTGCTAGTTTTAAAACCACCAGTGCTAGTTTTAAAACTTCCTGTGCTAGTTTTAAAACCTCCTGTGCTAGCCACCAGTAGTTTTAAAACTTCCTGTGCTAGTTTTAAAACCTCCTGGGCTAGTTTTAAAACCACCAGTGCTAGTTTTAAAACTTCCTGTGCTAGTTTTAAAACCTCCTGGGCTAGTTTTAAAACTTCATCGGCTTAGGATTAAAAACATTCTACAGAAACAGCTCTGACTAAACTCTGGGGAGTAAAACAGCGAGACGGGATAAAAGTCACTGGTGAAGTTTCTTGCGTTTAATGATCCTGCAAGAAAAAGAGTCGGAATGAGGAAAGCTGCCTGAAACACTCCTTACCCTGGGTTAGTATGACCTCTTTCCCCCTGGGCCTGAAACACTCCTTACCCTGGGTTAGCATGACCTCTTTCCCCCTGGGCCTGAAACACTCCTTACCCTGGGTTAGTATGACCTCTTTCCCCCTGGGCCTGAAACACTCCTTACCCTGGGTTAGTATGACCTCTTTCCCCCTGGGCCTGAAACACTCCTTACCCTGGGTTAGTATGACCTCTTTCCCCCTGGGCCTGAGACACTCCTTACCCTGGGTTAGTATGACCTCTTTCCCCCTGGGCCTGAAACACTCCTTACCCTGGGTTAGTATGACCTCTTTCCCCCTGGGCCTGAAACACTCCTTACCCTGGGTTAGTATGACCTCTTTTCCCCTGGGCCTGAAACACTCCTTACCCTGGGTTAGTATGACCTCTTTTCCCCTGGGTCTGAAACACTCCTTACCCTGGGTTAGTATGACCTCTTTTCCCCTGGGCCTGAAACACTCCTTACCCTGGGTTAGTATGACCTCTTTTCCCCTGGGTCTGAAACACTCCTTACCCTGGGTTAGTATGACCTCTTTTCCCCTGGGTCTGAAACACTCCTTACCCTGGGTTAGTATGACCTCTTTTCCCCTGGGCCTGAAACACTCCTTACCCTGGGTTACGATGACCTCTTTTCCCCTGTGCCTGAAACACTCCTTACCCTGGGTTAGTATGACCTCTTTCCCCCTGGGCCTGAAACACTCCTTACCCTGGGTTAGTATGACCTCTTTTCCCCTGGAGCTTAAACACCCCTTACCCTTATCCCTTTCCCTCGGTAAGGGACGCTTACCCTGGGTTAGTATGACCTCATTCCGCCTGAAACACTCCTTACCCTGGGTTAGTATGACCTCTTTTCCTCTGGAGCTTAAACACCCCTTACCCTTATTCCTTACCCTCGGTAAGGGACGCTTGTGTGTGTAATATATATATATATATATATATATATATATATATATATATATATATATATATATATATATATATATATATATATATATATATATTACACACACAAACGTCCATTCAGTGGTTTTACCAATATTACTCAGAGAATATTCTGAGGGTATCGGAGAAATGTTTACAGTTTTTTACGCTCAAGTGTCAGGAATTGAAGAACTGAGGTCAAGAGACAAAGCACTTGGTCGCGCCTCTCCTGGTCGCCGTAATGCAGGGAGGAGGAGGAGGAAGAGGAGGAGGAGGAGGAGGAGGAGGAGGAGGAGGAGGAGGAGGAGGAGGAGGAGGAGGAGGAGGAGGAGGAGGAGGAGGAGGAGGAGGAGGAGGAGGAGGAGGAGGAGGAAGAAGAGGAGAAGGAGGAGGAAGAGTGGTTCTTGAAGTGGTGGATGCATTAGCCAGGCTGGTCTGGTGCTGGGAGACACTCAGGCAACGTTGAAAACTGGCGAGTGAATAATGAGAGAGAGAGAGAGAGAGAGAGAGAGAGAGAGAGAGAGAGAGAGAGAGAGAGAGAGAGAGAGAGAGAGAGAGAGAGAGAGAGAGAGAGAGAGAGAGAGAGAGAGAGAGAGAGAGAGAGAGAGAGAGAGAGAGAGAGAGAGAGACAGACAGACAGACAGACAGACAGACAGACAGAGAGAGAGACAGAGAGACGGAGAAGACAGAGGGATTGTGAGTATATACAATCAATTTTGGCTTTGATGTTAAACTGAGAATAGCACATATTGTTGTAGAGTACATAGTAATAACGTATTTTATTATACATAACGACGGATACAAGTTTGTGCTTACAAACACTTATAATATTCACATGGCTGAGTCAGTGCTGTAGTGCTGTCGTCTGACACTTCACGTCACTTGTAGTGCTGTCGTCTGACACTTCACGTCACTTGTAGCGCTGTTGTCTGACACTTCACGTCACTTGTAGTGCTGTTGTCTGACACTTCACGTCACTTGTAGTGCTGTTGTCTGACACTTCACGTCACTTGTAGTGCTGTTGTCTGACACTTCACGTCACTTGTAGTGCTGTCGTCTGACACTTCACGTCACTTGTAGCGCTGTTGTCTGACACTTCACGTCACTTGTAGTGCTGTTGTCTGACACTTCACGTCACTTGTAGTGCTGTTGTCTGACACTTCACGTCACTTGTAGTGCTGTTGTCTGACACTTCACGTCACTTGTAGCGCTGTTGTCTGACACTTCACGTCACTTGTAGCGCTGTTGTCTGACACTTCACGTCACTTGTAGTGCTGTTGTCTGACACTTCACGTCACTTGTAGTGCTGTTGTCTGACACTTCACGTCACTTGTAGCGCTGTTGTCTGACACTTCACGTCACTTGTAGTGCTGTTGTCTGACACTTCACGTCACTTGTAGCGCTGTTGTCTGACACTTCACGTCACTTGTAGTGCTGTTGTCTGACACTTCACGTCACTTGTAGCGCTGTTGTCTGACACTTCACGTCACTTGTAGTGCTGTTGTCTGACACTTCACGTCACTTGTAGTGCTGTTGTCTGACACTTCACGTCACTTGTAGCGCTGTTGTCTGACACTTCACGTCACTTGTAGTGCTGTTGTCTGACACTTCACGTCACTTGTAGTGCTGTTGTCTGACACTTCACGTCACTTGTAGTGCTGTTGTCTGACACTTCACGTCACTTGTAGTGCTGTTGTCTGACACTTCACGTCACTTGTAGTGCTGTTGTCTGACACTTCACGTCACTTGTAGTGCTGTTGTCTGACACTTCACGTCACTTGTAGTGCTGTTGTCTGACACTTCACGTCACTTGTAGTGCTGTTGTCTGACACTTCACGTCACTTGTAGTGCTGTTGTCTGACACTTCACGTCACTTGTAGTGCTGTTGTCTGACACTTCACGTCACTTGTAGTGCTGTTGTCTGACACTTCACGTCACTTGTAGTGCTGTTGTCTGACACTTCACGTCACTTGTAGTGCTGTTGTCTGACACTTCACGTCACTTGTAATGCTGTCGTCTGACACATCACGTCACTTGTAATGCTGTCGTCTGACACTTCACGTCACTTGTAGTGCTGTCGTCTGACACATCACGTCACTTGTAATGCTGTCGTCTGACACATCACGTCACTTGTAGTGCTGTCGCCTGACACTTCACGTCACTTGTAGTGCTGTCGTCTGACACTTCACGTCACTTGTAGTGCTGTCGTCTGACACTTCACGTCACTTGTAATGCTGTCGTCTGACACTTCACGTCACTTGTAGTGCTGTCGTCTGACACTTCACGTCACTTGTAGTGCTGTCGTCTGACACTTCACGTCACTTGTAATGCTGTCGTCTGACACTTCACGTCACTTGTAGTGCTGTCGTCTGACACTTCACGTCACTTGTAGTGCTGTCGTCTGACACTTCACGTCACTTGCAGTAAATAAGGTGAATGCTGTGTGCCAAGGGATACCTTTGCAAAAAGGTGAGACACTTCAGATGTGGTCAGGTCAAACTGAGGTGACCTGATATGATCTTATGTCTTCAACCATCCCTTAACTGATCACCAGTTACCTGAACCCAGAATACAAACACAGAACACTAAGTTTATGCTGCAATACACAGTATTGTATACTGCTACTACTACTACTGCTACTACTACTACTGCTACTACTGCTACTACTACTACTGCTACTACTACTACTGCTACTACTACTACTACTACTACTACTACT
Source organism: Cherax quadricarinatus (assembly GCF_038502225.1). Taxonomy (NCBI): domain Eukaryota; kingdom Metazoa; phylum Arthropoda; class Malacostraca; order Decapoda; family Parastacidae; genus Cherax; species Cherax quadricarinatus. Next base: position 11,943,870 of record NC_091347.1, on the reverse strand, counting down.
ACTACTACTACTACTATTACTAATAATAATAATAATAATAATAATAATAATAATAATAATAATAATAATAATAATAATAATAATAATAATAATAACAGCAGCAGCAGCAACAACAAGAACAAAAACAGCCACAAAAAACAAAAAAACAACAAAAAACAGCAAGAAAAATAATAACAACAAAAACATTAACAAAAATAGCAAAAACAACAACAACAACAGCAACAACAATAATAATAATAGAAATAATAATAATAATAATAATAATAACAATAATAATAATAATAATAATAATAATAATAATAATAATAATAATAATCATAATAATAATAATAATAATAATAATAGGGCAAGGAGGAATAACATCTTGTAGGAGTGAGGAAGAGCCAGTTGTGAGTGTGGGGGAAGTTCGTGAGGCAGTAGGTAAAATGAAAGGGGGTAAGGCAGCCGGGATTGATGGGATAAAGATAGAAATGTTAAAAGCAGGTGGGGATATAGTTTTGGAGTGGTCGGTGCTATTATTTAATAAATGTATGGAAGAGGGTAAGGTACCTAGGGATTGGCAGAGAGCGTGCATAGTTCCTTTGTATAAAGGCAAAGGGGACAAAAGAGAGTGCAAAAATTATAGGGGAATAAGTCTGTTGAGTATACCTGGTAAAGTGTATGGTAGAGTTATTATTGAAAGAATTAAGAGTAAGACGGAGAATAGGATAGCAGATGAACAAGGAGGCTTTAAGAAGGGTAGGGGGTGTGTGGACCAGGTGTTTACAGTGAAACACATAGGTAAACAATATTTAGATAAGGCTAAAGAGGTTTTTGTGGCATTTATGGATTTGGAAAAGGCATATTACAGGGTGGATAGGGGGGCAATGTGGCAGATGTTGCAGTTGTATGGTATAGGAGGTAGGTTACTGAAAGCAGTGAAGAGTTTTTACGAGGATAGTGAGGCTCAAGTTAGAGTATGTAGGAGAGAGGGAGATTATTTCCCAGTAAAAGTAGGCCTTAGACAAGGATGAGTGATGTCACCGTGGTTGTTTAATATATTTATAGATGGGGTTGTAAGAGAAGAGAATGCGAGGGTCTTGGCAAGAGGTGTGGAGTTAAAAGATAAAAAATCAAGCACAAAGTGAGAGTTGTCACAGTTTCTCTTTGCTGATGACACTGTACTTTTGGGAGATTCTGAAGAGAAGTTGCAGAGGTTGGTGGATGAATTTGGTAGGGTATGTAAAAGAAGAAAATTAAAAGTGATTATAGGAAAGAGTAAGGTTATGAGGAAAACAAAAAGTGACGAAAGACTGGATATCAGGTTGAAGGGAGAGAGTATGGAGGAGGTGAATGTATTCAGATATTTAGGAGTGAACTTGTCAGCAGATGGGACTATGAAGGATGAGGTGACTCATAGAACTGGTGAGAGGGAAAAGGGTGAGTAGTGCACTTAGGAGTCTGTGGAGACAAAGAACTTTGTCCGTGGAAGCAAAAAGGGGAATGTATGAAAGTATAGTTGTACCAAGACTCTTGTATGGGTGTGAAGCATGGGTGATGAATGTTGCAACGAGTAGAAGGCAGGAGGCAGTGGAGATGTCATGTCTGAGGGCAATGTGTGGTGTGAATATAATGCAGAGAATTCGTAGTTTGGAAATTAGGAGGAGGTGTGGGATTACTAAAACTATTATCCAGAGGGCTGAGGAAGGGTTGTTGAGGTGGTTCGGACATGTAGAGAGACTGGAACAAAACAGAATGACTTCGAGAGTGTATAAATCTGTAGTTGAGGGAAGGCGGGGTAGAGGGTCATCCTAGGAAGGGTTGGAGGGAGGGGGTAAAGAAGGTTTTGTATGCGAGGGGCTTGGAATTCCAGCAAGCGTGCATGAGCGTATTTCATAGGAGTGAATGGAGACAAATGGTTTTTAATACTTGACATGCTGTTGGAGTGTGAACAAAAAAAACATTATGAATGGATTTAGGGAAATCGGCCGGCCAGACTTGAGTCCTGGAGATGGGAAGTACAGTGTCTACAATCTGAAGGTTGGGTGTTAATGTTGCAGTTTTATAACTGTAGTGTAAAGCACTCCTATGGCAAGACAGTGATGGAGTGAATGATGATGAAAGTTTTTCTTTTTCGGGCCACCCTGCCTTGGTGGGAATCGGCCGATGTGTTAATAAATAAATCAATAATAATAATAACAATACTACTACCGCTACTACTACTACTACTACTACTACTACAACTAATAATAATAATAATAATAATACTAATAATAATGCTTTCGCAGACACACAAATGCAACGTTTGTTCATCAGTAGACGAAAACTGGTAATGTAGATGACTGCCATAACAGGAGTCACATCACTAGTCTCTACTTCACCAGCATCTGCTTCACCACCATCTACTTCACCAGCATCTACTTCACCACCATCTACTTCACCAGCATCTACTTCACCACCATCTGCTTCACCAGCATCTACTTCACCAACATCTACTTCACCACCATCTACTTCACCACCATCTACTTCACCACCATCTGCTTCACCATCATCTACTTCACCACCATCTACTTCACCACCATCTACTTCACCACCATCTACTTCACCACCATCTACTTCACCACCATCTACTTCACCACCATCTGCTTCACCACCATCTACTTCACCACCATCTACTTCACCACCATCTACTTCACCACCATCTACTTCACCACCATCTGCTTCACCATCATCTACTTCACCACCATCTACTTCACCACCATCTGCTTCACCACCATCTACTTCACCACCATCTACTTCGCCACCATCTACTTCACCACCATCTACTTCACCACCATCTACTTCACCACCATCTACTTCACCAGCATCTGCTTCACCACCATCTACTTCACCACCATCTACTTCACCAGCATCTGCTTCACCATCATCTACTTCACCACCATCTACTTCACCACCATCTACTTCACCACCATCTACTTCACCACCATCTACTTCACCATCATCTACTTCACCACCATCTACTTCACCACCATCTACTTCACCACCATCTACTTCACCAGCATCTGCTTCACCATCATCTACTTCACCACCATCTACTTCACCACCATCTGCTTCACCACCATCTACTTCACCACCATCTACTTCACCAGCATCTACTTCACCACCATCTACTTCACCACCATCTACTTCACCACCATCTACTTCACCACCATCTACTTCACCACCATCTGCTTCACCACCATCTGCTTCACCACCATCTACTTCACCACCATCTACTTCAACACAATCTACTTCACCACCATCTACTTCACCACCATCTGCTTAACCACCATCTGCTTCATCACCATCTACTTCACCACCATCTACTTCACCACCATCTACTTCACCACCTTCTACTTCACCAGCATCTGCTTCACCACCATCTACTTCACCAGCATCTACTTCACCAGCATCTACTTCACCAGCATCTACTTCACCAGCATCTACTTCACCAGCATCTACTTCACCAGCATCTACTTCACCATCATCTACTTCACCATCATCTACTTCACCATCATCTACTTCACCAGCATCTACTTCACCAGCATCTACTTCACCAGCATCTACTTCACCAGCATCTACTTCACCAGCATCTACTTCACCATCATCTACTTCACCAGCATCTACTTCACCAGCATCTACTTCACCAGCATCTACTTCACCAGCATCTACTTCACCAGCATCTGCTTCACCACCATCTACTTCACCAGCATCTACTTCACCACCATCTACTTCACCACCATCTACTTCACCATCATCTACTTCACCACCATCTACTTCACCACCATCTACTTCACCACCATCTACTTCACCATCATCTACTTCACCATCATCTACTTCACCATCATCTACTTCACCACCATCTACTTCACCACAATCCACTTCACCACCATCTATTTCACCATCATCTACTTCACCATCATCTACTTCACCATCATATACTTCGCCATCATCTACTTCACCACAATCTACTTCACCACCATCTACTTCACCACCATCTACTTCACCATCATCTACTTCACCATCATCTACTTCACCACCATCTACTTCACCACCATCTACTTCACCACCATCTACTTCACCATCATCTACTTCACCATAATCTACTTAACCATCATCTACTTCACCACCATCTACTTCACCACCATCTACTTCACTATCATCTACTTCACCACCATCTACTTCACCATCATCTACTTCACCACCATCTACTTCACCACCATCTACTTCACCACCATCTACTTCACCATCATCTACTTCACCATCATCTACTTCACCACCATCTACTTCACCATCATCTACTTCACCACCATCTACTTCACCACCATCTACTTCACCACCATCTACTTCACCACCATCTACTTCACCATCATCTACTTCGCCACCATCTACTTCACCACCATCTACTTCACCACCATCTACTTCACCACCATCTACTTCACCACCATCTACTTCACCACCATCTACTTCACCATCATCTACTTCACCACCATCTACTTCACCACCATCTACTTCACCACCATCTACTTCACCACCATCTACTTCACCATCATCTACTTCACCACCATCTACTTCACCATCATCTACTTCACCACCATCTACTTCACCACCATCTACTTCACCACCATCTACTTCACCATCATCTACTTCACCATCACCTACTTCACCACCATCTTCTTCACCATCTACTTCACCACCATCAACTTCACCATCATCTGCTTCACCACTATCTACTTCACCACCATCTACTTCACCACCATCTACTTCACCATCATCTACTTCACCATCATCTACTTCACCACCATCTAGTTCACCATCATCTACTTCACCACCATCTACTTCACCAGCATCTACTTCACCAGCATCTACTTCACCACCATCTACTTCACCACCATCTACTTCACCACCATCTACTTCACCATCATCTACTTCGACACCATCTACTTCACCACCATCTACTTCACCACCATCTACTTCACCATCATCTACTTCACCACCATCTACTTCACCACCATCTACTTCACCATCATCTACTTCACCATCATCTACTTCACCACCATCTACTTCACCACCATCTACTTCACCACCATCTACTTCACCATCATCTACTTCGCCATCATCTACTTCACCACCATCTACTTCACCACCATCTACTTCACCATCATCTACTTCACCACCATCTACTTCACCACCATCTACTTCACCATCATCTACTTCACCACCATCTACTTCACCACCATCTACTTCACCACCATCTACTTCACCATCATCTACCTCACCACCATCTACTTCACCATCATCTACTTCACCACCATCTACTTCACCACCATCTACTTCACCATCATGTACTTCACCACCATCTACTTCACCACCATCTACTTCACCACCATCTACTTCACCATCATCTACTTCACCATCATCTACTTCACCATCATCTACTTCACTACCATCTACTTCACCACCATCTACTTCACCACCATCTACTTCACCATCTTCTACTTCACCACCATCTACTTCACCACCATTTACTTCACCACCATCTACTTCACCATCATCTACTTCACCACCATCTACTTCACCACCATCTACTTCACCACCATCTACTTCACCATCATCTACTTCGCCAATATCTACTTCACCACCATCTACTTCACCACCATCTACTTCACCACCATCTACTTCACCACCATCTACTTCACCACCATCTACTTCACCACCATCTACTTCACCACCATCTACTTCAGCATCATCTACTTCACCACCATCTTCTTCACCACCATCTACTTCACCATCATCTACTTCACCATCATCTACTTCACCATCATCTACTTCACCACCATCTACTTCACCATCTACTTCACCACCATCTACTTCACCACCATCTACTTCACCATCATCTACTTCACCACCATCTACTTCACCACCATCTACTTCACCACCATCTTCTTCACCATCATCTACTTCACCATCATCTACTTCACCACCATCTACTTCACCACCATCTACTTCACCACCATCTACTTCACCACCATCTACTTCACCACCATCTACTTCACCACCATCTACTTCACCACCATCTACTTCACGATCATCTACTTCACCACCATCTTCTTCACCACCATCTACTTCACCATCATCTACTTCACCATCATCTACTTCACCATCATCTACTTCACCACCATCTACTTCACCACCATCTACTTCACCACCATCTACTTCACCATCATCTACTTCACCATCATCTACTTTACCACCATCTACTTCACCACCATCTACTTCACCACCATCTACTTCACCACCATCTACTTCACCACAATCTACTTCACCACCATCTACTTCACCATCATCTACTTGACCAACATCTTCTTCACCACCATCTACTTCACCATCATCTACTTCACTATCATATACTTCACCATCATCTACTTCACCACCATCTACTACACCACCATCTACTTCACCACCATCTACTTCACCATCATCTACTTCACCATCATCTACTTCACCACCATCTACTTCACCACCAGCTACTTCACCACCATCTACTTCACCACCATCTACTTCAGCACCATCTACTTCACCACCATCTACTTCACCATCATCTACTTCACCACCATCTACTTCACCACCATCTACTTCACCACCATCTACTTCACCATCATCTACTTCACCATCATCTACTTCACCACCATCTACTTCACCACCATCTACTTCACCACCATCTACTTCACCACAATCTACTTCACCACCATCTACTTCACCATCTTCTACCTCAGTATCATCTACTTCACCACCATCTACATCACCATCATCTACTTCACCACCATCTACTTCACCACCATCTACTTCAACATCATCTACTTCACCACCATCTACTTCACCACCATCTACTTCACCACCATCTACTTCACCATCATCTACTTCACCACCATCTACTTCACCATCATCTACTTCACCACCATCTACTTCACCATCATCTACTTCACCACCATCTACTTCACCACCATCTACTTCACCATCATCTACTTCACCACCCTCTACTTCACCACCATCTACTTCACCACCATCTACTTCACCATCATCTACTTCACCATCATCTACTTCACCATCATCTACTTCACCACCATCTACTTCACCACCATCTACTTCACCACCATCTACTTCACCATCATCTACTTCACCACCATCTACTTCACTACCATTTACTTCACCACCATCTACTTCACCATCATCTACTTCACCATCATCTACTTCACCACCATCTACTTCACCATCATCTACTTCACCACCATCTACTTCACCACCATCTACTTCACAACCATCTACTTCACCACCATCTACTTCACCACCATCTACTTCACCATCATCTACTTCGCCACCATCTACTTCACCACCATCTACTTCACCACCATCTACTTCACCACCATCTACTTCACCACCATCTACTTCACCACCATCTACTTCACCATCATCTACTTCACCACCATCTACTTCACCACCATCTACTTCACCATCATCTACTTCACCATCATCTACTTCACCATCATCTACTTCACCACCATCTACTTCACCACAATCCACTTCACCACCATCTATTTCACCATCATCTACTTCACCATCATCTACTTCACCACCATCTACTTCACCACCATCTACTTCACCACCATCTACTTCACCACCATCTACTTCACCATCATCTACTTCACCATCATCTACTTCACCACCATCTACATCACCATCATCTACTTCACCACCATCTACTTCACCACCATCTACTTCAGCATCATCTACTTCACCATCTTCTTCACCACCATCTACTTCACCATCATCTACTTCACCATCATCTACTTCACCATCATCTACTTCACCACCATCTACTTCACCATCTACTTCACCACCATCTACTTCACCACCATCTACTTCACCATCATCTACTTCACCACCATCTACTTCACCACCATCTACTTCACCACCATCTACTTCACCATCATCTACTTCACCATCATCTACTTCACCACCATCTACTTCACCACCATCTACTTCACCACCATCTACTTCACCACCATCTACTTCACCACCATCTACTTCACCACCATCTACTTCACGATCATCTACTTCACCACCATCTTCTTCACCACCATCTACTTCACCATCATCTACTTCACCATCATCTACTTCACCATCATCTACTTCACCACCATCTACTTCACCACCATCTACTTCACCACCATCTACTTCACCATCGTCTACTTCACCATCATCTACTTCACCACCATCTACTTCACCACCATCTACTTCACCACCATCTACTTCACCACCATCTACTTCACCACAATCTACTTCACCACCATCTACTTCACCATCATCTACTTGACCAACATCTTCTTCACCACCATCTACTTCACCATCATCTACTTCACTATCATATACTTCACCATCATCTACTTCACCACCATCTACTACACCACCATCTACTTCACCACCATCTACTTCACCATCATCTACTTCACCATCATCTACTTCACCACCATCTACTTCACCACCAGCTACTTCACCACCATCTACTTCACCACCATCTACTTCACCACCATCTACTTCACCACAATCTACTTCACCATCATCTACTTCACCACCATCTACTTCACCACCATCTACTTCACCACCATCTACTTCACCATCATCTACTTCACAATCATCTACTTCACCACCATCTACTTCACCACCATCTACTTCACCACCATCTACTTCACCACAATCTACTTCACCACCATCTACTTCACCATCTTCTACCTCAGTATCATCTACTTCACCACCATCTACATCACCATCATCTACTTCACCACCATCTACTTCACCACCATCTACTTCAACATCATCTACTTCACCACCATCTACTTCACCACCATCTACTTCACCACCATCTACTTCACCATCATCTACTTCACCACCATCTACTTCACCATCATCTACTTCACCACCATCTACTTCACCATCATCTACTTCACCACCATCTACTTCACCACCATCTACTTCACCATCATCTACTTCACCACCCTCTACTTCACCACCATCTACTTCACCACCATCTACTTCACCATCATCTACTTCACCATCATCTACTTCACCATCATCTACTTCACCACCATCTACTTCACCATCTACTTCACCACCATCTACTTCACCATCATCTACTTCACCACCATCTACTTCACTACCATTTACTTCACCACCATCTACTTCACCATCATCTACTTCACCATCATCTACTTCACCACCATCTACTTCACCATCATCTACTTCACCACCATCTACTTCACCACCATCTACTTCACAACCATCTACTTCACCACCATCTACTTCACCACCATCTACTTCACCATCATCTACTTCGCCACCATCTACTTCACCACCATCTACTTCACCACCATCTACTTCACCACCATCTACTTCACCACCATCTACTTCACCACCATCTACTTCACCATCATCTACTTCACCACCATCTACTTCACCACCATCTACTTCACCATCATCTACTTCACCATCATCTACTTCACCATCATCTACTTCACCACCATCTACTTCACCACCATCCACTTCACCACCATCTACTTCACCATCATCTACTTCACCATCATCTACTTCACCACCATCTACTTCACCACCATCTACTTCACCACCATCTACTTCACCACCATCTACTTCACCATCATCTACTTCACCACCATCTGCATCACCATAATCTACTTCACCACCATCTACTTCACCACCATCTACTTCACCATCATCTACTTCACCATCTACTTCACCACCATCTACTTCACCACCATCTACTTCACCATCATCTACTTCACCACCATGTACTTCACCACCATCTACTTCACCATCATCTATTTCACCACCATCTACTTCACCACCATCTACTTCACCACCATCTACTTCACCATCATCTACTTCACCACCATCTACTTCACCATCATCTACTTCACCACTATCTACTTCACCACCATCTACTTCACCACCATCTACTTCACCATCATCTACTTCACCATCATCTACTTCACCACCATCTACTTCACCACCATCTACTTCACCACCATCTACTTCACCATCATCTACTTCACCACCATCTTCTTCACCACCATCTACTTCACCATTATTACAACCTAGGATTTCAAATGGCCTGTTATCCCAGGTGTAATGGGAGCAAATAAACACAGTAGAAAAAGTTTAGACTTATATTATCCTTCACCAATTTAGAACAGCAATATGTACACTATTTACAGTGATAAATATAGTGCACTCCACGGTAAGCAAGGCAGAAATAGAAGCCACAAGATAGCACACCGTGCTTCAACCAGCTCTAGAGTGGGAATGACAAGGGCAGACAGGAGAGCGGTATCCACATAACCTCTGCGATTGTCAATCCCACCTTCTTATTGGCTAGAACCTGGTCACTAGTTGAACGATGGGGCCCCATCATCAACTCTTAGCAACCTGGTTCGCTGGTTGGGGGAGATAGCCTGTAAATGAGGGTGTGTCCATGCGCCGAATAAAGGTTACGTACTCTTTGCATGCCACACCCCCACCCCCGAGAAGGCTCAGGATTAGGCTGCCACCTCCCAGTGGTAACCGTGCCGCCATGGCACAAAATAATGGGACCGCCTATCCTCTCCACCATCCCACTCTTAGATAGAGCTCAGCTTTCCTAGTGACCAAAAGCCAAACCCTAAACTCAGAGTGAGACAGCAGTCAGATAGGCCAACATAGGTCCAAGATACAAGCGGACGGTAGCCCGTATCCCCTCACTAAAAAAAAAAACCCCACATCAGGGGATAAAAAAAAAGAGCTTGAAAGGGGGGTTACCACAAATACATCCTAACCTAAATAAAATATTAAACTAGACTCTTGACAAAGAGTCTGCCAACACATTTTCTTTGCCGGCAATGTAACGAATTTTGAAATTGTAGGGCTGCAGCCTGAGCGTCCAACGCATAAGCCTTGTGTTGTGATTCTTCATGGCTTGGAGATAGACTAACGGGTTGTGATCACTGTAGACTGTGACCACCTGCGATGTCTGGCCCACATAAACATCGAAATGCTCCAAAGCCATTACCAGCGCGAGGGCTTCTTTTTCAATGGTAGAGTAAGCTCTCTGATGTGGCTGGAACTTGGCTGAAAAGTATGCTACAGGCTGCAACTCCTTGTTCCCGATTTGTAATAGTACCGCCCCAACCCCAGACTCACAAGCATCAACCTGTAATGAAAAAGGTTTGGAGAAGTCTGGAGACAGGAGAATGGGTGCAGAGCACAATAATCTTTTTGCTTTATTAAAAGCAGTGTTACAATCTGACGTCCAATTAAAGGGAACTTTATGACTGGTAAGAGAGGTAAGAGGGGCTACAATATCTGAGAAATTCTTACAGAATCTTCTGTAAAATCCTATCATGCCTAGGAAACGTTGAAGAGATTTCCTATCATGAGGAACTGGATAATCTTTAATCGAAAGAACTTTAGCAAGTTTAGGTGCAACATTACCACTACCTACTTCATGGCCTAGAAAAGTGATAGTGGCCTGGCCAAAGGAAGATTTAGATAAATTAACTGTTAATTGGGAATTCTTAAAGGTCTCAAACAGAGCTTTAAGTCTAAGTAGGTGTTGATCCCAAGTATCAGACACCACAACAATATCATCTAGGTATGCTGCCGTGCCTTCAAGTCCTTTAATAGCCTGATGGATGAGTTTCTGGAATGAAGAGGGGGAATTTTTCATTCCGAAGGGGGTAACTGTATACTGATAATGACCTCCTGGAATTACGAAGGCAGAGATTTCCTTCGCCTTATCTGTCAAAGGTACCTGATAGTAACCTTTAAGGAGATCTAATTTGGACACAAAAGTAGCCTTACCCACAAAGTCAATTACGTCATCCAGACGAGGAAGAGGGTAAGCATCTGTAATTGTGACCTCGTTCACTTTACGGTAGTCTGTGCACATACGAAACCCTCCATCAGCCTTCTTTACTAGGATGCACGGTGAAGCCCATGGACTAGATGACTCCTCCACTAAACCATGTTCTAACAAGAAGTCTACTTCCTGCTGAAGTAGCCTTTGCTTTTCAGGATTAGCTCTGTAGGGGGAGAGTTTAATTGGTTTAGATTTTCCCACATCTACATCATGGTAACCTAACGTACATTTTTTCGGCACATCCGAAAAAATATTAGGATATGACTGTAGAAGCTCAGTTAAATTGGTTGCTTGTATTTCAGATAATCCATCCATTAAAGGGCTAGGATCCTTGAGGAGGACAGAATTGGAAAGTTTAGTATTAATTTCAGAGATAGAGTGCAAAGAGTCAGAGTCGTCCTCAGAGGTAGAGGACAGAGTCATTACTGGGACTTTATCTGGTGTATGAAAGGCCTTGATTTGATTAATGTGGTAAGTTTTTGTTTTTGAGGTCTTACCAATGGGAGCTACCACATAATTTAAATCAGATAATCTACTTACTATCTGCATAGGTCCCGTAAATCTAGCTTTCAAGGTGTGGCCAGGTATAGGTTCCTGCACCAACACCTTGTCTCCTGGATGGAAGGAGCGGAATTGTGCACTTTTGTCATACCTCTGTTTCATCTTACTTTGAGCTATCTTTAGGTTAGCCGTGGCTAACTCACGTGCCACCTGCAACCTTGAAGACGGGTTGTAGAGTGCTGAGCTTACGTCTTCTCCCATCCATCCTTCTTTGAGCACCCGAAGAGGACCTCGTACATTGTGCCCAAAGATCAGCTCAAACGGACTATACCCTGTAGACTCTTGCACCGTCTCTCGTACTGAGAATAGCAACAACGGTAGAGATTCATCCCAATCTGTCGGAAAGTGCATGCAAAAACTTCTCATCATTGTTTTTAATGTTTGGTGGAATCTTTCCAAGGCGCCTTGGGACTGAGGGTGATAGGCAGTGGATAAGTTGTGAATTATCCCTAACCTAGTTAATACTTCCCTAAATGCTTTGGCAGTGAAGTTAGTACCTTGATCACTTTGTATAGTTTTAGGAATGCCAAAACAAGAAATGAATTTTGTTAAAGCTTTGAGAATAGCTTTAGTATTGATACTACGCATAGGGATTGCTTCAGGATATCTGGTTACTTTATCCATAATTGTAAATAAATACTGATTTCCAGACTTTGACTTAGGTAGTGGACCTACACAATCTATAATTAAATCTGCAAAAGGTTCTCCATCAGCAGGTATGGGTTGGAGAGGTGCAGGTTTAATGGAATGTCCAGGTTTCCCAACTTGCTGACATTCTCGGCAACACCTAATATGATTCTTCACATCTTTCTTTAATTTTGGCCAATAAAATTCTTTTGTGATTCTATACAAGGTTTTTGTAATTCCTAAGTGACCTCCTAATGACGTATTATGAGCTATATTTAATATCTGAGGTCTATACTTGGTTGGAACCACTAACCTGTCGTATAATTGCCGGCCCTCTATCTCCTTACCAGTCTCAGTGCATACCAAATAATCATTTTTAACTTCATACTTGACTGGATGACCCAAAGAGGATTTACCCATGGCTGCCTCAAAAGCGAATTTTAAAGAAGGGTCCTTTCGTTGTTCCTCCCGGAAGGACAGTCCCTCGGGCATGGAAACAGAGACATCTGGGAATCCTGCAACCTGGGAATAGGAAGGCTTGATCGGGGTCTGTTCACTTGATTTACGAGACTCCGGCCGGTGTGTCTCATAAAACAACGTGGCTATTCCGAGATCGGAGTCGTCCAAGGATAGGTCAACATTCTCCCCAGACAACCCTTGGGATGTTGCCCGAGTTATGGCCAACACTGGAGAAGCATTAATCATTATAGGTTCAGGACACGAAGTAACAGTAGTAATGTTATTACCCAGTAATAACATGGCATTTTTCATGGGAAATCCTTTTGAGATACCTACAGTCAAGTACCCAGTGTAATATTTGCACTGTACATAAATTTTATGCAAAGGAACTGAATATATAGCTCCTCCGTAAGCTTCCAATAAAACTGAGGAATTCAAGGAAGTATTCTCTGAAAGGGGTAATATTCCTTCTCTGACAAGTGAGCAATATGCTCCAGTATCTCTAAAGGTATTTACTTTAGTTGGTTCTGAGTTTTCCTGAAGGGAAATAAGACTTTCGCAATAATAAGGGGCCATACCTTTTTCTACTTCTCTAGGGGACATGTTACTAGGGATATTAGAGATTTTCCCGATGGGTTGAGGTTTTTGGGGGCAGTTGGAACTGATGTGACCTACTTTATTGCATCTGAAGCAGACGACAGGCTTGCCCTTTACTCCCTGATGACGTTGCAAGTGGTGTCGTTCTGGCTGGTGCCTCTCTGGATATTGTTGTCGAGATGCTCCATAAGTAGTTTGCCTCTCCGCAGGGGGACCATATGTTGAGAAGCGTGGCTCACCAGGTGACTTATTTGGATGACGTAGACGCTCTCCCTCCGGCTGGCACTTCATTCTCCAATGTTGTCGATCTCTGCTCACGCCAGACTGTTGAAAAGAGAGACAGGACCGCTCGGACAAGGAGCGGTTCGTTTCGAAGGTATCAGCCAACCTGGCCGCCTCCAATGCAGTGGTTAAGTCACGATCCTGCAGAAAGACACGAACCTCTGGTCCCACAGACTCCAGCAGGTTATCAATCAGAATAAGCTGCACCAGCTCCTCAAAGTTAGAGACACCACTCGCTTTATACCAGCTGGTAAAAGCTTTGGTTTGCTGTCTCACAAAGTCCACCAGGGATTGACCAAGCTGCCGCCTGTTCAATTTGAAGGTCTTACGATATTTAGCTGGGATACATGTATATGCTCCCAACACTGTGGTCTTCACTACTTGATAATCAGAGAATTCAGCGTCAGTTAATACCGACGTAAATTCCTGTGCCTTACCCAATAATGCTGTATGAACCAACGCTGCCCAGTGCTGTTCCGGCCACCTCAAGGCTCGAGCCTGATTTTCGAAGCTTTCGAAAAATTGCTCTGGTTCGGCCTCATTGAAGCGGGGAACAAGCTGTACTGCTTTTTGTAAACTGAAATCGTTTACAGAATGCGAAAACTGCCTCCTTTCTCTTTCCCTATCAAATTCTTCCCTTGCGAATGCTCTCTGTTCCCTAGTTTGCTCAAGATTGATTTTTGCCAGCTCAAGTGCCAACGACGCTGATTCACCCTGAGACAACCCAGCTGCACTATACTGACCATTTTGCTCCGTAGGTATATCATCTTCCTCCTGCGAGAACATAGTAGTTTTTGCCCTAGCTCCCGTAGAGGGAGGAGTTTGATGTGCCATCTCTTCTTCAATAAGTATGTCAGCAATAAGTGAACGCAGTTGCGCAGCTGTGAGAGTGCGTTTATAGGGAATGCCAATGGAACGAGCAATTTGCCAACAACGCTGTAGAGACAATTTAGGTAGGTTATGCAAAGTATATGCCGACACCAGGCGTCTGACTCGTCTAGGTGGCATAAGTTATTCGCTATGCACAGTACGAATACCCCAACGTAACACGTTAATTTGCAGAACACGCTTAGCTATGCACAGTACGATTGCAGAATACGCATACAAGCAAAGCCGACTGCACACAAGATTGACCGTAGCGAAGCGAGCACACTGAACAAGCTAGTAGCGAGCTGTTGAACGATCACACAATAGCAAGGCTGATCATAAGCAACTGACACGCAAAATTTGTAAAGCGAAGCGAAACAGCAAGCTACACAATGTTCCTGCTACAAGCTTCACCCTAAGCTCAACCGTTTCTCTAAGTCCAGCTCTCGGACAGGCTACCCATATTACAACCTAGGATTTCAAATGGCCTGTTATCCCAGGTGTAATGGGAGCAAATAAACACAGTAGAAAAAGTTTAGACTTATATTATCCTTCACCAATTTAGAACAGCAATATGTACACTATTTACAGTGATAAATATAGTGCACTCCACGGTAAGCAAGGCAGAAATAGAAGCCACAAGATAGCACACCGTGCTTCAACCAGCTCTAGAGTGGGAATGACAAGGGCAGACAGGAGAGCGGTATCCACATAACCTCTGCGATTGTCAATCCCACCTTCTTATTGGCTAGAACCTGGTCACTAGTTGAACGATGGGGCCCCATCATCAACTCTTAGCAACCTGGTTCGCTGGTTGGGGGAGATAGCCTGTAAATGAGGGTGTGTCCATGCGCCGAATAAAGGTTACGTACTCTTTGCATGCCACAACCATCATCTATTTCACCATCATCTACTTCACCACCATCTACTTCACCACCATCTACTTCACCACCATCTACTTCACCATCATCTACTTCACCATCATCTACTTCACCACCATCTACTTCACCACCATCTACTTCACCACCGTCTACTTCACCACCATCTACTTCACCACCATCTACTTCACCAACATCTACTTCACCACCATCTACTTCACCACCATCTACTTCACCATCATCTACTTCACCACCATCTACTTCACCACCATCTACTTCACCACCATCTACTTCACCACCATCTACTTCACCACCATCTACTTCACCATCATCTACTTCACCACCATCTACTTCACCACCATCTACTTCACCACCATCTACTTCACCATCATCTACTTCACCACCATCTACTTCACCACCATCTACTTCACCACCATCTACTTCACCACCATCTACTTCACCACCGTCTACTTCACCACCATCTACTTCACCACCATCTACTTCACCACCATCTACTTCACCACCATCTACTTCACCACCATCTACTTCACCATCATCTACTTCACCACCATCTACTTCACCACCATCTACTTCACCACCATCTACTTCACCACCATCTACTTCACCACCATCTACTTCACCACCATCTACTTCACCATCATCTACTTCACCACCATCTACTTCACCACCATCTACTTCACCACCATCTACTTCACCATCATCTACTTCACCACCATCTACTTCACCACCATCTACTTCACCACCATCTACTTCACCACCATCTACTTCACCACCACCTACTTCACCATCATCTACTTCACCACCATCTTCTTCACCACCATCTACTTCACCACCATCTACTTCACCACCATCTACTTCACCACCATCTACTTCACCACCATCTACTTCACCACCACCTACTTCACCACCATCTACTTCACCACCATCTACTTCACCACCGTCTTCTTCACCACCATCTACTTCACCATCATCTACTTGACCACCATCTACTTCACCACCATCTACTTCACCACCATCTACTTCACCACCATCTACTTGACCACCATCTACTTCACAACCACCTACTTCACCACCATCTACTTCACCACCGTCTACTTCACCACCATCTACTTCACCACCATCTACTTCACCACCATCTACTTCACCACCATCTACTTCACCACCATCTACTTCACCATCATCTACTTCACCACCATCTACTTCACCACCATCTACTTCACCACCATCTACTTCACCACCATCTACTTCACCACCATCTACTTCACCATCATCTACTTCACCACCATCTACTTCACCACCATCTACTTCACCACCATCTACTTCACCATCATCTACTTCACCACCATCTACTTCACCACCATCTACTTCACCACCATCTACTTCACCACCATCTACTTCACCACCATCTACTTCACCACCGTCTACTTCACCACCGTCTACTTCACCACCATCTACTTCACCACCATCTACTTCACCACCATCTACTTCACCATCATCTACTTCACCACCATCTACTTCACCACCATCTACTTCACCACCATCTACTTCACCACCATCTACTTCACCACCATCTACTTCACCATCATCTACTTCACCACCATCTACTTCACCACCATCTACTTCACCACCATCTACTTCACCATCATCTACTTCACCACAATCTACTTCACCACCATCTACTTCACCACCATCTACTTCACCACCATCTACTTCACCACCACCTACTTCACCATCATCTACTTCACCACCATCTTCTTCACCACCATCTACTTCACCACCATCTACTTCACCACCATCTACTTCACCACCATCTACTTCACCACCATCTACTTCACCACCATCTACTTCACCACCATCTACTTCACCACCATCTACTTCACCACCATCTACTTCACCACCATCTACTTCACCATCATCTACTTCACCACCATCTACTTCACCACCATCTACTTCACCAGCATCTACTTCACCAGCATCTACTTCACCAACATCTACTTCACCACCATCTACTTCACCATCATCTACTTCATCACCATCTACTTCACAACCATCTACTTCACCACCATCTACTTCACCACCATCTACTTCACCACCATCTACTTCACGACCATCTACTTCACGACCATCTACTTCACGACCATCTACTTCACCATCATCTACTTCACCACCATCTACTTCACCACCATCTACTTCACCACCATCTACTTCACCAGCATCTACTTCACCACCATGTACTTCGCCACCATCATCTACTTCACCACCATCTACTTCACCACCATCTACTTCACCACCATCATCTACTTCACCACCATCTACTTCACCACCATCTACTTCACCACCATCTACTTCACCACCATCTTCTTCACCACCATCTACTTCATCACCATCTACTTCACCACCATCTACTTCACCACCATCTATTTCACCACCATCTACTTCACCACCATCTACTTCACCACCATCTACTTCACCACCATCTACTTCACCACCGTCTACTTCACCACCATCTACTTCACCATCATCTACTTCACCACCATCTACTTCACCACCATCTACTTCACCACCATCTACTTCACCACCATCTACTTCACCACCATCTACTTCACCACCATCTACTTCACCATCATCTACTTCACCACCATCTACTTCACCACCATCTACTTCACCACCATCTACTTCACCATCATCTACTTCACCACCATCTACTTCACCACCATCTACTTCACCACCATCTACTTCACCACCATCTACTTCACCACCATCTACTTCACCATCATCTACTTCACCACCATCTACTTCACCACCATCTACTTCACCACCATCTACTTCACCACCATCTACTTCACCACCATCTACTTCACCACCATCTACTTCACCACCATCTACTTCACCACCATCTACTTCACCACCATCTACTTCACCACCGTCTTCTTCACCACCATCTACTTCACCATCATCTACTTGACCACCATCTACTTCACCACCATCTACTTCACCACCATCTACTTGACCACCATCTACTTGACCACCATCTACTTCACCACCATCTACTTCACCACCATCTACTTCACCACCGTCTACTTCACCACCATCTACTTCACCACCATCTACTTCACCACCATCTACTTCACCACCATCTACTTCACCACCATCTACTTCACCATCGTCTACTCACCACCATCTACTTCACCACCATCTACTTCACCACCATCTACTTCACCACCATCTACTTCACCACCATCTACTTCACCATCATCTACTTCACCACCATCTACTTCACCACCATCTACTTCACCACCATCTACTTCACCACCATCTACTTCACCACCATCTACTTCACCACCATCTACTTCACCACCATCTACTTCACCACCATCTACTTCACCACCATCTACTTCACCACCATCTACTTCACCACCATCTACTTCACCACCATCTACTTCACCACCATCTACTTCACCACCATCTACTTCACCATCATCTACTTCACCACCATCTACTCTACTTCACAACCATCTACTTCACCACCATCTACTTCACCACCATCTACTTCACCACCATCTACTTCACCACCATCTTCTTCACCACCATCTACTTCACCACCATCTACTTCACCACCATCTACTTCACCACCATCTACTTCACCACCATCTACTTCACCACCATCTTCTTCACCACCATCTACTTCACCACCATCTTCTTCACCACCATCTACTTCACCACCATCTACTTCACCACCATCTACTTCAAAACCATCTACTTCACCATCATCTACTTCACCATCATCTACTTCACCACCATCTACTTCACCACCATCTACTTCACCACCATCTACTTCACCACCATCTACTTCACCACCATCTACTTCACCACCATCTACTTCACCACCATCTACTTCACCACCATCTACTTCACCACCATCTACTTCACCACCATCTACTTCACCACCATCTACTTCACCACCATCTACTTCACCACCATCTACTTCACCATCATCTACTTCACCATCATCTACTTCACCACCATCTACTTCACCACCATCTACTTCACCACCATCTACTTCACCACCATCTACTTCACCACCATAAGGTCATAATTATCATTACAATTATCATTTTTTTGTAAACAAGCATAAATATTCTCGGGTAAATATTAACGTAAGAAAGAAGGAGCACTGCACAAGGCCTACTGGCCCATGCTAAGCAGGTATTCTCTGGACTGCTTTTGTACGCTATACCCAGGGTTTACTGAGAACCTTAACACGGGGGGAATATTTAAACCTCTAACACGGGGGGTTTATTTAAAACCCTAACATGGGTGTTCTTTTTAGAACCGAACACTGTTGTTTAGTCGGTATTTACATTTGCATTCATTTCTGTTTTTTTTTTGTAAATTTCACCCGATGTTTTACAGCTTAAAGAAGAAAATGGCAGCCCATTTCACTGCAGCTACAAGCTTATTTACAACTTGAAAGTCACTGTTAAGCTTACAGCTAACTGTAAGCTGATATTTTTCAGCTTAAAAATCACTGTCGGACTTGTTGGAATAATAATGGTAGAGGTATCAGTGGTAGAGGTATCAGTGGTAGAGGTATCAGTGGTAGAGGTATCAGTGGTAGAGGTATCAATGGTAGAGGTATCAGTGGTAGAGGTATCAGTGCTAGAGGTATCAGTGGTAGAGGTATCAGTGGTAGAGGTACCAGTGGTAGAGGTATCAGTGGTAGAAGTATCAGTGGTAGAGGTACCAGTGGTAGAGGTACCAGTGGTAGAGGTATCAGTGGTAGAGGTACCAGTGGTAGAGGTACCAGTGGTAGAGGTATCAGTGGTAGAAGTATCAGTGGTAGAGGTACCAGTGGTAGAGGTATCAGTGGTAGAGGTATCAGTGGTAGAGGTACCAGTGGTAGAGGTATGAGTGGTAGAGGTATCAGTGGTAGAGGTATCAGTGGTAGAGGTATCAGTGGTAGAGGTATCAGTGGTAGAGGTATCAGTGGTAGAGGTATCAGTGGTAGAGGTATCAGTGGTAGAGGTACCAGTGGTAGAGGTATCAGTGGTAGAGGTATCAGTGGTAGAGGTACCAGTTGTAGAGGTACCAGTGGTAGACGTATCAGTGGTAGAGGTATCAGTGGTAGAGGTACCAGTGCTAGATGTACCAGTGGTAGAGGTACAAGTAGTAGAGGTACCAGTGGTAGAGGTATCAGTGGTAGAGGTACCAGTGGTAGAGGTATCAGTTGTAGAGGTATCAGTGGTAGAGGTACCAGTGGTAGAGGTACCAGTGGTAGAGGTATCAGTGGTAGTGGTACCAGTGGTAGAGGTACCAGCGGTAGAGGTATCAGTGGTAGAGGTACCAGTGGTAGAGGTACCAGTGGTAGAGGTACAAGTGGTAGAGGTACCAGTGGTAGAGGCATCAGTGGTAGAGGTACCAGTTGTAGAGGTGCCAGTGGTAGAGGTATCAGTGGTAGATGTACCAGTGGTAGAGGTACCAGTGGTAGAGGTATCAGTGGTAGAGGTACCAGTGGTAGAGGTACCAGTGGCAGAGGTATCAGTGGTAGAGGTACCAGTGGTAGAGGTATCAGTGGTAGAGGTATCAGTGGTAGAGGTATCAGTGGTAGAGGTATCAGTGGTAGAGGTATCAGTAGTAGAGGTATCAGTGGTAGAGGTATCAGTGGTAGAGGTATCAGTGGTAGAGGTACCAGTGGTAGAGGTATCAGTGGTAGAGGTATCAGTGGTAGAGGTATCAGTGGTGAGGTATCAGTGGTAGAGGTATCAGTGGCAGAGATATCAGTGGTAGAGGTACCAGTGGTAGAGGTACCAGTGGTAGAGGTATCAATGATAGAGGTATCAGTGGTAGAGGTATCAGTGGTAGAGGTATCAGTGGTAGAGGTATAAGTAGAAGAGGTATCATTGGCAGAAATATCAGTGGTAGAGGTATCAGTGGTAGAGGTACCAGTGGTAGAGATACCAGTGGTAGAGGTATCAGTGGTAGAGGTATTAGTGACAGAGGTACCAGTGGTAGAGGTATCAGTGGTAGAGGTATCAGTGGTAGAGGTATCAGTGGTAGAGGTACCAGTGGTAGAAGTATCAGTGGTAGAGGTATCAGTGGTAGAGGTGTCATTGGTTGAGGTATGTGTGGTAGAGGTATCAGTGGTAGAGGTATCAGTGGTAGTGGTATCAGTGGTAGATTTATTATTGGTAGAGGTATCAGTGTTAGAGGTATCAGTTGTAGCAGTACTAGTGGTAGAGGTATCAGTGGTAGAGGTACTGGTGGTAGAGGCATCAGTGATAGAGGTATCAGTGGCCGAGATATCAGTGGTAGAGGTATCAGTGGTAGAGGTATTGGTGGTAGAGGTATCAGTGGTAGAGGTATCAGTGATAGAGGTATCAGAGGTAGATGTATAAGTGGTAGAGGTATCAGTGGTAGAGGTATCAATGATAGAGGTATCAGTGATAGAGGTATCAGTGGTAGAGGTATCAGCGGTAGAGGTATCAGTGGTCGAGGTATCAGTGGTAGAGGTATCAATGGTAGAGGCATCAGTGGTAGAGGTATCAGTGGTAGAGGTATCAGCGGTGAAGGTATCAGTGGAAGAGGTATCAGTAGTAGAGATATCAGTAGTAGAGGTATCAGTGGTAGAGGTATCAGCGGTAAAGGTATCAGTGGAAGAGGTATTAGTGGTAGAGGTATCAGTGGTAAAGGTATCAGTGGTAGAGGTATCAGTGGTAGAGGTATCAGTGGCAGAAGTACCAGTGGTAGAGGTACCAGTGGTAGAGGTATCGGTGTTAGAGGTATCAGTGGTAGAGGTACCAGTGGTAGAAGTATCAGTGGTAGAGGTATCAGTGGTAGAGGTGTCATTGGTTGAGGTATCAGTGGTAGAGGTATCAGTGGTAGAGGTATCAGTGGTAGTGGTATCAGTGGTAGATTTATTATTGGTAGAGGTATCAGTCGTAGAGGTATCAGTGGTAGCAGTACTAGTGGTAGAGGTATCAGTGGTAGAGGTATCAGTGGTAGAGGTATCAGTGGTGAGGTATCAGTGGTAGAGGTATCAGTGGTGAGGTATCAGTGGTAGAGGTATCAGTGGCAGAGATATCAGTGGTAGAGGTATCAGTGGTAGAGGTATTGGTGGTAGAGGTATCAATGTTAGAGGTATCAGTGGCACAGGTATCAAGGGTATAAGCATCAGGGGTATAGGTATCAAGGGTACATGTATCAGGGGTAGAGGTATCAGGGGTACAGGTATCACTGCTACAGGTATCATGGGTACAGGTATCACGGGTACAGGTATGAGAGGCACAGATATCAGTGGTACAGGTATCAGTGTTACAGGTATCAGTGGTACAGGTATCTGTGGTACAGGTATTAGGAGTACAGTTATCAGTGGTACAGGTATGAGGGGTACGGTGGTACAGATATCAGTGTTACAGGTAGGCGGGGTACAGGTATCAATGGTACAGGTATCATTGGTACAGGTATCACTGGTACGGGTATAACTGGTATGGGTATCAGGGGTATAGGTATCACTGGTACAGGTATCACTGGTACAGGTATCAGGGGTACAGGTATCAGGGGTACAGGTATAAGGGGTACAGGTATGAGGGGTACAGGTATAAGGGGCACAGGTATCAGGAGTGTAGGTATCAGGGGTACAGGTATCAGAGGCACAGGTATCACTGGTACAGGTATGAGGGGTACATGTGTCAGGGATACAGGTATCACTGCTACAGGTATCAGGGGTAAAGGTATCAGGGGTACAGATTTCAGGGGTACAGGTATCAGGGGTACTGGTATCAGAGGTACAGGTATCAGGGGTACAAGTATCAGGGGTACAGGTATCAGTGGTACAGGTATCAGGGGTACAGGTATCAGGGGTGCAGGTATCAGGGGTACAGGTATCACTGGTTCAGATATCAGGGGTGCATGTATCAGGGATACAGGTATCACTGCTACAGTTATTAGGGTTACAGGTATCAGAGGTACAGGTATCACTGGTTCAGGTATCAAGGGTACATGTATCAGGGATACAGGTATCACTGCTACAGGTATTAGGGGTACAGGTATCAGAGGCACAAGTATCACTAGTTCAGGTATCATTGGTATAGGTATCACTGCTACAGGTCTCGGGGGTACAGGTATCAGGGGTACAGGTATCAGGGGTACCTGCTCACAGCCAGAGAGAGACCGGCACAAGGGAACTTCTTCTCTGGTTAAATTATAGAGAAGTTATGCGTACCGTTCATCTGAGTTCCTGCTGAGTTCCTGCTTTCTGTGGTAGTTAGGAGTTAGTTTACTACCCATGCACAATCCCCCCCCCCTCTCTCTCTCTCTCTCTCTCTCTACCTGACACACACACACACTTACAGTGTGGCTAAGTCTTCATAATCTTATCTTACAATTGAGAGACCACTGGTTGGACTCCCTGTGTGTCTGTATGGCTGAAAGCCGACTCTCAGACTTCTATTAAGACAACCTCTCCCTATGTAGAACCAGATGAAGCCATACACAGAGCGAAACATTGTCACAGGGCAAAAAAAAGAAGAAAAAAAGTATTTTAAGTCTATTTTGTGTGTTGTTCTCCCACTGGAGAACTTGTCTTCACTGGTTTTTCTTGTCAGCGACACCATGACCCCCATGAAGCCAGCGACCCCATGAAGCAAGGACCCCATGAAGCAAGGACCCCATGAAGCCTTCGTCCCCATGAAACACGACTACTATGGTGCAAAGATCCCATGAAGCCAGCGACCCCATGATCCCCATAAAACTGCTGCTCTAAGTGACATTCTTGCACCAGAAGGGAAGAAAAGGCATCCTGAATCAGCTCCATTTCTCAGTGAAGTCAGCGAGGATTCTGTGTGCGTGTCTCTCTCAGCAGATGTCTGGGAAACTTGCTGACTCAGATATTATCTCTCGTCTCACGAGTCTCACATCCCATCCCCCCATCTCGCAAGCCTCTACACCACCTCTATCGTTTGCTTCTACAGCTTCGTTACTTTAGTTGCCCTCTCTAGAGTTTGTTTACCTGTCGCCTCTACATCTACTTTTGTTTCCCTCTACAGTTTTCCTACATTTCTTTTACCTTAGTTATCCCTACATTTTTCTTGTTTACATTTTAGCTCATGTACTTTATTCACCCCTCACAGTTTTTCTTTTTAGCCTCTGTTTCCCCTATATATATTTTACCTTAGACATGCCAAGAATTGCTTTAACTCAAGTATTTATAGGTTTCCTTACCTAAGTCACCTCTAAATCCCCTTACCCAAGTTACCCCTAAAGTCCCTTTACAGCAGTCACCCTTACCAGAGTTATCTATGGATCACCCTTACAGCAGTCACCATTAGCAGAGATACACAAATAACCCGCACATAGAAGAGAGGAGCTTACGACGACGTTTTGGTCCGACTTTGACCATTTACAAAGTCACACTGTGTGACTGCGACTTTGTAAATGGTCCAAGTCGGACCGAAACGTCGTCGTAAGCTCCTCTCTTCTATGTGCGGGTTATTTGGGTATCGTTCCAGTCACGGTATTGGGCCTTTTTTTGTTATTAGCAGAGGTACTTATAATGGATCACACTTACACCCATATTTCAGTCACCCATCAAGTTCCCCTTTCTCTTTCCTTACCTTCACTCATTCCCCTTTCTTTCCTCAATCGTTATCCTTCCTCCCCTCTTCCCTCAGCCCAAATTTTGTCCTGAAATCTACCTTTCATCAAACCTAAATCTCCCCTTCTTGCCCTCCCTTCACTTTCCTCCCCTCCTCTTCCTTCCACTCCCCTCTCTATCTTCCTCCTCACTGCCTCCCCATCTTCCTCTTCCTCCTCTTTCTCTTCCCTTACTCTCTACCATCCAACCTCTTTTCTGGTTCCTACCTTCCTGCCCTCGTGTTGAGGTAAATTGCGGAAGGTACACCCTGGCTCCTTCCCTCCTGCTGAGGTAGAGTGAGGAAGGTACACCCTGGCTCCTGCCCTCGTGTTGAGGTAGATTGAGGATTGTACACCCTGGCTCCTTCCCTCGTGCTGAGGTAAACTGAGAATGGTACACCCTGGCTCCTTCCCTGATGCTGAGGTAAACCGAGGATGGTACACCCTGGCTCCTTCCCTCGTGCTGAGGTAAACCGAGGATGGTACACCTTGGCTCCTTCCCTCGTGCTGAGGTAAACCGAGGATGGTACACCTTGGCTCCTTCCCTCGTGTTGAGGTAAACTGAAGAAGGCACGCCCTGGCTCCTTCCCTCGTGCCGAGGTAAACTGCGGATGGTATACCCTGGCTTCTTTCCTCGTGCTGAGGTAAACCGAGGATGGTACACAAGCATTTTTGTGATGGTCTTGGCGTGACGGTGGTGCTAATATTTTGCTGAGAAGAGGAGAGGAAGTTGTTGGTTGAGCCCATAGCTCAGTCTGCCTCAGCTGCGACCTGAGAGAGGGAAAGAGAGCTGATAGCAACTCTTAGTTTGTAAATAAATCCTAAACCTAACCCTGTAAAAACCCTGTGTAAAAGAGAAAGATGGATAAATAGATAGAAAGATTGATAGATAGAGAAAGGGAGAGAGAGAGAGAGAGAGAGAGAGAGAGAGAGAGAGAGAGAGAGAGAGAGAGAGAGAGAGAGAGAGAGAGAGAGAGAGAGAGAGAGAGAGAGAGAAGGCTGACAAATAAGCATTTCTTCACTATACTACAGAAACAAAAGTCTCACACAGAGTCCTTAATGTTGATAAGAACGAAGTTTTCCTTGACGACGTAATGCTACTCAGTTGCTCCGTCTCACAGTTCCTTCCCCTCAATGTTATTTACAAAGGAAGTTAAGTGTTGTCTTCCCGATGGTACTCAAAAGAAAAGATGGTGTTTTATTTCAATGTTTTTATGATCTCTGAGCTTCACGCAAAGGACCAGACCGAGGTTTTGCCTGTGTCTGTGTACACTGTACATACAAGAATGAAAATACACATGTACGCAGAATGTACTGAAGTACTGAAGTACATTCTCTGAAATGTGTTGGCGAAACGCACACACAGACGCACAGACAGACAGACACACACACACACACAAGCAGGATCCATAAATAGCTTTAAGAAGAAGTAGGACTAGGCTCTTAGAGCAGGGAGAGGAACCTAGCAGGGACCAGCGAAGAGGCAGGGCCAGGAGCTGCAATTCGACATCTGCAACCACAAATAGATGAGTACAGCAATAAAAAATGGAGAAAGGAAATTTTACAAAAGCATCATAGCAACATAAATAATAACACAACTGAAACAACAGAACACAAAACAGTGAATAAAAAAAAATACTAATTAAAACTAAAGTATAACTAATAAAAGTCAAGAAATAAATAAAACCAGATTACAAATAATCCAGGATTGCTGAAGGAAATTGTTGACAGTGATAAATCGCTTATTTTTTTTCCTCGAGTGGAGTGAAGAAGCAGTTTTATGACGAGGAGAGAACAAGAGGAGGAACAGCAACACCTCACTCAGCTCACACAATGTTTGAGTCCAGCAGCGATGATCCCGCTGCTAGTTGACTGCTGAATATTGTTAATATTGTTAATATTGTTAATATTGCACTGAGCACTGCATCAGGAGCACAGTACTGCACTGAGCACTGCATCAAGAGCACAGTACTGCACTGAGCACTGCATCAAGAGCACAGTACTGCACTGAGCACTGCATCAAGAGCACAGTACTGCACTGAGCACTGCATCAAGAGCACAGTACTGCACTGAGCACTGCATCAAGAGCACAGTACTGCACTGAACACTGCATCAGGAGCACAGTGTGATGAAGTTCAGATGGGCTTGTGAGGTCTCTAGGGAGACCTAATTATATGGTCACACCTGCCTTAGCAAAATGTCGGGTAGCCACGCCCACGTCTGAGGTCTTTTGTTCTTGACGGCGTCAGACCTAGGAGTCAGGTCGTACACGTGGTTTTGGAGGGTGCTTGGACCACCATAAAAGCCCAAGGAAGAGCATGATCAGGAGATTCGAGCGGAGCTGCTGCTGGGGTGCAGAGCTCCTGAGCAGAGACTTCGAGCGGAGCTGCTGCTGGGGTACAGGGCTCGGGAGAAGGCTGCTGAAGTCTGGAGGAGACTGTTGGAGGCATTGGGCAGAGTACTGGCTTGGAGCAGTACTCGTGCTGTGTAGGTCTTGGGACCTGTGACTTAGTTCCTGTGATGAACTGCCCTCTGAACTATATTGTAAGTTATATTCATTTTGGTCAAGTTGATTGTATTCCCTGTCTCACTGCTTATACATACCATCCCATTTATCTAAACCAATGATGTACTCCTGTTCCCAAATATATTATTGTACAAGGACTTAATAATAAACTGTGTTTGAGTAGAATAGTAATATTCACTGTCCCCGTTATTTATTCTTATTTCCATTATTTATGTTTAGTTAAAGTAGTGAGAGGGTGAGTAGTGTGGCGGGTAGAGTAATGAGAGGTGAAGGTGTAGTCACCAGTGACCTCACATTACCTTACCTACCTACCGCTCACCTCTCCTGTCACATTACCTACCGACCTCCGCACTCATCCCTCCTACTGCCTCGCCTGTCCCCTACCTACTAATTCCCTCCTCTTACCCCCATATTCCCCTAATCATTACCCCCCCTACATAACATGGTGTCTAAGCAGTGGTGGTTCTTATTATTTTTAAAGTAGGAACCAGTCCCATGTGCCTTAATTTTGACTGCTCGGTTATACTTATGCTACCATTTGCTACCATTTGATTTTGTGTGTTATTATAATGATATTATAATCCTAGTGACCTTAACTGACCTTTTCTTGACAGTGGGTCTGAATAATTGTTTGGGTGTAATATTATATTTGGTGGAGTTGGTTGTTGGTTTGAGATAAATGGTGGAGAATATCAGTATTTGGGTGAGACTTTTGGGGGAAGCAATTACTGGCCGAAATTGAATGTTTACAGAGGAATGAGAAGTCACCCAGCCCACCTTGGAAGACTAGCCCACAACTGTCACCTACTGAAGAGATGCCTATGATTATTATCCACCTGATGTGCCCAGTCACTCAGGTGATGTACCCCAGTAGATGTATTGCTGCCCTGGTCTGTCATCCATTGTAGTGGGTGTCTGTGTGCGTCACCCAGCCTCTGTGACCATCACCCACGGACCGCCAGTTACCTGCAGTTGCCAGGGATGGGTGACCGTACCTGCTGTTGATGACCTGAAGTGACCTCACCTCACCTCGAGCAACTGACCATAGCCTGCTACTGCTGATGTCGGCTGCTGTGATGCTGTCTGCTATGCTGTGGCCGTGCTGTGATGCTGTCTGATATGCTGTGGCCGTGCTGTGATGCTGTCTGCTATGCTGTGGCCGTGCTGTGATGCTGTCTGCTATGCTGTGGCCGTGCTGTGATGCTGTCTGCTATGCTGTGGCCGTGCTGTGTGCTGCTGTGATACGGCCGTGCTGTGATGTTGAGATGCTGCGGCCGTGCGGTGATGTTGAGACGCTGCGGCCGTGCTGTGATGCTGGGACCGTGCTGCGATGCTGTAGCCGTGCTGCGATGCTGTGGCCGTGCTGTGTGCTGCTGTGATACGGCCGTGCTGTGATGATGGATATGCTGTGGCCGTGCTGTGATGCTGCCTAGCTCAAGAGGAGGAGATGGCGGTGATGCTGCAGTGGTGTATGAGGGATTCTGGCTGGTGTGCCAGGATAAGAGAGTCTATGATGGAGCTGCCATCCTCGGAGATGTGGAAGGACGTGAGCCGCGGAGATGGACTCCAGCTGCTGGGACCAGCCTGCTTTCAAGGGCGGTATGGAGGTGTATCCTGCCTTGCTGGTCGGCCTGTACGACCGGTATGCGGGGATGCCCTGCCAGCCATGAGAGACAATTGAGAGTGTGAGATGTCCCCAGCCTACTTTGACTTGCCAGAAGTGTTAGTGTTACCTGTGTGAAATTAGGTGACCTTGAATACGGTCCGGTGATTATGGCCGCCTTGTTTTATGAGGCCAGTGAATCCTAGTAGTGGCATAGGATAATGGAGGGTCTTAGCTGCGATGCCTGCCCTGTCTCGATTTTCAGATGTAGTGTGCATGTGAAGTGTGCTGAAAATGCGACCTTGGTGGTCGTGAAGTGGTCCAGTTGCAGTTACTTGAAAGAATGCAACCCGTTGGAGCAGTTTTCCACGCCATAGAAGCCTAGAGAGGTTTGGCCCAATGGTTAACGTGCGAGGGTGACTAGCATTGGCTAGTGCATTTCTAGTAGAAGTAGGGAAGGCACTGGAGCCCGACATTTAGGTTTAAGCAGAAATGACGGGTAAGGAGGCTTTGCACCAGAGAGCAACTATTATGCTGGCCAACTGCGAGGTGTACTGATTACGCTGCCTTGTGGTAGATGAGAAGGTTGAGGGAAATATATGTAGTTGAATAATTTTGTATTATGTATAATTTTGTCTTTGTATTGTAATAGATTTAAGGGGTTAGGATTAAAATAGTCTAATAACTTAGGACAAATTGTCCTAGTTCTCAGATATTTTAAATTGGGGGAGAAAGGTGGATGTGATGCAGTTCAGATGGGCTTGTGAGGTCTCTAGGGAGACCTAATTATATGGTCACACCTGCCTTAGCAAAATGTCGGGTAGCCACGCCCACGTCTGAGGTCTTTTGTTCTTGACGGCGTCAGACCTAGGCGTCAGGTCGTACACGTGGTTGTGGAGGGTGCTTGGACCACCATAAAAGCCCAAGGAAGAGCATGATCAGGAAATTCGAGCGGAGCTGCTGCTGGGGTGCAGAGCTCCTGAGCAGAGACTTCGAGCGGAGCTGCTGCTGGGGTGCAGGGCTTGGGAGAAGGCTGCTGAAGTCTGGAGGAGACTGTTGGAGGCATTGGGCAGAGTACTGGCTTGGAGCAGTACTCGTGCTGTGTAGGTCTTGGGACCTGTGACTTAGTTCCTGTCATGAACTGCCCTCTGAACTATATTGTAAGTTATATTCATTTTGGTCAAGTTGATTGTATTCCCTGTCTCACTGCTTATACATACCATCCCATTTATCTAAACCAATGATGTACTCCTGTTCCCAAATATATTATTGTACAAGGACTTAATAATAAACTGTGTTTGAGTAGAATAGTAATATTCACTGTCCCCGTTATTTATTCTTATTTCCATTATTTATGTTTAGTTAAAGTAGTGAGAGGGTGAGTAGTGTGGCGGGTAGAGTAATGAGAGGTGAAGGTGTAGTCACCAGTGACCTCACATTACCTTACCTACCTACCGCTCACCTCTCCTGTCACATTACCTACCGACCTCCGCACTCATCCCTCCTAATGCCTCGCCTGTCCCCTACCTACTAACGCCCTCCTCTTACCCCCCATATTCCCCTAATCATTACCCCCCCCTACATGACAACAGTACTGCACTGAGCACTGCATCAAGAGCACAACACTGCACTGAGCACTGCATCAAGAGCACTGCATACACAAATAACCCGCACATAAAAGACAGAAGCTTACGACGACGTTTCGGTCCGACTTGGACCATTGACAAAGTCACACTAACAGAGGAGGAGCAGAACGGCTATATATAGGCAGGAAGAGGTGGAGGTAGTAGTAGTGGTAGAAGTAGTAGTAGTAGTAGTAGTACAAGAATTGTATATAATACCGACAGGATGAAATGACACATGCACAACACCCGGGCATCCCCACCGTAGACGTTTCGCCATCCAGCCAGCCACTGGATGGCGAAACGTCCACAACAAAGACAACCAGACGCCGCACATGTGTCTAATTTCATCAGTAGATGTAGTAGAAGAAGAAGAGGTAGTAGTAGTGGTAGTGGTAGAAGTGGGAAATAAGGAAGACGAGCCAGTCAAATACAAAGGAAGGGGAGCACTGCAAGAGAGCTAGAAACCCACAGAGGGAGAGCAAGCGCACCGAGGTGCGTGAAAGGGGAAGTGGTGAAATAAAATAAAGAAGGAACAGAAACACGAGACAGGAGAGAGAAAGACAACCCAGAGGAGAAAAGGAGAGAGGAAAGGGGAAGAGGAAGAAGAAAAAGAAGAAGAAGAAAAAATGAGGATTCAGGTTAAGTCAGCACTGCACTGAGCAGTGCATCAAGAGCACAGCACTGCACTGAGCAGTGCATCAAGAGCACTGCACTGAGCACTGCATCAAGAGCACAACACTGCACTGAGCACTGCATCAAGAGCACAACACTGCACTGAGCACTGCATCAAGAGCACTGCACTGAGCAGTGCATCAAGAGCACAACACTGCACTGAGCACTGCATCAAGAGCACAACACTGCACTGAGCACTGCATCAAGAGCACAACACTGCACTGAGCACTGCATCAGGAGCAAATCCAAGGTGGCTCTGGCATGCTGTACAGCAACATTCGGATAAATGGATTAGATAAATGCATGAAAAAATTCCTCAAAACGAATGTTTGATCACAAAATTGAATATGCAGCGTTGATGACCTAATAATGTTGACAAGGTTGAACAAATCGAGAAATGAACAAGAAAAGTGTTACGTGAGTTTTGAAAAGAGTTACGAGGGAAAACTGAACACGTACTGATTGATTTATATATAAAAATATCCAGGTTGGTTTGATGTCACGGGTCATGGATAATATATATATATATATATATATATATATATATATATATATATATATATATATATATATATATATATATATATATATATATATATATATATATATATGTTCTGGTTGCTTGATGTCACAACGTCATGGACGTATAAATGTCCAGGTTGGTTGATATTACAGGATCATGGACGTATATTTGTACAGGTTGGTTGATATG
Organism: Cherax quadricarinatus; assembly: GCF_038502225.1. NCBI lineage: Eukaryota > Metazoa > Arthropoda > Malacostraca > Decapoda > Parastacidae > Cherax > Cherax quadricarinatus. Next base: position 11,910,826 of record NC_091347.1, on the reverse strand, counting down.
TTACAGTGTCATGAAAGTATATGAAACAGCCAAGAAGATTTGTTTGCTTTTTCAAGAGGGAGAAGAAAACGAGGTCACAGACCAGTGTCACTCCTGTCAATCACTGGTAAGATCCTTGAGACATATTGTGATCGTCAATATGGCTTCAGGAAAGGTTACTATACTGCTGATCTGTTGTTAAACCTCTCCACTAAGTGGCACCAGTCACTGGATGAATCCAAAGTCAGCTGTGTGGTAGCACTGGACATTGCTGGCGCTTTCGACCGGGTGTGGCACCAGGGCCTCTTAGCAAAACTTCAAGCACTGGGAATTGCAGGCTCTACGCTATGTCTCCTCAGTGACTACCTTCATGGTAGATCTCTAAGTGTAGTTCTCAATGGAACGGAATCAGCAAGACATCCTATTGGGGCAAGTGTTCCACAAGGAAGCGTGCTGGGACCATTGTTATGGAATGTCTACTTCAACGACCTTCTTCATCTCATCCCAGAATCACATGCATATGCAGACGACTGTACACTGACATTCACTTATCCAAGAGAAGAAATGCCAGCTGCTCTAAGCTACATCAATCACCAGCTAAGAGCTATATCAGCTTGGGGAAATAGATGGCAAGTAACATTTGCATCTGAGAAAACGGAAATGATGATGGTCTCTAGGCACCATGATGGTAATGCTGGTGCAGTAGTAAGGATGAATGGGAGGGTGTTGGCACCTGGAGAAGAAGTTGATATCCTTGGGATGAAATTTGACTCCAAACTAATCATGAAGAACCATGTTGTAAATCTTGCGAACAAGGCAGCCAGGAAGCTTACAGCACTTCGACGTATCTCGCATCTGCTTGACAGTAGGGGTTGCAAGATTCTGTACGAGGCACAAGTACGCTCATACCTTGAGTATGCTCCACTTTCTTGGTTTGCATACCCCCACCCACTTCTCATCTGCAACTGCTTGACAGAGTAGAGAACAGAGCAAGGCGTCTCATCTCTCGCCTGGACCCATCCTGGATAGACCTGTCATTTCAGCAGAGCCTTCAACACAGGAGGGATGTGGGTGGCCTTACTGTTATATACAAGGTCAATATTGTCAAAGTACCACACTTGGATCCACTTCGAGGACAGCGAGAAACAAGCTTTTATGCCATAAGACGGGCAGAAAGCAGCAACTTTACTCTGGCTGTACCCTTCTCCAGAACATCACTCCATCTGAGATCATACATACCCAGGATGACTCGAGTATGGAACACATTCGTACAGCATAATGATATCAACGAGATAAAATCAGTTGATCAAATGAAAATGCTGGCCCACAGATGGCTCCAACTTCATCCTGTTCCCTACTTGTATGTCTCATAACAATAAAAATGCTTTCAAATGAGCTGATGTAGGTAACAGCTCTTAGCTTGTCAATAAAGTTAGGAATCATTAACCTGTAAATAGCTGTCAATAAAGCTAGGGATCCTTAACCTTGTCAAACCCTGTGTAAAAAAAAAAAAGTGGTGAGCTTCTCCAGTAGAGAGAACAGGAGGAGGTCACAGTGGTGAACGTCCTCAATAGGAACACCAGGAGGAGGTCACAGTGGTGAACGTCCTCAATAGGAAGACCAGGAGGAGGTCACAGTGGTGAACGTCCTCAATAGGAACACCAGGAGGAGGTCACAGTGGTGAACGTCCTCAATAGGAACACCAGGAGGAGGTCACAGTGGTGAACGTCCTCAACAGGGACAACAGGAGGAGGTCACAGTGATGAACGTCCTCAATAGGAAGACCAGGAGGAGGTCACAGTGGTGAACTTCCTCAACAGGGACAACAGGAGGAGGTCACAGTGGTGAAATAAGACAAAAAAAAAGGGTCGAAAAAATAGATTTTTTCTTCAGTGGTAAAATAGTGGAAACGTATATAATATGAGGCGGTGAGAACTCCAGTTGGTTGACAACTTAAAAAAAGAGAAATGAAATACTGAAACCATGACACCAGGACCATAGCTCTGCTACTGAAGACATGATACCAGGATCATAGCTCTGCTACTGAAGACATGATACCAGGATCATAGCTCTGCTACTGAAGACATGATACCAGGATCATAGCTCTGCTACTGAAGACATGATACCAGGATCATAGCTCTGCTACTGAAGACATGATACCAGGATCATAGCTCTGCTACTGAAGACATGATACCAGGATCATAGCTCTGCTACTGAAGACATGATACCAGGATCATAGCTCTGCTACTGAAGACATGATACCAGGATCATAGCTCTGCTACTGAAGACATGATACCAGGATCATAGCTCTGCTACTGAAGACATGATACCAGGACCATAGCTCTGCTACTGAAGACATGATACCAGGATCATAGCTCTGCTACTGAAGACATGATACCAGGATCATAGCTCTGCTACTGAAGACATGATACCAGGACCATAGCTCTGCTACTGAAGACATGATACCAGGATCATAGCTCTGCTACTGAAGACATGATACCAGGATCATAGCTCTGCTACTGAAGACATGATACCAGGATCATAGCTCTGCTACTGAAGACATGATACCAGGATCATAGCTCTGCTACTGAAGACATGATACCAGGATCATAGCTCTGCTACTGAAGACATGATACCAGGATCATAGCTCTGCTACTGAAGACATGATACCAGGATCATAGCTCTGCTACTGAAGACATGATACCAGGATCATAGCTCTGCTACTGAAGACATGATACCAGGATCATAGCTCTGCTACTGAAGACATGATACCAGGATCATAGCTCTGCTACTGGAGACATGATACCAGGATCATAGCTCTGCTACTGAAGACATGATACCAGGATCATAGCTCTGCTACTGAAGACATGACACCAGGATCATAGCTCTGCTACTGAAGACATGACACCAGGATCATAGCTCTGCTACTGAAGACATGACACCAGGATCATAGCTCTGCTACTGAAGACATGACAGCAGGATCATAGCTCTGCTACTGAAGACATGACACCAGGATCATAGCTCTGCTACTGAAGACATGACACCAGGATCATAGCTCTGCTACTGAAGACATGATACCAGGATCATAGCTCTGCTACTGAAGATATGATACCAGGATCATAGCTCTGCTACTGAAGACATGACACCAGGATCATAGCTCTGCTACTGAAGACATGATACCAGGATCATAGCTCTGCTACTGAAGACATGACACCAGGATCATAGCTCTGCTACTGAAGACATGACACCAGGATCATAGCTCTGCTACTGAAGACATGACAGCAGGATCATAGCTCTGCTGATAAAGACATGTCACCAGGATCATAGCTCTGCTACTGAAGACATGACACCAGGATCATAGCTCTGCTACTGAAGACATGAAACCAGGATCATAGCTCTGCTGATAAAGACATGTCACCAGGATCATAGCTCTGCTACTGAAGACATGACACCAGGATCATAGCTCTGCTACTGAAGACATGACACCAGGATCATAGCTCTGCTACTGAAGACATGACACCAAGATCATAGCTCTGCTACTGAAGACATGACACCAAGATCATAGCTCTGCTACTGAAGACATGACACCAGGATCATAGCTCTGCTACTGAAGACATGAGAGCAGGATCATAGCTCTGCTACTGAAGACATGACAGCATGATCTTAGTTCTGCTACTGAAGACATGACAGCAGGATCATAACTCTGCTACTGAAGACATGACAGCAGGATCATAGCTCTGCTACTGAAGACATGACACCAGGATCATAGCTCTGCTACTGAAGACATGACACAAATATCATAGCTCTGCTACTGAAGACATGACACCAGGATCATAGCTCTGCTACTGAAGACATGACAGCAGGATCATAGCTCTGCTACTGAAGACTTGGCACCAAGATCATAGCTCTGCTACTGAAGACATGACACCAAGATCATAGCTCTGCTACTGAAGACATGACACCAGGATCATAGCTCTGCTACTGAAGACGTGGCACCAGGATCATAGCTTTGCTACTGAAGACATGACACCAAGATCATAGCTCTGCTACTGAAGACATGACACCAAGGTCATAGCTATGCTACTGAAGGCATGACACCAAGATCATAGCTCTGCTACTGAAGACATGGCACCAGGAGCATAGCTCTGCTACTGAAGACATGACACCAAGATCATAGCTCTGCTACTGAAGACATGGCACCAGGAGCATAGCTCTGCTACTGAAGACATGACACCAAGATCATAGCTCTGCTACTGAAGACATGACACCAGGATCATAGCTCTGCTACTGAAGACATGACACCAAGATCATAGCTCTGCTACTGAAGACATGACACCAAGATCATAGCTCTGCTACTGAAGACATGACGCCAGGATCATAGCTCTGCTACTGAAGACATGACACCAAGATCATAGCTCTGCTACTGAAGACATGACACCAGGATTATAGCTCTGCTACTGAAGACATGACACCAGGATCATAGCTCTGCTACTAAAGACATGACACCAAGATCATAGCTCTGCTACTGAAGACATGACACCAAGATCATAGCTCTGCTACTGAAGACTTGGCACCAAGATCATAGCTCTGCTACTGAAGACTTGGCACCAAGATCATAGCTCTGCTACTGAAGACATGACACCAAGATCATAGCTCTGCTACTGAAAACATGGCACCAAGATCATAGCTCTGCTACTGAAAACATGACACCAAGATCATAGCTCTGCTACTGAAGATTTGGCACCAGGAGCATAGCTCTGCTAGTGATGACATGACATTTGCTACCACCTCCCTGCCACCACCTCCCTGCCATCATCTTCCTGTCACCACCTCCCTACTACCACCTCCCTGCCACCACCTCCCTGCCATCATCTTCCTGTCACCACCTCCCTACTACCACCTCCCTGCCACCACCTCCCTGCCATCATCTTCCTGTCACCACCTCCCTACTACCACCTCCTTGCCACCACCTCCCTGCCATCATGTTCCTGTCACCACCTCCCTACTACCACCTCCTTGCCACCACCTCCCTGCCACCACCTCCCTGCCATCATCTTCCTGTCACCACCTCCCTACTACCACCTCCCTGCCACCACCTCCCTGCCATCATCTTCCTGTCACCACCTCCCTACTACCACCTCCTTGCCACCACCTCCCTGCCATCATGTTCCTGTCACCACCTCCCTACTACCACCTCCTTGCCACCACCTCCCTGCCACCACCTCCCTGCCATCATCTTCCTGTCACCACCTCCCTACTACCACCTCCCTGCCACCACCTCCCTGCCATCATCTTCCTGTCACCACCTCCCTACTACCACCTCCCTGCCACCACCTCCCTGCCATCATCTTCCTGTCACCACCTCCCTACTACCACCTCCTTGCCACCACCTCCCTTCCGCCACCTCCCTGCCACCACCTCCCTCCCCCCCCCACGCCTTAGTTCTCCATGCTCGGTGTTTTCTGGTGCTGTAGCGACCACCATCAATCTCCATCACTTGTGGGTGAAAAGTGTCTCTCTTCCCAGTCTCTGTCTCTGTCTGTCTGTCTGTCTGTCTGTCTGTCTCTGTCTGTCTGTCTGTCTGTCTGTCTGTCTGTCTGTCTGTCTCTCTCTCTCTCTCTCTCTCTCTCTCTCTCTCTCTCTTTCTCTCATCACACTTTACAGTTCTCACGGCCTGAGCGTTTAATACATCAATCTTAAGTGTCCTCTGAGGCGTCCTTTCAAACGTCCTCTGAGGCGTCCTTTGAGGCGACCTTCCATGTGTCCTCTGAGGCGTCCTTTGAGGCGTCCTCCAAACGTCCTCTGAGGCGTTTTCTCAGGAGTTCTTTCATGTGTCCTTTTAGGCGTCCTCTAAGGCGTCCTCTAAAGTGTATAGCTACATATCTGCGATTACTTCTTTGTGTCATGGAGCGGAGTTATGGTCGTCCTCATAAATATATTTTTCTATGCTTCCGACGGTCGTATTAGTTACTACATTCTCTAAGATAATTCAACTTTTCTAGCAAAGAAAGAAAAATTTCTTATATCCTATTAGTTACTACATTCTCTAAGATAATTCAACTTTTCTACCAGACTACATTCTCTAAGATAATTCAACTTTTCTAGCAAAGAAAGAAAAATTTCTTATATCCTATTAGTTACTACATTCTCTAAGATAATTCAACTTTTCTACCAGAGAAAGAAAAATTTCTTATATCCTATTAGTTACTACATTCTCTAAGATAATTCAACTTTTCTACCAGAGAAAGAAAAGTTTCTTATATCCCTTCCGCTCCACTAATGTTCTTCAGTCATGGTCGCCATTTTGTACCTCCAGATTTTGTTTTCAACTTCCCCATTTATTTTCAAGGTCCAGGCACAGCTGCATATTTTCTTTTTTGTTTTTGGTAACGTATGCTCCTGTAGAGCGAAACGTTGCCACAATAAAATGTCACATTAGTTGCACTTGTGTCCTTTTACCTAATATCATCGGTAATTCAACACATATCCTTCACAGCCTGGTTGATCTGGAACCTGGTGAACATACTTGCCCAGTTTCCTCTTGTAGACTTCGACGCTTGTTCCATCTGTGTTTCTCATATCTTTTGTTAAGATATTAAATAACCTGGGGCCACGGACGTTGATACAGTGCTCTCTTATTGTGCCCACCTTACCCCTGCTTTTCATTTTCTTTATTTTGCACTTTCTCCCGCATCTTTCACTTCAGTATGTTGTTATGGCAGTGTGCAGACCCTCAAGTACTTTCCATATATATATATATATTACCATGTATCTTTCTCTTCCGCTCCAGTGAATACATATTTAAAACTTTAAGATGTTCCAGGTAATTTATATGCTTTATTGATTCTATGCTGGCCATAAACGATCTCTGTATCTGTTCCAGATGATTGAGTACAAGCGATTTGAAGAGTGCCACCACTGGCATTATTTCTCTTGTTTTGAAAGTTCTCATTATCCATCCAGTCATCCTCCTGGTTGTCGTGATCTTAGTATTATTGTGCTTTTGGAAAGAGAGGTCAGCTGATGTAATTATTCCCAAGTCGTTCACGTGTTCCTTTCGTTCTGTTTGACGATCATCTCTTCAAAGTCTTCAAGTGAAATGGCTTTCATGCTTATTTTAGTGTCCTCGGAATTTCGTTTGAATTATCTGATACTTTCAATATTTTGACACAGTCTATTCGTGTGGTCTATTTGCACCTTCTCCCATGATTTTTTAAGAGGTGGACCGGTAAGCCAGCGGAATGCCTCGGTCAGATGACCAGGAAACACTTGTCCTCATTCCTAACAAACCTGACCTAACCAGCTCATTTTCATTAATTGGGGTTTATTTACAATAAATTTCACCCTCCCTTCACCCCTTCATTTTTTCCATTTACTCAAAGTCATCATGTAGTGATTTTCTTTTTTTATATTGTTTATTTTGCGTAAGATTTTTTTCATTATTTGCAAAACATATTCGTCTTCTGGTAAGGATTTTATATAAATTAAAAACATTATCGAAGAAGTACAGATCCTTGTGGCACCCCACTTGTCACATCTACCCTCAACGATATTTTTCCTCTTACTCAAAAAGTTTTTCATTTACTATATTAATATGTCGTTTACTCTTTTTATATTTCCCAGTTTCCAAATTAGTTTTTTTTTACGAGAATCTCTGTCAAAAGCTTTCTTAGAGCCTAAATAAATATAATAGGCCTACCCAGTTTTTCTTGATGGTTTTCCGCGACTTGTAACAATTTCATAGATTTGATATAAAATGATTTGCAGACCGAAACCAGAATTATTTTTCCAGTTCGTTAGTTTTTGCTTTCCAAGTGTGTCTTCCACCTCCTCTAATGTTCTTTTCCAATCTTCTTCCAACAGTATTTATCTAAGAAAATGGCCTTCGTTTAAAGGGTCTTCACTATCTCCTCTTTATCACAGCTCTCCAGCACCTTCCTTCTGTTTTGTCCTTTTCTGTCATTTTGATTTTCTAAGTCATATTTAACAACAAATAGTTTCTAATGAGAATATCTTCCCTTTCTAGTAAATACTGTGTCTAGTATTGACGGTGTGTTGTCTTCTCTCACTCTCGTGGCTTCAGTCCCCTCGGCCCTCTTCACCCCTTCAGTCCCCTCAGTCCTCTTCACCCCTTCAGTCCCCTCAGTCCTCTTCACCCCTTCAGTCCATTCAGTCCTCTTCACCCCTTCAGTCCCCTCAGTCCTTTTCACCCCTTCAGTCCCCTCAGTCCTCTTCACCCCTTCAGTCCCCTCAGTCCTCTTCACCCCTTCAGTCCCCTCAGTCCTCTTCACCCCTTCAGTCCCCTCAGTCCTCTTCACCCCTTCAGTCCCCTCAGTCCTCTTCACCCCTTCAGTCCCCTCAGTCCTCTTCACCCCTTCAGTCTTCTCGGCCCTCTTCACCCCTTCAGTCCCCTCAGTCCTCTTCACCCCTTCAGTCCCCTCAGTCCTCTTCACCCCTTCAGTCCCCTCAGTCCTCTTCACCCCTTCAGTCCCCTCAGTCCTCTTCACCCGTTCAGTCCCCTCAGTCCTCTTCACCCCTTCAGTCCCCTCAGTCCTCTTCACCCCTTCAGTCCCCTCAGTCCTTTTCACCCCTTCAGTCCCCTCAGTCCTCTTCACCCCTTCAGTCCCCTCAGTCCTCTTCACCCCTTCAGTCCCATCAGTCCTCTTCACCCCTTCGGTCCCCTCAGTCCTCTTCACCCCTTCAGTCCCCTCAGTCCTCTTCACCCCTTCAGTCCCCTCAGTCCTCTTCACCCCTTCAGTCCTCTCGGCCCTCTTCACCCCTTCAGTCCCCTCAGTCCTCTTCACCCCTTCAGTCCCCTCAGTCCTCTTCATCACTTCAGTCCCCTCAGTCCTCTTCACCCCTTCAGTCCCCTCAAGGCTCTTGATCTAGGGAATTCGATCTGCGCTCCAATTCCATGAATTAAGCCCTTTCTCCCATCACAGGAGCTGCATAATGCTTATTAGTTTAGTGCTCCCCGTGATAATAATAATAATAATAATAATAATAATAATAACAATAACAATAATAATCATAATAATAATAATAATAATAATAATAATAATAATAATAATAATAATGTGGTATCACTCACATAGTTAGGCATAAAATCCGTCATCACATTTATAACGTTGACTGAACATTTATTCACAGTTCGATATTATTATTATTATTATTATTATTATTATTATTATTATTATTATTATTATTATTATTATTATTATTATTATTATTATTATTATTATTATTATTATTAAAATCAAAACTAAGTGGTGACCCCACGAGAGATTCACAGTTCCAGCCTCATAAACTGTCTTGTTTCTAGTTATAAAATATCCAATAACAATAACTTTTCAGTTTTCATGATCACTTACCAATAAATGTTGTGGGTAAGTGTAGCACAGCAAGTCTGTGTACACCACAACGTGGGGGTAGTGTAGCACAGCAAGACTGTGTACACCACAACGTGGGGGTAGTGTAGCACAGCAAGTCTGTGTACACCACAACGTGGGGGTAGTGTAGCACAGCAAGACTGTGTACACCACAACGTGGGGAGTAGTGTAACACAGCAAGTCTGTGTACACCACAACGTGGAGGTAGTGTAGCACAGCAAGTCTGCGTACACCACAACGTGGGGGTAGTGTAGCACAGCAAGACTGTGTACACCACAACGTGGGGAGTAGTGTAACACAGCAAGTCTGTGTACACCACAACGTGGAGGTAGTGTAGCACAGCAAGTCTGTGTACACCACAACGTGGAGGTAGTGTAGCACAGCAAGTCTGCGTACACCACAACGTGGAGGTAGTGTAGCACAGCAAGTCTGTGTACACCACAACGTGGAGGTAGTGTAGCACAGCAAGTCTGTGTACACCACAACGTGGAGGTAGTGTAGCACAGCAAGTCTGTGTACACCACAACGTGGAGGTAGTGTAGCACAGCAAGTCTGTGTACACCACAACGTGGAGGTAGTGTAGCACAGCAAGTCTGTGTACACCACAACGTGGAGGTAGTGTAGCACAGCAAGTCTGTGTACACCACAACGTGGGGGTAGTGTAGCACAGCAAGTCTGTGTACACCACAACGTGGAGGTAGTGTAGCACAGCAAGTCTGTGTACACCACAACGTGGAGGTAGTGTAGCACAGCAAGTCTGTGTACACCACAACGTGGGGGTAGTGTAGCACAGCAAGTCTGTGTACACCACAACGTGGAGGTAGTGTAGCACAGCAAGTCTGTGTACACCACAACGTGGGGGTAGTGTAGCACAGCAAGTCTGTGTACACCACAACGTGGGGGTAGTGTAGCACAGCAAGTCTGTGTACACCACAACGTGGGGGTAGTGTAGCACAGCAAGTCTGTGTACACCACAACGTGGAGGTAGTGTAGCACAGCAAGTCTGTGTACACCACAACGTGGAGGTAGTGTAGCACAGCAAGTCTGTGTACACCACAACGTGGGGGTAGTGTAGCACAGCAAGTCTGTGTACACCACAACGTGGGGGTAGTGTAGCACAGCAAGACTGTGTACACCACAACGTGGGGGTAGTGTAGCACAGCAAGTCTGTGTACACCACAACGTGGGGGTAGTGTAGCACAGCAAGACTGTGTACACCACAACGTGGGGGTAGTGTAGCACAGCAAGACTGTGTACACCACAACGTGGGGAGTAGTGTAACACAGCAAGTCTGTGTACACCACAAAGTGCGGGTAGTGTAGCACAGCAAGTCTGTGTACACCACAACGTGGGGGTAGTGTAGCACAGCAAGTCTGTGTACACCACAACGTGGGGGTAGTGTAGCACAGCAAGTCTGTGTACACCACAACGTGGGGGTAGTGTAGCACAGCAAGTCTGTGTACACCACAACGTGGGGGTAGTGTAGCACAGCAAGTCTGTGTACACCACAACGTGGAGGTAGTGTAGCACAGCAAGTCTGTGTACACCACAACGTGGGGGTAGTGTAGCACAGCAAGTCTGTGTACACCACAACGTGGGGGTAGTGTAGCACAGCAAGTCTGTGTACACCACAACGTGGGGGTAGTGTAGCACAGCAAGACTGTGTACACCACAACGTGGGGGTAGTGTAGCACAGCAAGTCTGTGTACACCACAACGTGGGGGTAGTGTAGCACAGCAAGTCTGTGTACACCACAACGTGGGGGTAGTGTAGCACAGCAAGTCTGTGTACACCACAAATTGGGGGTAGTGTAGCACAGCAAGTCTGTGTACACCACAACGTGGGGGTAGTGTAGCACAGCAAGTCTGTGTACACCACAACGTGGGGGTAGTGTAGCACAGCAAGTCTGTGTACACCACAACGTGGGGGTAGTGTAGCACAGCAAGTCTGTGTACACCAAAACGTGGAGTTAGTGTAGCATAGCAAGTCTGTGTACACCACAACGTGTGGGGTAGTGTATCACAGCAAGTCTGAGTACACCACAACGTGGGGGTAGTGTAGCACAGCAAGTCTGTGTACACCACAAAGTGTGGGGTAGTGTAGCACAGCAAGTCTGTGTACACCACAACTTGTGAGGTAGTGTAGCACAGCAAGTCTGAGTACACCGCAACGTGGGGGTAGTGTAGCACAGCAAGTCTGTGTACACCACAACGTGTGGGGTAGTGTAGCACAGCAAGTCTGTGTACACCACAACGTGGGGAAAGTGTAGCACAGCAAGTCTGTGTACACCACAACGTGTGAGGTAGTGTAGCACAGCAAGTCTGAGTACACCACAACGTAGGGGTAGTGTAGCACAGCAAGTCTGTGTACACCACAACGTGGGGGTAGTGTAACACAGCATGTCTGTGTACACCACAACGTGTGGGGTAGTGTAGCACAGCAAGTCTGTGTACATCACAAAGTGGGGGGTAGTGTAACGCAGCAAGTCTGTGTACATCACAACGTGTGGGGTAGTGTAGCACAGCAAGTCTGTGTACACCACAACGTGTGGGGTAGTGTAGCACAGCAAGACTGTGTACACCACAACGTGTTGGGTAGTGTAGCACAGCATGTCTGTGTACACCACAACGTGGGGGGTAGTGTAACACAGCAAGTCTGTGTACATCACAACGTGTGGTTTAGTGTAGCACAGCAAGTCTGTGTACACCACAACGTGGGGGTAGTGTAGCACAGCAAGTCTGTGTACACCACAACGTGGGGGTAGTGTAGCACAGCAAGACTGTGTACACCACAACGTGGGGAGTAGTGTAACACAGCAAGTCTGTGTACACCACAACGTGCGGGTAGTGTAGCACAGCAAGACTGTGTACACCACAACGTGGGGGGTAGTGTAACACAGCAAGTCTGTGTACATCACAACGTGTGGTTTAGTGTAGCACAGCAAGTCTGTGTATACCACAACGTGAGGGTAGTGTAGCACAGCAAGTCTGTGTACACCACAACGTGGGGGTAGTGTAGCACAGTAAGTCTGTGTTCACCACAACGTGGTGGTAGTGTAGCACAGCAAGACTGTGTACACCACAACGTGGGGGTAGTGTAGCACAGCAAGTCTGTGTACACCACAACGTGGGGGTAGTGTAGCACAGCAAGTCTGAGTACACCACAACGTGGGGGGTAGTGTAGCACAGCAAGTCTGTGTACACCACAACGTGGGGGTAGTGTAGCACAGCAAGTCTGTGTACACCACAACGTGGGGGGTAGTGTAACACAGCAAGTCTGTGTACACCACAACGTGCGGGTAGTGTAGCACAGCAAGTCTGTGTACACCACAACGTGGGGGGTAGTGTAACACAGCAAGACTGCGTACACCACAACGTGGGGGGTAGTGTAGCACAGCAAGTCTGTGTACACCACAACGTGGGGGGTAGTGTAGCACAGCAAGTCTGTGTACACCACAACGTGGGGGTAGTGTAACACAGCAAGACTGTGTACACCACAACGTGGGGGTAGTGTAGCACAGCAAGTCTGTGTACACCACAACGTGGGGGGTAGTGTAGCACAGCAAGTCTGTGTACACCACAACGTGGGGGGTAGTGTAGCACAGCAAGTCTGTGTACACCACAACGTGGGGGTAGTGTAGCACACCAAGTCTGTGTACACCACAACGTGGGGGTAGTGTAGCACACCAAGTCTGTGTACACCACAACGTGGGGGTAGTGTAGCACACCAAGTCTGTGTACACCACAACGTGGGGGTAGTGTAGCACAGCAAGTCTGTGTACACCACAACGTTTCCCAGATGAATAACTTTAATAATACTTGTCATTAAAAGAACATAATAACACAGTACCCTGACTGGAACAATACACAAATAATTCACATGTAGGAGAGAGGAGCTTACGATGACGTATCGGTCCGAGTTGGACCATTTACAAAATCACACAGTGTGACTTTGTAAATGGTCCAAGTCGGACCGAAACGTAGTCGTTAGTTTTTTTGTCTCCTATGTGCGGTGGTTATTTATGTAATACTGGTCATTCATGGCAACACTTGTGGACATCTCGTGGACTTCAAGAAAGTCAAGCTATTCTTCAATGACTGTTTAATCACTGAGGTCTACTGGCAACACCATAACTTAGAACACAGCGATTTGTCTTATCATAATCCAAGATACTAGCGCAACGCATCTTACCCAGACACAACACAGCGCCCACAGGATGGATATGGGGCGCATAATGAAGATATTAACCTAACTAACAACACAGCCATCCCTTAACCCAGCGTCTTCCCACTCCTATCAGTGTACCTAGCAACGCGTCTCCCCTGGCCTCTACCACTACGTAAACTTACTGTCTCGTTCTCTGTACTGAACTGACGCTCCTGATGGACGAAATATATCGTCAATGAATGTCTTGATAATTACATATCTCTTTCTCGTGTTAATCGAGTGAGACAAACTCGAATATTACGTAATTTCTCATTTATCTGATCAAACTCTACTCTCTCACCCAAATATTATTAAACAATTGACTGTATGTATTACATGTAATGAGCTTCTCACCTCCAGTTTAGATTTTTATCTCTAAAATGTCAAAAATTGTGTTTTGAGTTTTAACTCCCTTAGCGTGTAAAGTTTGTATTTTATTCACGCTGCTAATTTCCCTCTTTGTTCTTTATTTAATCTTCCTGGAATACAGTCTCTCTGTATGTTTTTTTCAAGTCTAACTTCAGTTAAACAGGTTTCGTCTCATTTGTAATATTCCTTACTTCTAGTTATAAAGTTACTCTAACTATATTTGTATGCTAAATATTTGCAAATGTGTATATCTCACTAATTTTCTCTTTTCTAGTTATTTTAATTATGTGGTTCTCTGTCCTAGGATCATTTCTTTGAGAAACTGTTTGTTAGGTCGGACGGGTTCTGTTGCATCCCGGGTCAGGACCGTCCTGGCGAACCTACTTGTACCTGGTTCTGTTACTCCATGATAATATTTTCCTTCCTTATTTCTGTCCTCATTTAACATTTTAGGAGTTTTAAGAAATCGTAATAACACAATTGCAAAGAAACCTCGGTACGGGTGGTGATCGACCTCACGGCAAGTGAGTCATGAAACTCCAAGCCAGTGCCGTGATTTCGATCCCTACCCATACCGTACTTCCTCGTAGCAGTGTTATTGATTTTTTTTAGGTTTATTCTGTCCTCCTTCGAAAAGCCTTGCTTATTTTGTATATTCTTCAGAGAACATTAAAATGGTATAAAATACCGACAGGTTGTTAGGTAAGACACATATGTAACAGTTAGGTATCTTTATTATGAAACGTTTCGCCTACACAGTAGGCTTCTTCAGTCAAGTACAGAAAAGTTGATAGAAGCAGAAGATACTTGAAGACGATGTAATCAGTCCATCACCCTTAAAGTTTTGAGGTGGTCAGTCCCTCAGTCTGGAGAAGAGCATTGTTCCATAGTATGATACTATGGAACAATGCTCTTCTCCAGACTGAGGGACTGACCACCTCAAAACTTTAAGGGTGATGGACTGATTACATCGTCTTCAAGTATCTTCTGCTTCTATCAACTTTTCTGTACTTGACTGAAGAAGCCTACTGTGTAGGCGAAACGTTTCATAATAAAGATACCTAACTGTTGCATATGTGTCTTACCTAACATTCTTCAGAGAGTCTCAAAACTCTCTGACCGCGGGTTCAATCCCGCCCGTGGTATGATTTGTTTGCAATCGTGTCATTACGATTTCGTGAGTCATATTCTTCACAATCTTCCACTTTCTTTAGTTCCCTGGTTCTCTCTAGCGATTATTCTTTATATATTATCGGTGTAAATGTCATTTTTTAGCAGCCTGTTATTATCTGCCTCATATTTTCCAACTCTCTTATATTCCACCACTTATTCTTGAATGGTAAAATCCATAGATCATTTTGTCTTCGTATTTCGTCGTTCTTTTTTTATTTATTCTGGTCTTGATTTTATTTCCTTTTTTTGTACTACCAAAAATAATATCAAAATAATATTAAAATAATATCAAAACACCAAAATATTACCAGTTTATTCTGTCAACTTTCTCCCTCAGAGTTGCTTGCTGTCTCCTTTACTGTTTACTTTATTACGGTATTAATGTTCGGGCAGCAGTCTCCTAACACATTACCACCTGCTGCTTTAACACTGTGACTCTATTTTAGTTTTGTACTCTTCCAAACCTTTTATTGACTCTCTATATCATCTTTGTTTTATTACCAATTTGTGATTTCTTTATTACATTGGCATGCTCTTTTAGGGATTTCTGCGTATGTTTTATTAAAAACTTTATTACTGTGATTTAAAGTTCAAAGATGTACTATCCTTACTAAATTGTATGTGTGTGTGTGTGTGTGTGTGTGTGTGTGTGTGTGTGTGTGTGTGTGTGTGTATGTGTGTGTGTGTGTGTGTGTGTGTGTGTGTGGGTGTGTGTGGGTGTGTGTGTGTGTGTGTATGTGTGTGTGTGTGTGTGTGTGTGTGTGTGTGTGTGTGTGTGTGTGTGTGTGTGTGTGTGTGTGTATGTGTGTGTGTGTGTGTCTGTGTGTGCTCACCTATTTGTGGTTGCAGGGATCGAGGCATAGCCCCTGGTCCCGCCTCATCACTGATCGCTACTAGGTCCTCTCTCTCCCTGCTCCACGAGCTTTATCAAACCTCGTCTTAAAACTATGTATGGTTCCTGCCTCCACTACGTCACTTTCTAGGCTATTCCACTACCTGAAAACTCTAGGACTGTAGAAATGCTTCCTAACATCCCTTTGACTCATCGTAGCCTTCAACTTGTTGCTGTGTCCCAACTCTGGAACATCCTGTCTGTGTCCACCTTGTCAATTCCTATATGTCGTTATCATGTTTTCCCTAACCCTCCTGTCTTCTAGTGTCGTCAGACCGATTTCCCTTAACCTTTCTTCGTAGGACAATCACCTTAGCTCTGGGACTAGTCTTGTTGCAAACCTTTGCACTTTCTCTAATTTACTGACGTGCTTGACCAGGTGTGGATTCCAAACTGGTGCTGCATATTCCAATATGGGCCTTATGTACATGGTGTACAGAGTCTTGAACAATTCCTTACTGTGGTATCGGAATGCTATTTTTAGGTTTGTCAGGCGTCCATATGCTGCAGCAGCTATCTGGTTGATGTGTGCCTCTGGATATGTGCTCGGTATTAGAATCACCCCAAGATCTTTTTCCTTGAGTGAGGTTTGCAGTCTTTGGCCACCTAGACTATACTCTCTCTGCGGTCTTCTTTGCCCTTCCCCGATCTTCATGACTTTGCATGTGGCAGGGTTAAATTCAAGGAGCCAGTTGCTGGACCAGGCTTGTAGCCTGTCCAGGTGTCTTTGTAGTCCTGCCTGATCTTCATCCAATTTACTTCTCCCCATTAACTTCACATCATCTGCAAACAAGGACACTTATGAGTCTATCCTTTCCGTCATGTCATTCACATATACCAAAAACAGCACAGGTTCTAGGACTGACCCCTGTGGAACCTCGCTCGTCACAGGCGCCCACTCTGACACCTCGTCACGTACCATGACTTGTTGTTGCCTCCCTGTCAGATATTCTCTGATCCACTGCAGTGCCTTTCCTGTTATGCGTGTCTGATACTCTAGCTTTTGCATTAACCTCTTGTGAGGAATTGTGTCGAAGGCCTTCTTGCAGTCCAAGAAAATGCAATGTATCCACCATTCTGTCTCATGTTTTACTTCCGTTACCTTGAAGGTTTGTGACACAGGATTTTCCTTCTCTGAAACCGTGCTGGTTGTCGTTTATAAGCGTGTTTCTTTCTAGGTGCTCCACCACTCTCCTCCTGATAATATTCTCCATGACTTTGCATACCATACACGTCAGTGACACAGGTCTGTAGTTTAATTCCACGCGTCTCTCTCCTTTCTTATAAATTGGGACTACATTTGATATTTTCCATACCTCAGGGTTGCCCAGTTTCAATGGAAGTGTTGAAGATTTTTGTTAGTGGCACACACAGAATCTCTGCTCCCTCTCTAAGGACCCATGGAGATATGTTGCCCAGTCCCACCGCCTTTGAAGTATCAAATTCACATAGCAGCTTCTTCACCTCCTCCTCGGTTGTGTGTATTTCATCCAGCACTTGTCCTTGTATCCCATGTTGGTGTACCTCCCTATTCTGACTTCCTGGAGTCCTTCCTGTCTCCACTGTAAATATTTCTTTAAATCTCATGTTGAGCTCCTCACTTACTTCTTGATCGTTTCTTGTGAACTCCCCCACCTTCCTTCCTCAGACTGATTATCTGGTCCTTGACTGTTGTTTTCCTCCTGATGTGGCTATACAACAGCTTCGGGTCAGACTTGACTTTAGATGCCATATCATTTTCGTATTGTCGCTAAGCCTCCCTTCTTATCTGTGCATATTAGTTTCTGGCTCTTCGGCTAATCTCTTTATTTTCCTGGGTCCTTTGTCTTCTGTACTTTTCCATTATCTAGTGCACTTAGTTTTTGCCTCCCTACACTATTGGGTGAAACAAGGACTCGTTCTGCTCTTCCCATTATTTCTGTTGCCCTTGGGAACTAATCTCTCCTCTGCCTCCTTGCATTTTGTTGTCGCATAGTCCATCATTTCTTTTACTGCTTTTCTTGTCAGTTCTCTTTCCCTTGAACATCTTGCAGGAAGTTCCTCGGCTAGTGTGTCTACCATTGCTCTGTTGCTCTCTTCGTATTCTACTCTTGGCCCCCTGTGGTTCTGTGGCGCGTTGTACATCACTGTATTACCACCAGACTGGATTGTTCCTCTTGTGTAGTCCCTTTTGCCCATCCCATCCATTCCTCCCATTTCCCCAAATTCCCACCTGTTTTAAATGAGCAGTGCAACTTCTCCTCCCCCTTCTGCTCCCTCTATCTTTCCTCAAGACCTGATATCCGGATGGAAAGAGTGCATCTGTTATCATCCTGGTGAGTTTCGTTTATGTGAGTGTTATTATGTCTGGGGATATCTCCTTGATTTTTTCATGCCACTCCTCACATTTATTTGTCATTCCGTCTGTATTTGTATACCAAACTTTTAACTTCTTTTCTAAAACTGTGGTCTGGGGGGTACATTGGGATTGGGGAAGTGGGAGATCTGACGAGGAACTATGGGGGGTTACTGTGAAGGTGGAGTTTGTAATGAGGTGAGTGGGGGCATTGGGTACAGCATGTGGGTTTTGGCTTAGAATGTTTGGTTGCATTGTGGTTGGGTGGCTTCTGTAGGTGGTTGTGAAGGAGGTTGTATTTGATCGTCCTCTTGAGTCTGCCTCTCTTTCCTCCTTTCGCCTTTGTACCCTTTCTTTCAGCTTCTGCCTTTCTTCTCGTGTTCTGTCGCGGTTGAGATACACCATCTGGTATGCCAGCATGTCCCTTAATCATGCTTTCTTCTGCAGGATCCTGTTTCGAGCCGATCCTGCCTTGAAAATCACTTTGACTGGCCGGTTTCTTCCTCTTGCAAACCTCCCTATTCTCAGAAAATTTGCCAGCTGGGTCATATCATCATCTCCCATTGCTTTCATGATGCTTTCAATCACTTTTTTCTCCCCTTGTCTTCTTGCTTCATAAGTTTCCCCTTCAACTTCCTCGGGCCCATAAACAAAGACTCATCTCTCCCTTTAATTCTTCCACTGTACATTCCTATGTAAAATGTTCTTTTCCTAAGTGTGGGATATTTGAGAGAGATGCCGCCATGGTTTCTGTTTCCTGTGGTCGAAGTACTTTAGGTGAAGACAAGGTACAGTGGTGCTGGTTCATCCCTCTCTCTTCCTTGTGTCCCTCACATGCTAGTACATAAAGATTCTTCACAGCCATTACCACCATTACGACACCACCACCACTACCGTTACCACCACCACCACCACTACCACTATTACCACTACCACCACCACCACTACCACCACCACCACTACCGTTACCACCACCACCACCACCACCACCACTACCACTACCACCACCACCACTACCACCACCACTACCACCACCACTACCACCACCACCACCATCCCAACGAGCTCCTACAACGACCACCATCACTACACTACAGTTATGACCCCCGTCACCATCACTCACCATTACCACCACCATCACCACGACACGACCCCCCGTCACCATTACTCACCATTACCACCACCATCACAGTAATCTCGCCAAACATCACTATGGTCATCCCGACATTAATCAATTTAATGTAATTCCAGGAAAAAGAAATACTTTCCCTCCAAATATTTGCCTCCCCAGGGCCATAGCTGAGGGTCACAGGGCCATAGCTGAGGGTCACAGGGCCACAGCCGAGAGTCACAGGGACACAGCTGAGGGTCACAGGGCCATAGCTGAGGGTCACAGGGCCACAGCTTATGAGGGTCACAGGGCCACAGCTGAGGGTCACAGGGCCACAGCTGAGGGTCACAGGGCCACAACTGAGGTTCACATGGCCACAGCTGAGGGTCACAGGGCCACAGCTGATGGCCACAGGGCCACAGCTGAGGGTCATAGGGCCACAGCTGAGGGTCACAGGGCCACATCTGAGGGTCACAGAGGCATAGCTTATGAGGGTCACAGGTCCACAGTTTATGAGGGTCACAGGGCCAGAGCTTATGAGGGTCACAGGGCTACAGCTTATGAGGGTCACAGGGCTATAGCTGAGGGTCACAGGGCCACAGCTGAGGGTCACAGGGTCACAGCTTATGAAGGCCACAGGGCCACAGCTTATGAGGGCCTAAGGGCCACAGCTTATGAGGGGTCACAGGGCCATAGCTTACGAGGGTCACAGGACCACAGCGATGAAGGTCTCATAGGTTCACATAGTTACAGGGTCTCAGGGTCACAGAGCTATAGGGACCACTGTTCTAGAGGGCCCCAGAACTACAGGGCCACAGTTTCAAAGGGTCCCAGAACTAAAGGGCCATAGTTAAAGAGCGCCACAGAGCTAAAGGGGCTACAGTTTCAGAGGGCCACAGAGTTGAAGAGGCTACATCTTCAGAGGCGACAGAACTGCTCGGGCCACAGGTTCCCAGGGCCACAACAGAAAGGGCCACAGGGCCACAGCAGAAAGAGCCTCAGGGCGACAGCAACAAGGGCCTCAGAGCCATAGCAGAAAGGGTCACAGGGCCACATCAGAAAGTCCCACAGAGCCAAAGTAGAAAAAGTCACAGTAGAAGGGGCCACAGGGCCACAGCAGAAAGGGCCACAGAGCCACAAGACTGTTTCAATATGGTGTGGTAATTTTTCTTACGCTCTGCCGCTCACTGCCAAAGTGCCAAAGTATTTTCTTAATAAAGGTAAACTCCCGTCAAGACCCCCCTGTCTAGACCCCCTGTCTAGACCCCCTGTCTAGACCCCCTGTCTAGACTACCTGTCTAGACCCCCTATCTAGACCCCGTGTCTAGACCCCCTCTCTAGACTACCCTGTCTAGACCTCCTGTCTAGACCCCCTGTCTAGACCCCATGTCTAGACCCCCAGTCTAGACCCCTGGCTAGACCCTCTCTCTAGATCCCCTGTCTAAACTTCTGTCTAGTCCCCGTTCTAGGCTCCCCTCTCTAGACCACTTGTCTAGAGCCCCTGTTTAGAATCTCTCCCGTCAAGACCCTCCTACCAAGGCCCCCTGTCTAGACCCCTCCCGCCTAGACCCTCTTGTTTAGACCCTTTTGTCTAGACCCCAATGTCTAGTGCCCCCTGTCTAGACCCTCCCGTTTAGATCCTCCCATCTGCACCCCGTCCCGTCAAGACTCCCCCGTCTAGACCCCCTGTCTAGACCCCCTCCCTTCTTAAGATCCCCCCGCCTATTTAGAGCCCCTCCCATCTAGACCTCCTCCCTTCTTAAGGCCCCGTCCTGTCTGGACTCCCTCCTGTCTAGATACCCTCCCGTATAGACCCCCTTCCCTTCTTAAGACCCCCCTCACTTCTAGACTCCTTCCTTCTTAATACTCCCTCACGTCTAGACGCCTGTTGTCTTAAGACCCCCTCCCGTCTAGACCCCTCCCTTCTTAAGACCCTCTCCCGTCCAGACCCCTCCCTTCTTAAGACCCACTTCCGTCTTTTTGAGACCCTCTCACGTCTAGACTCCCTACCGTCTTAATACCCCTCCCGTCTTAAGACCCCTTTCCGTCTAGACCCTCTGTGTTCTCAAGACCCCTCTCCCGTCTAGACCCCCTCCTGTCCAAACCCTCCCGTTTAGACCCCTTCCGTCTAGAACTCCTTCCGTCTAGACTCCCTTCTTAAGACCCCTTCCTGTCAAGAACCCCCTCCCTTCTTAAGACCCCCTCCCGTCTCAAAGCTTCTTCCTGTCTCAAAACCCCCTTCTGTTTAGACCCCCCTCCGGTCTCAAGATCTCCCTCCCTTCTCAAGAACTTCTTCCGTCAGGACTCCCACCCGTCAAAATTCTTGCTATGTCTTACAAGACATGCCCGGTCACAACAAACCAGTGAGTCCCAGAATTACATCCTGTCCATGGCTTCCACACCATAATTCTTACTTCCAACGCTTCTACACACACACACACACACACACACATATATATATATATATATATATATATATATATATATATATATATATATATATATATATATATATATATATATATATATATATATATATATATATATATATGTCGTGCCAAAAGGTAAAACTTACGATTTTGGCTTAACTAGCAATTTTCTTCTTCTTTCCGAATAAGGCAAACGAAAATGTCGCAAAAATCTAAAGCAAAAACTATATTTCATTGTGTTTGTTTATTATTAAATTACTGTAAACTGATTTAAAATATATTTGGTTGGATTAGACTAAATTAAATTGTGCTTGTTATAATAAGGTTAGGTAAGTTTTCTAATTTTTTTTCGTACAAATTTATAAATTTTTACATTAACCCTAAGAAAGAAGAAGAGAAGAAGTAAACTTGAGAGAGAAAGACGCTCCCTCTACAGAAGACGACGAAGAATCACTGAGCTCCTCAAGAATGCTAGATTATCTGATACACGGAAGGAAGCTCTGACGAGGGAAGTGGGAAGTATCAAACTTAAGTTATAGGACTTTTACAGGACCCAGGAGAGATAGGAGGAGCTAAAAGCGATTAGTGAAATTGAAAGAAATTCGATATATTTCTTTTCATATGCCAAAAACAAGGCAAATACCACATCTAATATCAGGCCCTTGCTCAGACAAGTTGGATCCTACACAGATGACAACAAAGAAATGAGTGAGATACTGAAATTCCAATACAACTCTGTGTTTAGTGAGCCACTAATCAGTCTAAAGATCGACAATCCAAATTATTTTTTCATGAATGAGCCTGAAAAGTCCATTAATGTATGCCAGATTTCCGACATTACCGTAACTCCGAAAGACTTTAAGAAATCCATTGACAACATGCCCATCTACTCAGCCCCAGGCCCGGACTCGTGGAACTCTGTGTTCATTAAGAACTGCAGAAACTTATTCGTAGGCCCTAAGTATACTATGGAGAAGGAGCTTAGACATGGGTAAAATTTCACAGTCACTAAAAACAATGGATATAGCTTTTCTCCAAAAGTGGCAGGAAAGCATCAGCTAAGAACTATAGACCAATAGCTCTAACGTCCCACATCATAAAAATCTTTGAAAGAGTGCTAAGAAGCCGATTTCAAACCACTTGGATTCCCAAAAACTGTACAATCCAGGGCAACATGGGTTCAGAGCAGTTCGCTCCTGCCTCTCGCAACTACTGGATCACTATGATATGATCTTGGATGCACTGGAAGAAAAACAGAATGCTGATGTAATATACACAGACTTTGCAAAAGCCTTTGACAAGTGCCATCATGGCGTAATACCGGAAAAAATACGTGCTAAAGGAATAACTGGCAAAGTGGGGACATGGATGTTCAACTTTCTACCCAATCGAATACAAAGAGTAGTGGTCAACAGAGTTAAATCGGAGGCTGCCATAGTGAAAAGCTCTGTTCCACAAGGCACAGTACTCGCCCCCATCCTGTTCCTCATCCTCATATCAGACATAGACAAAGACGTAATCCACAGCACAGTGTCATCCTCTGCAGACGATACTAGGATCTGCATGAGAATGTCATCTATAGAGGAAACGGTTAACCTCCAAGAAGATATAAACCAAGTTTTCCAATGGGCAACGGAAAACAATGTGATGTTCAATGAAGACAAATTCCAGCCACTCCGTTATGGAAAACTGGAGAAGATAATAACTAGAACTGAGTATACTACAAACTCTGATCATACAACAGAGCGGAAAAATAATGTGAGGGACCTGGGAGTGGTAATGTCTGAGGATCTCACTGCAAAGAAATTGATAGGATGGATCACAGCTGGAAAGAAAATGATAGGATAAATAATGGGAACGTTCAAAACAAGAGATGCCAAGCCAATGATGATCCTTTTCAAATCACTTGTTCTCTCTAGGCTGGAGTATTGCGTACATTAACATCTCCGTTCAAAGCAGGTGAAATTGCAAATCTAGAGAGTGTACAGAGAGCCTTTACTGCACATATAATTTCTATCAAACACCTCAACTACTGGGAACGCTTGGAAGCACTTGACTTGTACTCCCTGGAACGCAGGCGAGAGTTATACATCATAATCTACACTTGGATAATCCTAGAAGGAATGGTCCCGAATCTGCACACAGAAATCACTCCCTACGAAAGTTCAAGACTGGGCAGGCGGTGCAAAATACCCCCAGTGAAAAGTAGGGGCGCCATTCGTACACTAAGAGAAAAGACCATAAGTGTCCGGGGCTCAAGACTGTTCAAAAGTCTCTCACCATGCATAAGGGGAATTACCAATAGGCGCCTGGCTGCCTTCAAGAGGGAGCTGGACAGATACTTAAAGTCTGTGCCAGATCAGCCGGGCTGTGGTTCGTACGTTGAACTACGTGCGGCCAGCAGTAACAGCCTGGTTGATCAGGCCCTGATCCACCGGGAAACCTGGTCGTAGACCGGGCCGCGGGGGCGTTGATCCCCGAAATATCCTGCAGGTAGACTCCAGGTGTATAAGACACAATTACGGAAAGGACTTAATTTTACACGAGTTCTTCCTAATTGACCAGTTTTACACACACATACACACACACACACACACACACACACACACACACACACACACACACACACACACACACACACACACACACACACATATATGTATATATATATATATATATATATATATATATATATATATATATATATATATATATATATATATATATATATATATATATATATATATATATATAAATATATATAATGTATATATAAAAAGCTTGCTGCATCTTGAGTTCCCGGTTAGTGGACTATATATTATATATACAGAACATATAAATTACGCCACAAATTCAAAGAATTTCGAGAAAATTGAGCTTCCAAATTGACATCCTGCAGTGTATTGCTCACAAATAAAGGCACTTTATTATATTTTTCATCTGAGGAAAAGTCAGAGGGAAGGAAAAACGTTTCAATGTAAAACGACTGCAAGGCAAAATGTTTCTTGGAAAAGACCACCTGTGTGGTCTGAGGGACCTACTGAAAGACCCAGACCAAATTGTGGACCCTGAAAGCAAGTTGGAGACTTTTATATTCGTCCGAGAGAGCCCTTGGGCTCCTCTGATCGCCAATTTAGTGAAACGACGGGGAAGATGCTGAGAGATGCTGTGGTAAATGATCTGACGAGTGTGTGTGTGTGTGTGTGTGTGTGTGTGTGTGTGTGTGTGTGTGTGTGTGTGTGTGTGTAAGCTGTGTTTCCTTCAGTTCAAGTATCTTGAGTGAGGGTAAAACTCTGGCAGCCTGAGAGTTGAACCACGAGATGAAATATTCAGGGAACGCTGAGCGCCGGAGACCTGACCAGCTGCCGCATCATGTACACACATCATTATGCAACCCAACCACATGCCCTTATCTTTTATCTCGTGTATTCTTCGTCCGCTGCATTTTAAAATATTGTAACATTATTGCTTCTCGAAATCAAACCATTTTCTGAGTGGTGGGAGTGCTGCTGCTGCAACAGGAAATTATTACACAGCGACACATTATATTCACACTGGCACATCTGCATTCTGACACAAACACATCACATATACAAACTAATACATATATACACTAACATTCACGTTGACACATGGAGAACAAGATAGAGAGTATATTCTTCAGTATAATAAGGGTTATACTAGGTCCAAAGTATCTTGTACAGTAAGGGGTATAAGAGGCAGCCTGTCAAGATTGTATCTTTCACAATAGTGGTCATTATAGGCAGCAGGTCAAGGGTATCATGGTACTAACTGTTCTTGGAAGACCTTCTTGAAGATAACGCTACAGGAGAAAAGATAAGAAGGGCGAAGACGAGATGAAAATGAGGACAAAGAAGATGGAGAAGAAATACTACTACTACTAGTTATCCTACTACTACTACTACTACTGTTACTGCTACTACTACTACTGCTACTACTACTACTACTACTGCTACTACTACTACTACTACTACTGCTGCTACTACTGTTACTGCTACTACTACTACTACTACTACTACTACTACTACTACTACTACTACTGTTACTGCTACTACTACTACTACTGCTACTACTACTGTTACTGCTACTACTACTACTACTACTACTACTACTACTACTACTACTACTACTACTACTACTGTTACTGCTACTACTACTACTACTACTACTACTACTACTACTACTACTACTACTACTACTAATAATAATAATAATAATAATAATATAAAACCCACCAGATATTTAAAGAAGTCAATAAAGAATCTAACAATGTAAGAAGATTCTTGAAAACAACAACAGTAGACCAAAATAAAAAATAAAAATGTGAAAGATAAAATAGATATCTGAAGGATGTTTACAGGGTCGGCGCCCCCCGCGGCCTGCTGCTAGACTAGGCAGCCTGATAGAACGAAAGGTGAAGGGTGTGATATAAAATACACACACACACACACACACACACACACACACACACACACACACACACACACGCGCGAAATGTGAGGTATATCTGTCTGTAGTGAACACAAAGGGGCGTGGATCTAAAATCACAACATTCGAGCGACACGGGATCGAAACGCACTACCACCAGTAGAAACAACGTTTCGGTCTGTGTAAAACTTTATCATGTGACTTGATGAAGCTCTGCAGAGGGCAAAACATCGCCCAAATCAAGTTTTGTTCTCCAACAATTCACGAAATCGTGATAAAAAAAGACCGTAAACAACTCAAGAGGCGAAAAGACCAAATGGATATTTATTGGGTCTTTTCGCCTATACTGTAGGAAGGCTGGCACAGAACACAAGGTCAGCACGGTCCCATGGTGACCTTTGTAGTGTAGAGAACACTGAGGTAATCTCAACAGACTAGCATGACGCAGTGGTTACAGGGGAAAGTTTGACGATTTTACGATAGTATTAACGTTGGTAGAATTACCGACAATATGTTAAGCAAAAGAACACAAGTGCCACTAAAGTGACATTTTATTTTGGCAATGTTTCGCTCTCCAGGAGCTTTATCAAGTCGTTACAAACAATACATGGACACAGAGGGTATATATATAGGCTTCCAGTGAGGTGTAGTACTTTTAATGCTAGTGGAGGTATTAGTAGTAAGTATGTATGTAATTTTATTCAAGTATACATAAATACAGTTACATATATTATCATACATAGCATCATATGTGTAGAGAACCTACGATAATCCATAAAAGTCAGACAGAGTGACTTATTTCCATTGGGAGTAGTGATACATGTGGTAGAAAAAGTCTGCTTATGCATGATTAAAAAGGTTAGTAAAGCTATTACAGGAGAACGGGTTACTAGCCCATTGTTCCAGGCATTTTCAATCGCCTATTTTTATATTGTTAAAACACTTTTCCTCATTTTTCACCCTCTTCAGCTCATCATTCATTGTTTGGGCAGTATAAAAGCAGGTTGGTCAAGAATTTCTGGTTGTATTTGAGAAGGCCTATTTCAGTGTTCATCTTATATGTTCTTATGTAGTATCAGAAGCAAGTATGATAAGCTTGATGATGAAGACACATGTGTGCAACAGGTGTGTGCCTTGACTGTTGAAACCTGTCGCCTACACAGCAGGCCTCTTCAGTTGAATACCGAGCCAGCAGGTGTTTGACTAAAGAAGCCTGCTGTGTAGGCGAAAGTTTTCACCAATAAAGAGATCTAGCTGCTGCCATCTTATGCCAACATCCTTGTTAACAACACCTGTCATCCTACACTAACATCCCTGTTAACACCTGCCATCCTACACTAACATCCTTGTTAACAACACCTGTCATCCTACACTAACATCCCTGTTAACACCTGCCATCCTACACTAACATCCTTGTTAACAACACCTGTCATCCTACACTAACATCCCTGTTAACACCTGCCATCCTACACTAACATCCTTGTTAACAACACCTGTCATCCTACACTAACATCCCTGTTAACACCTGCCATCCTACACTAACATCCTTGTTAACAACACCTGCCATCCTACACTAACATCCTTGTTAACAACACCTGCCATCCTACACTAACATCCTTGTTAACAACACCTGCCATCCTACACTAACATCCTTGTTAACAACACCTGCCATCCTACACTAACATCCTTGTTAGCAACACCTGCCATCCTACACTAACATCCTTGTTAACAACACCTACCATCCTATACTAACATCCTTGTTAGCAACACTTGCCATCCTACACTAGCATCCTTGTTAACAACACCTGACATCCTACACTAACATCCTTGTTAGCAACACCTGCCATCCTACACTAACATCCTTGTTAGCAGCACCTACCATCCTACACTAACATCCTTGTTAACAACACCTACCATCCTATACTAACATCCTTGTTAGCAACATCTGCCATCCTACACTAACATCCTTGTTAACAACACCTGCCATCCTACACTAACATCCTTGTTAACAACACCTACCATCCTACACTAACATCCTTGTTAGCAACACCTGCCATCCTACACTAACATCCTTGTTAGCAACACCTGCCATCCTACACTAACATCCTTGTTAACAACACCTACCATCCTATACTAACATCCTTGTTAGCAACACCTGCCATCCTACACTAACATCCCTGTTAACAACACCTGCCATCCTACACTAACATCCTTGTTAACAACACCTGCCATCCTACACCAACATTCTTGTTAACAACACTTTCTATCCTACACTAACATCCTTGTTAACAACACCTTGCCATCCTACACTAACATCCTTGTTAGCAACACCTGCCATCCTACACTAACATCCTTGTTAGCAACACGTACCATCCTACACTAACATCCTTGTTAGCAACACCTACCATCCTACACTAACATCCTTGTTAGCAACACCTACCATCCTACACTAACATCCTTGTTAGCAACACCTGCCATCCTACACTAACATCGTTGTTAGTAACACCTGCCATCCTACACTAACATCGTTGTTAGTAACACCTGCCATCCTACACTAACATCGTTGTTAGCAACACCTGCCATCCTACACTAACATCGTTGTTAGTAACACCTGCCATCCTACACAAACATCGTTGTTAGCAACACCTGCCATCCTACACAAAAAAGAGCAACAGGACCATAGAAGACATCACCTTTGAAACTACCGTAGTTATTAAACCTGTGTTGAAATACACGATAACAGCCTCAATGTCTCACTGAAGTGGAAATAAATGGTATAAAATACCGACACAATGGCAATATAAACACAAATGCAGTATAATGTGATCCTTTATTGACTACGTTTCGCCCACACAGTGGGCTTTTTCAAGTCACAGTTAGTTCTGTTTGTGACTTGAAAAAGCCCACTGTGTGGGCGAAACGTAGTCAATAAAGGATCACATTATACTGCATTTGTGTTTATATTGCCGTCTCACTGAAGTGTTCCATCCCAAGCTGATCAATTTCAACACCTCACAAGAGGTGGTGGAATATGACGAGGAATCATAACTAGCTTTTGTTCCCACTGTGTGACTGTCATATGCAACAAGGTAGCAACACACTGCTTGTGTATCCAGCATTTGTAAGTAAATAAATATAAAAGGAACAACATCACCACGAAAACGGGTTAAAAATTTACAGTATAAAACAGTTCTGGAATTGTTTAAGAACTGATTACAAAACATAAACCAGCAAAAAAAAAAAATATTCATGATACTGATTGATATTCACAAAGTTTCACTGAAAATCAGTGTTCTCAAAATTGTTTGATTTCCCATCAGAGGCACGGCAATTATTTAGATTTTGAGAAAAAAGCTTTTGATAGAGTCCCCATGGAAGGCTGATCTGCAATTTTAAATAAAGTGAAAAATGAACAGTGTTATAATCAATGCGATTTTTTTTTCCGTTTGAAGGGAAAATGTGGATATGACGAAGAGTGTGGATGTATGATGAATGGAAGCCCACAAGGATGTGTATTGGTGTCAGTAATGTTTATAATTGATGTTAAGGATGTATCAGAAGGGGGTAGTAGAAGTAGTAGTGGTAGTAATGGTAGTAGTTATACTAGTAGTAGCAGTAATAGTTGTACTAGTAGTAGTACCCCTATATAAATATATATATATATATATATATATATATATATATATATATATATATATATATATATATATATATATGCAAGGAATTCGCGAGAGCATGCGAAATATACACAAACACTGATCTCTGGCTGAAGGAGACTCGAACCTACGAACCTTAGGACAAGGTAGATTGGTAAAGCACTGCGTACCTTGTCCTAAGGTTCGTAGGTTCGAGTCTCCTTCAGCCAGAGATCAGTGTTTATATATATATATATATATATATATATGTGTGTGTGTGTGTGTGTGTGTGTGTGTGTGTGTGTGTGTGTGTGTGTGTGTGTGTGTGTGTGTGTGTGTGTGTGTACTCACCTAGTTGTACTCACCTAGTTGAGGTTGCGGGGGTCGAGTCCGAGCTCCTGGCCCCGCCTCTTCACTGTTCGCTACTAGGTCACTCTCCCTGAGCCGTGAGCTTTATCATACCTCTGCTTAAAGCTATGTATGGATCCTGCCTCCACTACATCGCTTCCCAAACTATTCCACTCTGTGGCTGAAGAAATACTTCCTAACATCCCTGTGATTCATCTGTGTCTTCAGCTTCCAACTGTGTCCCCTTGTTACTGTGTCCAATCTCTGGAACATCCTGTCTTTGTCCACCTTGTCAATTCCTCTCAGTATTTTGTATGTCGTTATCATGTACCCCCTATCTCTCCTGTCCTCCAGTGTCGTCAGGTTGATTTCCCTTAACCTCTCCTCGTAGGACATACCTCTTAGCTCTGGGACTAGTCTTGTTGCAAACCTTTGCACTTTCTCTAGTTTCTTCACGTGCTTGGCTAGGTGTGGGTTCCAAACTGGTGCCGCATACTCCAATATGGGCCTAACGTACACGGTGTACAGGGTCCTGAATGATTCCTTATTAAGATGTCGAAATGCTGTTCTGAGGTTTGCTAGGCGCCCATATGCTGCAGCAGTTATTTGGTTGATGTGCGCTTCAGGAGATGTGCCTGGTGTTATACTCACCCCAAGATCTTTTTCCTTGAGTGAGGTTTGTAGTCTCTGACCCCCTAGACTGTACTCCGTCTGCGGCCTTCTTTGCCCTTCCCCAATCTTCATGACTTTGCACTTGGTGGGATTGAACTCCAGGAGCCAATTGCTGGACCAGGTCTGCAGCCTGTCCAGATCCCTTTGTAGTTCTGCCTGGTCTTCGATCGAGTGAATTCTTCTCATCAACTTCACGTCATCTGCAAACAGGGACACCTCAGAGTCTATTCCTTCCGTCATGTCGTTCACAAATACCAGAAACAGCACTGGTCCTAGGACTGACCCCTGCGGGACCCCGCTGGTCACAGGTGCCCACTCTGACACCTCGCCACGTACCATGACTCGCTGCTGTCTTCCTGACAAGTATTCCCTGATCCATTGTAGTGCCTTCCCTGTTATCCCTGCTTGGTCCTCCAGTTTTTGCACCAATTTCTTGTGTGGAACTGTGTCAAACGCCTTCTTGCAATCCAAGAAAATGCAATCCACCCACCCCTCTCTCTCTTGTCTTACTGCTGTCACCATGTCATAGAACTCCAGTAGGTTTGTGACACAGGATTTCCCGTCCCTGAAACCATGTTGGCTGCTGTTGATGAGATCGTTCCTTTCTAGGTGTTCCACCACTCTTCTCCTGATAATCTTCTCCATGATTTTGCATACTATACATGTCAGTGACACTGGTCTGTAGTTTAATGCTTCATGTCTGTCTCCTTTTTTAAAGATTGGGACTACATTTGCTGTCTTCCATGCCTCAGGCAATCTCCCTGTTTCGATAGATGTATTGAATATTGTTGTTAGGGGTACACATAGCGCCTCTGCTCCCTCTCTCAATACCCATGGGGAGATGTTATCTGGCCCCATTGCCTTTGAGGTATCTAGCTCACTCAGAAGCCTCTTCACTTCTTCCTCGGTTGTGTGCACTGTGTCCAGCACTTGGTGGTGTGCCCCACCTCTCCGTCTTTCTGGAGTCCCTTCTGTCTCCTCTGTGAACACTTCTTTGAATCTCTTGTTGAGTTCTTCACATACTTCACGGTCATTTCTTGTTGTCTCTCCTCCTTCCTTCCTTCCTTAGCCTGATTACCTGGTCCTTGACTGTTGTTTTCCTCCTGATGTGGCTGTACAACAGTTTCGGGTCAGATTTGTGTGTGTGTGTGTGTGTGTGTGTGTGTGTGTGTGTGTGTGTGTGTGTGTGTGTGTGTGTGTGTGTGTGTGTGTGTGTGTGTGTGTGTGTGTGTGTATGTGTGTGTGTGTGTGCGTGTGCGTGTCGTGTCAAATAGGTAAAACTTGCTATTTTGGCTTAAATACCAACGCTCTTCTTGCCGAATAAGGCAAGTGAAAATTTGTTTATGCAATAATTTCGCGGAAATCATTTTGTTATTATTTTTATTATTATTAAAGATTAGCCGGTATTCTCCCGGCCCGGGCCTTTTCCAAGTGGTGGCCCGGCCTTGGCTCCCTCTTTAGGGAGTGTTTGAGACCTAAGTCTCCCATGGGAGGAGGCACAAGTACCTCCTCATCTTTGGGACCAACTGTCCCCAGGCCTGGCCACAAGCTAGGCTTCTCTGGTCTGCCATCCCCGCCCCAAGGGGGCTAATGGGAATGACAGTCTTATGAGCTAAAGGCTCGGGCTCAGGCACCTACCCCACCCTAGAAGGGTTAGGCATGGTATCGATCAATCATTTTGAACCTAACGAAAAACATATATTTCATAGTGTTTCTTTATTATTAAATTACTGTAAACTTATCTAAAATATATTTAAAAGGATTAGGCTAAATTAAATTTCATTTATTATAATAAGGTTAGGTAAATTTTCTAAATTTTCTTTGGTATTAAATTATTAATTTTTACATTAATATAAATGAAAAAAATATTTCTTTAAACGTATAAAAGAAAAATTTAGAAAGGACTTAATTTTAAATGAGTTCCTACTAACTGACCAATTTTACCTATACGTATCAGAAGGAAGAAACAACTAGTGGACCATCTTTCTGGATCACGCAAAAAGTCATCTGCAAAACCAGATAAACAGAGTGAGAGACAAATAAGTTACATCAAATAAGAGAACATCACAAGGGGGTAATAGTGATATGTGTGGACTGAGTGTAAGAAATTTTGTAAGAGATTCCTGTCATTATCTTACGGGTTTACGAGACAGAAAGAATAGCAATCATGCCAGAGTGCAAAACTTTTAACCTGTTTTTGTTCCACAAAGAAATTTAAGGAAGGTATTAAGTGTCATGTGATGTAAATACGAGAAAGATTATCAATATAGATTAACAATGTAGAATGTTTGGTCAAATGTTGAAAGCATCAGAGAGAGAGAGAGAGAGAGAGAGAGAGAGAGAGAGAGAGAGAGAGAGAGAGAGAGAGAGAGAGAG
Source organism: Cherax quadricarinatus (assembly GCF_038502225.1). NCBI lineage: Eukaryota > Metazoa > Arthropoda > Malacostraca > Decapoda > Parastacidae > Cherax > Cherax quadricarinatus. The sequence continues at coordinate 11,877,463 of NC_091347.1, read as the reverse complement.
AGAGAGAGAGAGAGAGAGAGAGAGAGGTAATTGGCCAGCTCTTTGCTCTGAGCTCGCCAACACCGACTGGAATGCTCTTCTCCAGGGGGATGTTGACAACCAAGTGAAAGCCTTCACTGGACACATCTTTAATCTGCAACAAGAACACATTCCTCACCGGCAATATGTGACAAAGCCTACAGATCAGCCTTGGTTTGGCTTTCGTTGTAGAGAGGCTGCTACTGCTAAGTACAAAACATGGCGAAGGTATAAGAGACATCCTACCACCTATAACAGGAACTTGCACATGCAAGCCTGTAGGCATATGGGTGATGTTCAAAAGTGGGCCATTGCTAAATGGGAGGTGGACACTAAAAGAAAGGTAGCATCAGGTAGGGTAGGCTCCAAAACCTGGTGGTCCCTGGTCAAGGACAGACAAGGTTATCTGCCTGATGAACTTATTCCACCTCTAAATCGACAGGATGGGGGCACCTCTACTAGTAGTCAAGAGAAGGCGGACCTCTTTGCTGAACACTTTGCTACCAAAATGCAAGTTCCTGATCCAGCAAGGGACCCTCCTTGGCTAGCTGCAAGAACTGTGTCAAAACTGTCAGTGGTGACAATAAGGCAGGAGGAGGTGCATTTCCTTCTTAAATCACTTGACCAAGAAAAGGCTGTGGGCCCAGACAAGTTGAGCCCAAGATTATTGAGAAGATGTGCAGACCAGCTAGCAGCACCTCTAACTCGCATCTTTCAGCACTGCCTAGTACAGTGTAAATGGCCCTCTCCATGGAAAGAGGCAAATGTAGTCCCTGTTCACAAAAAGAAGAGCAGAGCAGAAATCAGCAACTACAGACCAGTGTCACTCCTGTCAATCACTGGTAAGATCCTTGAGACAATAATCTCAAGACAAATGACAGATTTTTTGACTACCACTCACTACTTTGTGATCGTCAATATGGCTTCAGGAAAGGTTACTCTGCTGCTGATCTGTTGTTAAACCTCTCCACTAAGTGGCACCAGTCACTGGATGAATCCAAAGTCAGCTGTGTGGTAGCACTGGACATTGCTGGCGCTTTCGACCGGGTGTGGCACCAGGGCCTCTTAGCAAAACTTCAAGCACTGGGAATTGCAGGCTCTACGCTATGTCTCCTCAGTGACTACCTTCATGGTAGATCTCTAGGTGTAGTTCTCAATGGAACGGAATCAGCAAGACATCCTATTGGGGCAAGTGTTCCACAAGGAAGCGTGCTGGGTCCATTGTTATGGAATGTCTACTTCAACGACCTTCTTCATCTCATCCCAGAATCCCATGCATATGCAGACGACTGTACAATGACATTCACTTATCCAAGAGAAGAAATGCCAGCTGCTCTAAGCTACATCAATCACCAGCTGAGAGCTATATCAGCTTGGGGAAATAGATGGCAAGTAACATTTGCACCTGAGAAAACGCAAATGATGATCGTCTCTAGGCACCATGATGGTAATGCTGGTGCAGTAGTAAGGATGAATGGGAGGATGTTGACACCTGGAGAAGAAGTTGATATCCTTGGGGCGAAATTTGACTCCAAGCTAACCATGAAGAACTATGTTGTAAATCTTGCAAACAAGGCAGCCAGGAAGCTTACAGCACTTCGCCGTATCTCCCATCTGCTTGACAGTAGGGGTTGCAAGATCCTGTACGAGGCACAAGTACGCTCACACCTTGAGTATGCTCCACTTTCTTGGTTTGCCTGCCCCCCTCTCATCTGCGACTGCTTGACAGAGTAGAGAACAGAGCAAGACGTCTCATCTCTCGCCTGGACCCATCCTGGATAGATCTGTCATTTCAGCAGAGCCGTCAACATAGGAGGGATGTGGGTGGCCTTACTGTTATGTACAAGGCCAATATTGTCAAAATACCACACTTGGATCCACTTCGAGGACAGCGTGAAACAAGCTTTTATGCCACAAGACGGGCAGAAAGCAGCAACTTCACTCTGGCTGTACCCTTCTCCAGAACATCACTCCATCTGAGATCATACATACCCAGGATGACTCGAGTATGGAACACATTCGTACAGCATAATGATGTCAACGAGATAAAGTCAGTTGATCAAATGAAAATGCTGGCCCACAGATGGCTCCAACTTCATCCTGTCCCGTACTTGTATGTCTCATAACAATAAAAATGCTTTCAAATGAGCTGATGTAGGTAACAGCTCTTAGCTTGCCAATAAAGTTAGGAATCCTTAACCTGTAATATAGCTGTCAAAAAAGCTAGGGATCCTTAACCTTGTCAAACCCTGTGTAAAAAAAAAAAAAAAAAAAAAAAAAAAAAAAAAAAAAAAAAAAAAAAAAGAGAGAGAGAGAGACAGAGAGAGAGAGAGAGAGAGAGAGAGAGAGAGAGAGAGAGAGAGAGAGGAAGAGAGAGAGAGAGAGAGGAAGAGAGAGAGAGAGGAAGAGAGAGGAAGAGAGAGAGAGAGAGAAAAGGCTGTGGGCCCAGACAAGTTGAGCCCAAGATTGTTGAGAAGATGTGCAGACCAGCTAGCAGCACCTCTAACTCGCATCTTTCAGCACTGCCTAGTACAGTGTAAATGGCCCTCTCTATGGAAAGAGGCAAATGTAGTCCCTGTTCACAAAAAGAAGAGCAGAGCAGAAATCAGCAGCTACAGACCAGTGTCACTCCTGTCAATCACTGGTAAGAGCCTTGAGACAATAATCTCAAGACAAATGACAGAGTTTTTTGACTACCACTCACTACTTTGTGATCGTCAATATGGCTTCAGGAAAGGTTATTCTGCTGCTGATCTGTTGTTAAACCTCTCCACTAAGTGGCACAAGTCACTGGATGAATCCAAAGTCAGCTGTGTGGTAGCACTGGACATTGCTGGCGCTTTCGACAGGGTGTGGCACCAGAGCCTCTTAGCAAAACTTCAAGCACTGGGAATTGCAGGCTCTACGCTATGTCTCCTCAGTGACTACCTTCATGGTAGATCTCTAGGTGTAGTTCTCAATGGAACGGAATCAGCAAGACATCCTATTGGGGCAAGTGTTCCACAAGGAAGCGTGCTGGGTCCATTGTTATGGAATGTCTACTTCAACGACCTTCTTCATCTCATCCCAGAATCCCATGCATATGCAGACGACTGTACACTGACATTCACTTATCCAAGAGAAGAAATGCCAGCTGCTCTAAGCTACATCAATCACCAGCTGAGAGCTATATCAGCTTGGGGAAATAGATGGCAAGTAACATTTGCACCTGAGAAAACGCAAATGATGATCGTCTCTAGGCACCATGATGGTAATGCTGGTGCAGTAGTAAGGATGAATGGGAGGATGTTGACACCTGGAGAAGAAGTTGATATCCTTGGGGTGAAATTTGACTCCAAACTAACTATGAAGAACCATGTTGTAAATCTTGCAAACAAGGCAGCCAGGAAGCTTACAGCACTTCGCCGTATCTCCCATCTGCTTGACAGTAGGGGTTGCAAGATCCTGTACGAGGCACAAGTACGCTCACACCTTGAGTATGCTCCACTTTCTTGGTTTGCCTGCCCCCCCCCTCTCATCTGCGACTGCTTGACAGAGTAGAGAACAGAGCAAGACGTCTCATCTCTCGCCTGGACCCATCCTGGATAGATCTGTCATTTCAGCAGAGCCTTCAACATAGGAGGGATGTGGGTGGCCTTACTGTTATGTACAAGGCCAATATTGTCAAAATACCACACTTGGATCCACTTCGAGGACAGCGTGAAACAAGCTTTTATGCCACAAGACGGGCAGAAAGCAGCAACTTCACTCTGGCTGCACCCTTCTCCAGAACATCACTCCATCTGAGATCATACATACCCAGGATGACTCGAGTATGGAACACATTCGTACAGCATAATGATGTCAACGAGATAAAGTCAGTTGATCAAATGAAAATGCTGGCCCACAGATGGCTCCAACTTCATCCTGTTCCCTACTTGTATGTCTCATAACAATAAAAATGCTTTCAAATGAGCTGATGTAGGTAACAGCTCTTAGCTTGCCAATAAAGTTAGGAATCCTTAACCTGTAAATAGCTGTCAATAAAGCAAGGGATCCATAACCTTGTCAAACTCTGGGTAATAAAAAAAAAAGAAAAAAAAAGAGTGAGAGAGATAGAGAGAGAGAGAGAAATAGAGAGAGAGAGAGAGAGAGAGAGAGAGAAACAAAGAAAAAGATGATTTCATTGGAATCAATAACCTGGGAAAGTTATTAACTCAGATTAACCCATAAAAGCCAAGCGGTGTGGCTTTTATAGGGGGAAGGAATGTTATAACCCACGATAACACAAGAAAGCCAGGTTAGGTTATTTTCACAGGAGTCCGTGTTAACTCCTTCCCCAGGATGCCACCCACAGCAGTCACGTAACTCCCGGGAAGGCAGCAGGTGTTAGGAGACTTGCCCATACGTCTCTCCTCGTCCTGGGATCGACCTGGGGTCCTCCCGGTTGTGAGCCCAGCAAACCACCACTGCCCTACAAGATAATTATTAAGAAAAACTATCATCATTTAACCATATAAACAAAACAGTAGAAAACTCACATTCCACGATGACAAAAAAAAAAAAAAAAGGAAAAATAGTCATAGGATGTATCAATAGAAAATAAAAATTGGCTGACAATTTAGGTCAAGTTGAAATTGTAATATACAACGGAACTACAGTTCCATGGATAAAAAAAAATTGAGGACGTGATATCCAAAATGTGACGTGATACAAAATGGCATCCAAATTAAAAAAAAAAATAATAAGAAAAATGAAAGTATTAGCCTTGCTAAAAATATAAAAAATACAAAAAAAAAAGAAAAAAAAAATGGGGGAAAAAATGACTACAAATTTTGTATCATGAGGACAAACACGAGACCTGAACCTGAAACTGAGGCAGAAAAAATTTGCTGCTGAAAGAATACTGGGATATTTTTTTCCCACAGAGAAGAAGAATACTGGAATGTAACTCAGAGGAAATATTATAACCACTAGCACATTATACAACTTATATGGCAAATTATACACTGAATAAGGGTGAATAGGAGCATAACTCAGAAACTGACTTGCTTGGAGCATAACTCAGAAACTGACTTGCTTGGAGCATAACTCAGAAACTGACTTGCTTGGAGCATAACTCAGAAACTGACTTGCTTGGAGCATAACTCAGAAACTGACGTGCTTGGAGCATAACTCAGAAACTGACTTGCTTGGAGCATAACTCATGAACTAACGTGTTTGGAGCATAACTCAGAAACTGACTTGCTTGGAGCATAACTCATGAACTAACGAGTTTGGAGCATAACTCAGAAACTGACGTGTCTGGAGCATAGCTAATGAACTGACGTGCTTGGAGCATAACTCATGAACTAACGTGTTTGGAGCATAACTCAGAAACTGAGGTGCTTGGAGCATAACTCAGAAACTGACGTGTTTGGAGCATAGCTAATGAACTGACGTGCTTGGAGCATAACTCAGAAACTAACGTGCTTGGAGCATAACTCAGAAACTGAGGTGCTTGGAGCATAACTCAGAAACTGACGTGTTTGGAGCATAGCTAATGAACTGACGTGCTTGGAGCATAACTCAGAAACTAACGTGCTTGGAGCATAACTCAGAAACTAACGTGCTTGGAGCATAACTCAGAAACTAACGTGCTTGGAGCATAACTCAGAAACTGACGTGCTTGGAGCATAACTCATGAACTAACGTGTTTGGAGCATAACTCAGAAACTAATGTGCTTAGAGCATAGCTAATGAACTGACGTGCTTCGAGCATAGCTCACTAATTGACGTACTTGTGTTGCAAGCCTGCAGCACAGGCTTGCAACACACACACACACACACACACACACCACAACCCCAACAAACGCTACCCAGCACATCCACAATTATAGTTAGCATAAAGTATGGGCAGGAGAACGGTTCTTTTGGACCGGGTCGTGGTGTCCATAACTCCACAAAGCACCACAAGCTAACTATAACCTAGGACAATCATCTGTTACCTAAGTCCCCCCTGCTGCTCCAGTACGCTAAGCAGTAAATAACTTAGTATTAGCTAAGTGTTGTAGATCAAATTCTGGACTAAATATTAAATAGTACTGCAGATGTTACACCATGAACATTACTCTGCTTCTGAAACTATGTAAAACTCATCACATTAGTTGAAATGTTTGATACCTCAGTGATACGAGGAGAGGACCACCATCCAGACTGGCACTGGTTTCCGTCCTAGCTGAGGCAGACTGAGGACTCCCTGTAAGACTGACACTGGTTTCCGTCCTAGCTGAGGCAGACTGAGGACTCCCTGTAAGATTGACACTGGTTTCCGTCCTAGCTGAGGCAGACTGAGGACTCCCTGTAAGATTGACACTGGTTTCCGTCCTAGCTGAGGCAGACTGAGGACTCCCTGTAAGACTGACACTGGTTTCCGTCCTAGCTGAGGCAGACTGAGGACTTCCTGTAAGACTGACACTGGTTTCCGTCCTAGCTGAGGCAGACTGAGGACTCCCTGAACGACTGGCACTGGTTTCCGTCCTAGCTGAGGCAGACTGAGGACTCCCTGTACGACTGTCACTGGTTTCCGTCCTAGCTGAGGTAGACTGAGGACTCCCTGTAAGACTGACACTGGTTTCCGTCCTAACTGAGGCAGACTGAGGACTCCCTGTAAGACTGACACTGGTTTCCGTCCTAACTGAGGCAGACTGAGGACTCCCTGTAAGACTGACACTGGTTTCCGTCCTAGCTGAGGTAGACTGAGGACTCCCTGTAAGACTGACACTGGTTTCCGTCCTAGCTGAGGTAGACTGAGGACTCCCTGTAAGACTGACACTGGTTTCCGTCCTAGCTGAGGTAGACTGAGGACTCCCTGTAAGACTGGCACTGGTTTCCGTCCTAGCTGAGTTAGACTGAGGACTCCCTGTAAGACTGACACTGGTTTCCGTCCTAACTGAGGCAGACTGAGGACTCCCTGTAAGATTTACACTGGTTTCCGTCCTAACTGAGGCAGACTGAGGACTCCCTGTAAGATTGACACTGGTTTCCGTCCTAGCTGAGGCAGACTGAGGACTCCCTGAAAGACTGACACTGGTTTCCGTCCTAACTGAGGCAGACTGAGGACTCCCTGTAAGATTGACACTGGTTTCCGTCCTAACTGAGGCAGACTGAGGACTCCCTGTAAGATTGACACTGGTTTCCGTCCTAACTGAGGCAGACTGAGGACTCCCTGTAAGATTTACACTGGTTTCCGTCCTAACTGAGGCAGACTGAGGACTCCCTGTAAGATTGACACTGGTTTCCGTCCTAGCTGAGGCAGACTGAGGACTCCCTGAAAGACTGACACTGGTTTCCGTCCTAACTGAGGCAGACTGAGGACTCCCTGTAAGATTGACACTGGTTTCCGTCCTAACTGAGGCAGACTGAGGACTCCCTGTAAGATTGACACTGGTTTCCGTCCTAACTGAGGCAGACTGAGGACTCCCTGTAAGATTGACACTGGTTTCCGTCCTAGCTGAGGCAGACTGAGGAATCCCTGTAAGATTGACACTGGTTTCCGTCCTAACTGAGGCAGACTGAGGACTCCCTGTAAGATTGACACTGGTTTCCGTCCTAACTGAGGCAGACTGAGGACTCCCTGTAAGATTGACACTGGTTTCCGTCCTAACTGAGGCAGACTGAGGACTCCCTGTAAGATTGACACTGGTTTCCGTCCTAGCTGAGGCAGACTGAGGACTCCATGTAAGATTGACACTGATCTTTCTCTCCTAGCTGAAGCAGACATAACTTGTTCTTTATTCCAGCAGACACAGAGAACCAGCAGCCAGACTGGAACTGCTCTTTACTCTGCAGACACAGGAAATTAAATACACGGAACCAGTTGGAGCCAGTGACCACATATTCCTCTGTTTCAAACTACCTGGGGGAGGCGGGGAGGGAGAGAGAGAGGCGAGAGAGGGAGAAATGCGTGAAAAACCAGAATAAGGGGAACTACACAGGGTGTTGAAGGTTGTATCACAGACAACGTTTTGCTATAAGGAAAGTTTTTTTAAATGTCTTCAAAACTCTGTTGAGAATGCCCAGATAATGCCGCGCACCGGGAGAAAGTTATGACGGTGTTTCGATCCAACTTGGACTAGTTAATGGTCCAAGTCGGACCAAAACGTCGTCATAAATTTCATTCTCCTATGTGCGCGTTATTTGTGTATTATTCCAGTCACGACACTATGTCTTTATCATTCTATTTTGAAAAAATAAGATCACAGTAAAAGCTTCTTCTGAAACAAGTTTCTTTGGCTTAATACACAGGAAGTAAGTAAGTAAGTAAGTAAATTTATTCAGGTATACACAATACAGTTACATAGAATTATCATACATAGCAGCATATGTGTAGAGAACCTAGGATAACCCAAAAAGTCAGACAGAGTGACTTATTTCCATTGGGGTCCTTTTACCTTATTATTATAATATAAAGGTTATAATATTTTCTTATTATTCTATAATGAAGATAACATCTTATTATCATACTAAAAAGACTATCTACTACACGAGGGTCATTAAGACTATCTACAATACGAGGGGCATTACGACTATCTACAATACGAGGGTCATTACTAGGGATAAGGTAAAATTTACACGTATTTTAGTTAAAAAATAGAAAATCATTCCCCTCCCTTTCTGTTGCTTCATTCATCAGACACTTTTTGGCAGTCTTCTTGAACTGGTTCAAGCTATGACTGGCCTTGACATTTGTGGGTAGTCTGTTCCATTCCTTTATTGCTGTACAATAAAAGGTGATTGAAGCCTGGCCTCTGACTGTGGGTACTACAAAGTTGTGCTCTCTCCCCCTAGTACTATGATTGCTTTGGTTCCCAACCTTGACAAAATTGACAGCAAGATATTCTGGACACTGTTCGTGAGCAATTTTATAAACATGATTTAGCTTCAGTTGTTTTACTCTGTCTTCAACATTCAACATTCTGGATGGCAAGAGAAAGAGAAGAAATTGAGACACATGTGCAACATCTGGGTATCTCTATTGTAGACGTTTCGCCATCCAGTGGCTTTATCAATACAAATTCCAGGACATAACTTGAAGACAGGAGAACTATGTAAAGAAGATGAGGTAATCAGTCCCTCAACCTAGCAGTAGGTGCGAAGAGCACAGTAGTCGTGGAGATTCTGAAGCAGAAGCAAGGCGCCTGACGCTTATATAGTAACGTACAAGAGAAAGAGAAGCCACGACAACACACAGAGTGACAGCTCAGCTACTTAAGATGTGCATAGCAGTCACTGACTATTGTACATTAACAAGAAAGAATTAAATATAGCACAGAAATAGACAATGATGTTCTATGAATCGTAGTGAGACAAAAGGTAAAGGAGGCATGGAAAACAAGCAGATAAGGGAGGACGGTTCAAAGCAGAGCATTGAGAAGCATACACAGAACGACTCTGCAGTTGTTTGATGGGAAGATGAGGGACAATTTAAAGTGACAGGAGTGCCAGCCAGATCAAAGGCCAGACTGATGCATAGCCACATGAGAAGAAATATTACAATAAAGAACCATCAAATAAAACTCAAGGAGGGAAGTGAGCTCTCAAAGGATAACAGGGAGTTATCTGATGAGTTGAACAAAAGGTTCAAAGAAGCCATCGGTGATGAGCTGGTGGACATGTCACGAGGAAAAGAGGCGGAAAGAGTGAGCAGCAAGGACTTGAGGAAATTAAAACAACAGAAGGAAGAAGTGAATGGGCTCCTGAGGAAATAAGATACAACAAAAGACTGGGACCAGACAGGATATCACCTTAGGTATTGCAAGAAGAAGAAGAAGAGCTGTGTGACACTCAAGGAGTAACAAAAATGCAAGAGAAGAGGAACAATTACCAGATGGATGGAAAAATGTAAACGCGCTACCAGTTTGCAAAAAAAAAAAAAAAAGAAAAAGAAAATGAGAAACAAAAGAATAGAAAACCTAGTAAGGATGAGCTAACGCACACAGCTCACACACTGAGGTGCGTGGTTCGATCCCCAGTACGAGTGGAAACATTAGGGCGTGTTTGTTTAAGACGCTGTCCTGTTAACTTAGCAATAAATAGGTACCTGGTCGCATCCTGGGTACAAAATTATCCTGATTTGTTGGAAATGCTCTGCACAACCACGGGCTGGGTACATAGTATGTCACTGATGTCAGCTAGGTCTGCATACCTTGTACATGTACTTGTAGAAATATAGATTGTTATTGTTATTATTATTATTATTATTATTATTATTATTATTATTATTATTATTATTATTTTAAACAGTTTTATATCTTTATTGATAAGGCGTTTCGCCTGCTCAGTAGCCTTCTTTAGTCGACAAACTGGGAAATTCAATACTTGCTCCTAGGCAGAGGGACTGAATACCTCGTCTTCCACTCTGCTGCATATAATTTTATTATATCCTTGTATTATACTGATAAAAAGACACTGAATGGCGAAACGTCTACAAATAAAGACACCCAGGTGTTCCATGTGTGTGAAATTCACTAATATGCAGGGGAGAGGGAGGCAACGGAAGTAGTGGGGATGTAGATATGAGACGTAAATATAAGAAAATCAGTCCTCCTAAACTGGAGTAGTTGTAAATTTGAGGTGGTCAGTCCATCAGACTTGGTATGGTTCCATTTTCATAGCTGCTGTGAAGGAAATGACACAGAAGAAACAATCAACACGGGCACATAGACAGCAAATCCCATCTTACAAATCTCTTTGAGTTCGATAACAAAGTAACGGACAGGGAAAAAACACGGAATGAATATAAAGACAGCATCTTCCTCGACCGTAGAAAACGTTTGACACAGTACCATATCACCAGTACCTCCCTGGGTGGTTGCTGTTACCAACCCACTACCACAGAATGGTAGTACATCCCTGGGTGGTTGCTGTCTACCAACCTACTACCACAGAATGGTAGTACCTCCCTGGGTAGTTGCTGTTTACCAACCCACTACCACAGGATGGTAGTACCTCCCTGGGTGGTTGCTGTCTACCAACCTACTACCACAGAATGGTAGTACCTCCCTGGGTGGTTGCTGTTTACCAACCCACTACCACAGGATGGTAGTACATCCCTGGGTGGTTGCTGTCTACCAACCTACTACCACAGAATGGTAGTACCTCCCTGGGTGGTTGCTGTTTACCAACCCACTACCACAGGATGGTAGTACATCCCTGGGTGGTTGCTGTCTACCAACCTACTACCACAGAATGGTAGTACCTCCCTGGGTAGTTGCTGTCTACCAACCTACTACCACAGAATGGTAGTACCTCCCTGGGTGGTTGCTGTCTACCAACCCACTACCACAGGACGGTAGTACCTCCCTGGGTGGTTGCTGTCTACTAACCCACTACCACAGGATGGTAGTACCTCCCTGGGTGGTTGCTGTCTACCAACCTACTACCACAGAATGGTAGTACCTCCCTGGGTGGTTGCTGTCTACCAACCCACTACCACAGGACGGTAGTACCTCCCTGGGTGGTTGCTGTCTACTAACCCACTACCACAGGATGGTAGTACCTCCCTGGGTGGTTGCTGTCTACCAACCCACTACCACAGGATGGTAGTACCTCCCTGGGTGGTTGCTGTCTACCAACCTACTACCACAGGATGGTAGTACCTCCCTGGGTGGTTGCTTTCTACCAACCTACTACCACAGGACGGTAGTACCTCCCTGGGTGGTTGCTGTCTACCAACCTACTACCAGAGGACGGTAGTACCTCCCTGGGTGGTTGCTGTCTACCAACCTACTACCACAGGATGGTAGTACCTCCCTGGGTGGTTGCTATCTACCAACCTACTACCACAGAATGGTAGTACCTCCCTGGGTGGTTACTGTCTACCAGTCTTATTCTAACTATTACTGCTGACACCGCCATTACCACCACTGGTGCTGCTGCCACCCTATCACCACCACTGGTGCTGCTGCCACCTTATCACCACCACTGGTGCTGCTGCCACCCTATCACTGACTAATATACAGACTGGAAGAAAAGGCAGGATTAGCAACGAATGTGTTGTGGTATATATATGAACGGTGCATGCTGCCAATACTGACTAATATACAGACTGGAAGAAAAGGCAGGATTAGCAAGGAATGTGTTGTGGTATATATATGAACGCATGTAAAATAGAAATTGCTGCAAGGGTCAGTGCTTGACCCTGTGACCATTCTTACATAAATTTCCTCCAGAAATTTTTTTTTGACATTCGCTTTTGTCCTGATGATGTGAAAACAATGGAAAAGTAACGACCAGAAAGAAAAATAACCATTCCCAAAAAAACTGACAAACTCGCTTAGAGAAGTTACTTCTAAAATTCGAGAGGAATGAAATAACTTATCAGTGGTGCAGGTCCAGAAAGTAAGATGATAATAGGGAAGAAATTATTAAGAATTCTAGCTAACACTTGACTCCCTGCTAGAGATAAGCTACAAAGAATGACGAAAGGGGAAGGAGAGTGTGGCATTGATTTCAGTAACTGAGCAACCCATAGTTGAATGGTTGACTCACGAGAATCTCACAGCTCAGGCTGGCAGACTGCGCTTCCTTATGTAGGGAACTATACACTGTAGTATGAGAGGAAGCCCGCCACCAGGCCAGTATATAAGCACCAGTCGTCCCGCCTGTGCTTCACTTTCTTCAACACTACGGTGCACTTCACAAGGCTGACCGACTGATTGCCTCGCCTTTTGTATATAGTTCTGTCTTCCCATTATGTTCTTGAATTTGTATTGATAAAGCCACTGGATGGCGGAACGTCTACAATAAAGATACCCAGATATTACGGATGTATCCAATTCTTCATCAAATCCGCCACCATCCTTAGCTAAAATAACAACCAACCATCCACCACCTCACCATCACGACAACCACCACCCCACCACCACAACACTCACCCCTCCTACCACCACAACAACCATCACCCCACAACCACAACAACCCCCACCACCATACCAACCACCACCCCACCACAACAACTACCCCCTACCACCACAACAACCACCCCTCTACCACCACAACAACCACCACCCGACCACCATAACAACCACCCCCCTACCACCACAACAACCACCCCCCTACCCCCACAACAACCATCCCCCACCACCACAACAACCACCACAACAACCCACCACCCCACCACCATATCACACAACAACACCCCCCACCGCCACAACACCACAACCACCACAACAACCACCACTCCATCACCACAACAACCACCACCCCACCGCCACAACAACCACCACCCCACCACCACAACAACCACCACTCCATCACCACAACAACCACCACCCCACCGCCACAACAACCACCACCCCACCACCACAACAACCACCACTCCATCACCACAACAACCACCACTCCCACGATCACAACAACACCCCCGCCAACACTGCTCAGCTCGACACAAGAGATTTATCACACGTAAGTAATGAACTCATTACCAGTTTGAGAGGAGGTTCCTGCAGTCATTACCTCTCGTACGATAGTTTTACTTCACAAGTTGATCTTTACCTCTGCCAGAGTACCGCTGCCAGCTGCACGATAGCAGACTTTTCTCCTATTACACCTAGGAATTACCTCTGAAGTATAATTCGTTCTTTTCTGCACTCTCCAATATACTCGGGAAATGTAATATTTGTTAATTTCGGTGAAGTTACGTAAAACTAGATTAGATTAGGTTAGGTTAGGTTAGGTTAGGTTAGTCAGGTTAGGTTAGGTTAGGTTAGGTTAGTCAGGTTAGGTTAGGTTAGTCAGGTTAGGTTAGGTTAGGTTAGGTTAGGTTAGGTTAGTCAGGTTAGGTTAGGTTAGGTTAGGTTAGGTTAGGTTAGGTTAGTCAGGTTAGGTTAGGTTAGGTTAGGTTAGGTTAGGTTAGGTTAGTCAGGTTAGGTTAGGTTAGGTTAGGTTAGGTTAGGTTAGGTTAGGTTAGGTTAGTCAGGTTAGGTTAGGTTAGGTTAGGTTAGGTTAGGTTAGGTTAGGTTAGTCAGGTTAGGTTAGGTTAGGTTAGGTTAGGTTAGTCAGGTTAGGTTAGGTTAGGTTAGGTTAGGTTAGGTTAGGTTAGGTTAGTCAGATTAGATTAGGTTAGGTTAGGTTAGGTTAGGTTAGTCAGGTTAGGTTAGGTTAGGTTAGGTTAGTTAGGTTAGATTAGGTTATGTTAGGTTAGGTTAGTCAGGTTAGGTTAGGTTAGGTTAGGTTAGTCAGGTTAGGTTAGGTTAGTCAGGTTAGGTTAGGTTAGTTAGGTTAGGTTAGCTTAGGTTAGGTTAGGTTAGGTTAGGTTAGGTTAGTCAGGTTAGGTTAGGTTAGGTTAGGTTAGGTTAGGTTAGGTTAGGTTAGTTAGGTTAGATTAGGTTATGTTAGGTTAGGTTAGTCAGGTTAGGTTAGGTTAGGTTAGTCAGGTTAGGTTAGGTTAGGTTAGGTTAGTCAGGTTAGGTTAGGTTAGTTAGGTTAGGTTAGCTTAGGTTAGGTTAGGTTAGGTTAGGTTAGGTTAGGTTAGGTTAGGTTAGGTTAGGTTAGTCAGGTTAGGTTAGGTTAGTCAGGTTAGGTTAGGTTAGTTAGGATAGGTTAGGTTAGGTTAGGTTAGGTTAGTCAGGTTAGGTTAGGTTAGGTTAGTTAGGATAGGTTAGGTTAGGTTAGGTTAGGTTAGTCAGGTTAGGTTAGGTTAATCAGGTTAGGTTAGGTTAGATTAGGTTAGTTAGGATACGTTAGGTTAGGTTAGGTTAGGTTAGGTTAGGTTAGTCAGTTTAGGTTAGGTTAGGTTAGGTTAGGTTAGGTTAGGTTAGTTAGGATACGTTAGGTTAGGTTAGGTTAGGTTAGGTTAGTCAGTTTAGGTTAGATTAGGTTAGGTTAAGTTAGGTTAGGTTAGTCAGGTTAGGTTAGGTTAGGTTAGGATAGTTAGGATAGGCTAGGTTAGGTTAGGTTAGGTTAGGTTAGTCAGGTGAGGTTAGGTTAGCCAGGTTAGGTTAGGTTAGTCAAGTTAGGTTAGGTTAGGTTAGGTTAGGTTAGGTTAGGTTAGGTTAGGTTAGTCAGGTTAGGTTAGGTTAGCCAGGTTAGGTTAGGTTAGGCAAGTTAGGCTAGGTTAGGTTAGTCAGGTTAGGTTAGGTTAGTCAGGTTGGGTTAGGGTTAGGTTAGTATAGTTAGGATAGGCTAGGTTAGGTTAGGTTAGGTTAGGTTAGTCAGGTTAGGTTAGGTTAGGTTAGGTTAGGATAGGTTAGGTTAGGTTAGGTTAGGTTAGGTTAGGTTAGGTTAGGTTAGGATAGGTTAGGTTAGGTTAGGTTAGGTTAGGTTAAGTTAGGTAATATGTGTTTTACATTAGGTTACGTTAGGATAGGTTAGGTTAGGATAGTTTAGTTTAGGTTAGGTTAGGTAATGTGTGTCATACGTCAGCCAGCGGGAAGTATCGTACTACCTTCGAGCGTGCGTTTTATAACGAACCATTAGTTTAAAGGATGAATTAGCAATGGTGCTACCCTCCACCACCTGTAACATGGTGCCACCCTCCACCACCTGTAAGATGGTGCCATCCTCCACCACCTGTAAGATGGTGCCACGCCCCACCACCTGTAAGATGGTGCCACCCTCCACCACCTGTAAGATGGAGCCACCCTCCACCACCCGTAAGATGGTGCCCTCCTCTACCACCTGTAAGATGGTGCCATCCTCCACCACCTGTAAGATGGTGCCATCCTCCACCACTTGTAAGATGGTGCCATCCTCCACCACCCATAAGATGGTGCATTCCTCCACCATTTGTAAGATGGTGCCATCCTCCACCACTTGTAAGATGGTGTCACCCTCCACCACCTATAAGATGGTGCCACCCTCCACCACCTGTAAGATGGTGCCATCCTCCACCACCTACAGGGCAGTACCATCCTCCACCACTTGCAGGACAGTACCATCCTCCACCACCTGCAGGGCAGTACCATCCTCCACCACCTGCAGGGCAGTACCATCCTCCACCACCTGCAGGGCAGTGCCATCCTCCACCACTTGCAGGGCAGTGTCATCCTCCACCACCTGCAGGGCAGTGCCATCCTCCACCACCTGCAGGGCAGTGCCATCCTCCACCACTTGCAGGGCAGTGCCATCCTCCACCACCTGCAGGGAAGTGCCATCCTCCACCACTTGCAGGGCAGTGCCATCCTCCACCACCTGCAGGTCAGTGCCATCCTCCACCACCTGCAGGGCAGTGCCATCCTCCACCACCTGCAGGGTAGTGCCATCCTCCACCACCTGCAGGGCAGTGCCATCCTCCACCACCTGCAGAGCAGTGCCATCCTCCACCACCTGCAGGGCAGTGCCATCCTCCACCACCTGCAGGGCAGTGCCATCCTCCACCACCTGCAGGGCAGTACCATCCTCCACCACCTGCAGGGCAGTACCATTCTCCACCACCTGCAGGGCAGTGCCATCCTCCACCACTTGCAGGGCAGTGCCATCCTCCACCACCTGCAGGGCAGTGCCATCCTCCACCACCTGCAAGACAGTGCCATCCTCCACCACCTGCAGGGCAGTGCCATCCTCCACCACCTGCAGGGCAGTGCCATCCTCCACCACCTGCAGGGCAGTGCCATCCTCCACCACCTGCAGGACAGTACCATCCTCCACCACCTGCAGGGCAATGCCATCCTCCACCGCTTGCAGGGCAGTGCCATCCTCCACCTGCAGGGCAGTGCCATCCTCCACCACCTGCAGGGCAGTGCCATCCTCCACCACCTGCAGGGCAGTGCCATCCTCCACCACATGCAGGGCAGTGCCATCCTCCACCACCTGCAGGACAGTGCCATCCTCCACCACCTGCAGGACAGTGCCATCCTCCACCACCTGCAGGGCAGTGCCATCCTCCACCACCTGCAGGGCAGTGCCATCCTCCACCACCTGCAGGACAGTACCATCCTCCACCACCTGCAGGACAGTGCCATCCTCCACCACCTGCAGGGCAGTGCCATCCTCCACCACCTGCAGGACAGTGCCATCCTCCACCACCTGCAGGGCAGTGCCATCCTCCACCACCTGCAGGGCAGTGCCATCCTCCACCACTTGCAGGGCAGTGCCATCCTCCACCACCTGCAGGGCAGTGTCATCCTCCACCTCCTGCAGGACAGTGCCATCCTCCACCACCTGCAGGGCAGTGCCATCCTCCACCACCTGCAGGGTAGTGCCATCCTCCACCACTTCCAGGGCAGTGCCATCCTCCACCACCTGCAGGGCAGTGCCATCCTCCACCACCTGCAGGGCAGTGCCATCCTCCACCACCTGCAGGGCAGTGCCATCCTCCACCACCTGCAGGGCAGTGCCATCCTCCACCACATGCAGGGCAGTGTCATCCTCCACCACCTGCAGGACAGTGCCATCCTCCACCACCTGCAGGGCAGTGTCATCCTCCACCACCTGCAGGGCAGTGTCATCCTCCACCACCTGCAGGACAGTGCCATCCTCCACCACCTGCAGGGCAGTGCCATCCTCCACCACCTGCAGGGCAGTGCCATCCTCCACCACTTGCAGGGCAGTGCCATCCTCCACCACCTGCAGGGCAGTGTCATCCTCCACCTCCTGCAGGACAGTGCCATCCTCCACCACCTGCAGGGCAGTGCCATCCTCCACCACCTGCAGGGTAGTGCCATCCTCCACCACTTCCAGGGCAGTGCCATCCTCCACCACCTGCAGGGCAGTGCCATCCTCCACCACCAGCAGGGCAGTGCCATCCTCCACCACCTGCAGGGCAGTGCCATCCTCCACCACCTGCAGGGCAGTGCCATCCTCCACCACATGCAGGGCAGTGTCATCCTCCACCACCTGCAGGACAGTGCCATCCTCCACCACCTGCAGGGCAGTGTCATCCTCCACCACCTGCAGAACAGTGCCATCCTCCACCACCTGCAGGGCAGCGCCATCCTCCACCACCTGCAGGGCAGTGCCATCCTCCACCACCTGCAGGGCAGTGCCATCCTCCACCACCTGCAGGGCAGTGCCATCCTCCACCACCTGCAGGGCAGTGTCATCCTCCACCACCTGCAGGACAGTGCCATCCTCCACCACCTGCAGGGCAGTGCCATCCTCCACCACTTGCAGGGCAGTGCCATCCTCCACCACCTGCAGGGCAGTGCCATCCTCCACCACCTGCAGGGCAGTGTCATCCTCCACCTCCTGCAGGACAGTGCCATCCTCCACCACCTGCAGGGCAGTGCCATCCTCCACCACCTGCAGGGTAGTGCCATCCTCCACCACTTCCAGGGCAGTGCCATCCTCCACCACCTGCAGGGCAGTGCCATCCTCCACCACCTGCAGGGCAGTGCCATCCTCCACCACCTGCAGGGCAGTGCCATCCTCCACCACCTGCAGGGCAGTGCCATCCTCCACCACATGCAGGGCAGTGTCATCCTCCACCACCTGCAGGACAGTGCCATCCTCCACCACCTGCAGGGCAGTACCATTCTCCACCACCTGCAGAACAGTGCCATCCTCCACCACCTGCAGGGCAGCGCCATCCTCCACCACCTGCAGGGCAGTGCCATCCTCCACCACCTGCAGGGCAGTGCCATCCTCCACCACCTGCAGGGCAGTGCCATCCTCCACCACCTGCAGGGCAGTGTCATCCTCCACCACCTGCAGGACAGTGCCATCCTCCACCACCTGCAGGGCAGTGCCATCCTCCACCACTTGCAGGGCAGTGCCATCCTCCACCACCTGCAGGGCAGTGCCATCCTCCACGACCTGCAGGGCAGTGCCATCCTCCACCACATGCAAGGCAGTGCCATCCTCCACCACCTGCAGGGCAGTGCCATCCTCCACCACCTGCAGGGCAGTGCCATCCTCCACCACCTGCAGGGCAGTGCCATCCTCCACCACCTGCAGGGTAGTGCCATCCTCCACCACCTGCAGGACAGTACCATTCTCCACCACCTGCAGGGCAGTGCCATCCTCCACCACCTGCAGGGCAGTGTCATCCTCCACCACCTGCAGGACAGTGCCATCCTCCACCACCTGCAGGGCAGTGCCATCCTCCACCACCTGCAGGGCAGTGCCATCCTCCCCCACCTGCAGGGCAGTGCCATCCTCCACCACCTGCAGGGCAGTGCCATCCTCCACCACCTGCAGGGCAGTGCCATCCTCCACCACCTGCAGGGCAGTGCCATCCTCCACCACCTGCAGGGCAGTGTCATCCTCCATCACCTGCAGGACAGTGCCATCCTCCACCACCTGCAGGGCAGTGCCATCCTCCACCGCCTGCAGGGCAGTGAAATCGTCCACCACCTGCAGGGCAGTGCCATCCTCCACCACCTGCAGGGCAGTGCCATCCTCCACCACCTGCAGGACAGTGCCATCCTCCACCACCTGCAGGGCAGTGCCATCCTCCACCACCTGCAGGGCAGTGGCATCCTCCACCACCTGCAGGGCAGTGCCATCCTCCACCACCTGCAGGGCAGTGCCATCCTCCACCACCTGCAGGGCAGTGCCATCCTCCACCACCTGCAGGGTAGTGCCATCCTCCACCACCTGCAGGACAGTACCATTCTCCACCACCTGCAGGGCAGTGCCATCCTCCACCACCTGCAGGGCAGTGTCATCCTCCACCACCTGCAGGACAGTGCCATCCTCCACCACCTGCAGGGCAGTGCCATCCTCCACCACCTGCAGGGCAGTGCCATCCTCCCCCACCTGCAGGGCAATGCCATCCTCCATCACCTGCAGGGCAGTGCCATCCTCCACCACCTGCAGGGCAGTGCCATCCTCCACCACCTGCAGGGCAGTGCCATCCTCCACCACCTGCATTGCAGTGTCATCCTCCATCACCTGCAGGACAGTGCCATCCTCCACCACCTGCAGGGCAGTGCCATCCTCCACCGCCTGCAGGGCAGTGCCATCCTCCACCACCTGCAGGGCAGTGCCATCCTCCACCACCTGCAGGGCAGTGCCATCCTCCACCACCTGCAGGACAGTGCCATCCTCCACCACCTGCAGGGCAGTGCCATCCTCCACCACCTGCAGGGCAGTGTCATCCTCCACCACCTGCAGGGCAGTGCCATCCTCCACCACCTGCAGGGCAGTGCCATCCTCCACCACCTGCAGGGCAGTGCCATCCTCCACCACCTGCAGGGCAGTGCCATCCTCCACCACCTGCAGGGCAGTGCCATCCTCCACCACCTGCAGGGCAGTGCCATCCTCCACCACCTGCAGGGCAGTGCCATCCTCCACCACCTGCAGGGCAGTGCCATCCTCCACCACCTGCAGGGCAGTGTCATCCTCCACCACCTGCAGGGCAGTGCCATCCTCCACCACCCGCTGGGCAGTGTCATCCTCCACCACCTGCAGGACAGTGCCATCCTCCACCACCTGCAGGGCAGTGCCATCGTCCACCACCTGCAGGGCAGTGCCATCCTCCACCACCTGCAGGGCAGTGCCATCCTCCACCACCTGCAGGGCAGTGCCATCCTTCACCACCTGCAGGGCAGTGCCATCCTCCACCACCTGCAGGGCAGTGCCATCCTCCACCACCTGCAGGGCAGTGCCATCCTCCACCACCTGCAGGGCAGTGCCATCCTCCACCACCTGCAGGGCAGTGCCATCCTCCACCACCTGCAGGGCAGTGCCATCCTCCACCACCTGCAGGGCAGTGGCATCCTCCACCACCTGCAGGGCAGTGCCATCCTCCACCACCTGCAGGGCAGTGCCATCCTCCACCACCTGCAGGGCAGTGTCATCCTCCACCACCTGCAGGGCAGTGCCATCCTCCACCACCTGCAGGGCAGTGCCATCCTCCACCACCTGCAGGGCAGTGCCATCCTCCACCACCTGCAGGGCAGTGCCATCCTCCACCACCTGCAGGGCAGTGCCATCCTCCACCACCTGCAGGACAGTGCCATCCTCCACCACCTGCAGGGCAGTGCCATCCTCCACCACCTGCAGGGCAGTGCCATCCTCCACCACCTGCAGGGCAGTGCCATCCTCCACCACCTGCAGGGCAGTGCCATCCTCCACCACCTGCAGGGCAGTGCCATACTCCACCACCTGCAGGGCAGTGTCATCCTCCACCACCTGCAGGGCAGTGCCATCCTCCACCACCTGCAGGGCAGTGCCATCCTCCACCACCTGCAGGGCAGTGCCATCCTCCACCACCTGCAGGGCAGTGCCATCCTCCACCACCTGCAGGGCAGTGTCATCCTCCACCACCTGCAGGGCAGTGCCATCCTCCACCACCTGCAGGGCAGTGCCATCCTCCACCACCTGCAGCGCAGTGTCATCCTCGACCACCTGCAGGTCAGTGACATCCTCCACCACCTGCAGGACAGTGCCATCCTCCACCACCTGCAGGGCAGTGCCATCCTCCACCTCCTGCAGGGCAGTGTCATCCTCCACCACCTGCAGGACAGTGCCATCCTCCACCACCTGCAGGGCAGTGCCATCCTCCACCACCTGCAGGGCAGTGCCATCCTCCACCACCTGCAGGGCAGTGCCATCCTCCACCACCTGCAGGGCAGTGCCATCCTCCACCACCTGCAGGGCAGTGCCATCCTCCACCACCTGCAGGGCAGTGCCATCCTCCACCACCTGCAGGGCAGTGCCATCCGCCACCACCTGCAGGGCAGTACCATCCTCCACCACCTGCAGGGCAGTGCCATCCTCCACCACCTGCAGGGCAGTGCCATCCTCCACCACCTGCAGGGCAGTGTCATCCTCCACCACCTGCAGGGCAGTGCCATCCTCCACCACCTGCAGGGCAGTGCCATCCTCCACTACCTGCAAGGTAGTGCCATCCTCCACCACCTGCAGGGCAGTGCCATCCGCCACCACCTGCAGGGCAGTACCATCCTCCACCACCTGCAGGGCAGTGCCATCCTCCACCACCTGCAGGGCAGTGTCATCCTCCACGACCTGCAGGGCAGTGTCATCCTCCACCACCTGCAGGGCAGTGCCATCCTCCACCACCTGCAGGGCAGTGTCATCCGCCACCACCTGCAGGGCAGTACCATCCTCCACCACCTGCAGGACAGTACCATCCTCCACCACCTGCAGGGCAGTGTCATCCTCCACCACCTGCAGGGCAGTGTCATCCTCCACCACCTGCAGGGCAGTGCCATCCTCCACCCCCTGCAGGGCCGTGCCATCCTCCACCACCTGCAGGGCAGTGCCATCCTCCACCACCTGCAGGGCAGTGCCATCCTCCACCACCTGCAGGGCAGTGCCATCCTCCACCACCTGCAGGGTAGTGCCATCCTCCACCACCTGCAGGGCAGTGCCATCCTCCACTACCTGCAGGGCAGTGTCATCCTCCACCACCTGCAGGGCAGTGCCATCCTCCACCACCTGCAGGACAGTGCCATCCTCCACCACCTGCAGGGCAGTGTCATCCTCCACTACCTGCAGGGCAGTGTCATCCTCCACCACCTGCAGGGCAGTGCCATCCTCCACCACCTGCAGGGCAGTGCCATCCTCCACTACCTGCAGGGCAGTGTCATCCTCCACCACCTGCAGGGCAGTGCCATCCTCCACCACCTGCAGGGCAGTGTCATCCGCCACCACCTGCAGGGCAGTACCATCCTCCACCACCTGCAGGACAGTACCATCCTCCACCACCTGCAGGGCAGTGCCATCCTCCACCACCTGCAGGGTAGTGCCATCCTCCACCACCTGCAGGGCAGTGCCATCCTCCACCACCTGCAGGGCAGTGCCATCCTCCACCACCTGCAGGGCAGTGCCATCCTCCACCACCTGCAGGGCAGTGCCATCCTCCACCACCTGCAGGGTAGTGCCATCCTCCACCACCTGCAGGGCAGTGCCATCCTCCACTACCTGCAGGGCAGTGTCATCCTCCACCACCTGCAGGGCAGTGCCATCCTCCACCACCTGCAGGACAGTGCCATCCTCCACCACCTGCAGGGCAGTGCCATCCTCCACCACCTGCAGGACAGTGCCATCCTCCACCACCTGCAGGGCAGTGCCATCCTCCACCACCTGCAGGGCAGTGCCATCCTCCACCACCTGCAGGGCAGTGCCATCCTCCACCACCTGCTTCACAGTCTCGCTAAATTAAAGTCTCTTTCGCCTCTTTACTCAAACTTTTTATCTAAAGTTTTCCTTCCAATTTCTTTGAAATTCTTCCATCTACCTCAAAGTGTCACTTATATTTGTCCACTTACACACTTTTTCACTTTTAAGTTAAAAACTTTTTAAAACTTGAATTTACAGGCTAAAAATAAAGTAAATAATAATAATAATAATAATAATAATAATAATAATAATAATAATAATAATAATAATAATAATAATAATAATAATGAAAATAATAACACCAATAATAAATTATTATTATAATGACAATAACAAAAATAATAATTAGTATTTATTATTAATTATAATTAGTAATTAATAATAATAATAATATTAGTATTTTTGTTTAAAAGCGACCTGTAAACCCGTATGGGTGATGCAGCTACTACCTTATCTTATGTTAAAATCTGCCTCCTATTGTACCACTTCCAGGATGCCACCCCTAGATGTCAACTAACACCTAGGTACTTACTTATTGCTAGGTGAACACGGGCTGAAGGTGTAAGGAGAACTTCTCATATGTTATGCCCTACCCGGGCATCGAACCCGGGATCCTTCGGTTATACACCAAGCTCAGTACCACTGAGTCACTGGTCAACTTAACTCTGTCGATGAGTGGGAATGGTTGGTTTTGTTGTGTGGTAATGGTTGGTGTTGATGGCGTTTGTGGTCTCAGCTTCAGGTGTTTTGACCGTCAGAGGTAATTAGCAAACTATAGCAAACTAAGTGATAATAATGAATGAAGGACTTTGCCCCTAACTACTCCACAAACTACGAAATATATTTAAAACAAATATCACTTTTTTAATATTATCACAGTTAAGGAAGGATCAAGAGGAAAATGTACTCTGTCCGGAGAACACCGATGCATTAAAAAAGGAATGGAAATTATTTCCCCTTTCTCATTCATAAAACAAAAGAGAATAAGGCAACATATGGAGTGCGCGGAGATTCACTAAACTTACTTTTGTGCAAATGTCTAAATTTAGTCGTGTAGGGAATTCAGTCTCGAGAACTGTGGAGTCCAATGTCAGGCGAGGGCCACTAGTGTCATGCAGCAGCACTGGCATCTTTGTCGTCCACAGCACAGCAGATGTGATGACATGTCACATGTAATTCATACACGCATTGTTTATCTACTCTCATAAAACTCAACCTAAGTCGGCACAATATTACCTCGTCTCTCCTGTCAGACGTCTGCCCCTCAGCCCGAGGTATGCCAAGTGCGAGAGACAGAACTCTCACTCCTTATTCCCATCATATCGTTTATAATCCAAGTTAATAGCCCTGCTAAGGTAGTCTAAAAGTTAGTTTTTATCTCTATTCGTCATCAGTAAGACACCATTTTGTTATGCGAAACAGTTCTGGTCTCCATCCTAGAGTAGATATAAATGTATTGGAGAACACACAGGAAATGACAAAAGAGCCTCTCCAATCACTGATCTTGCCCCATGATAACTGATAGGTGTCGTATCAGAACTTGAAGAGTCAATCTGTCTTGCATCATCAAGTTCAACTCGCTCTCCCTCGTGCGTCAATACCACGATGATCCTCCTCCATCCTCTGGCATTTAGGTCAGGATTAAGGGCCTACAGGGGATGGAGCCAAGAATTTTTAACGGGCTTACACTATCCAATAGAATCGCATTTTGGCTTAATAGTTAACCCAAGTGCGACTCTCGCTAGGCAGACAGGAAATCTGTAGCCCAAAACTGAATAACGTTTCGACCTTCGACTCACATGGTGACAACCTCCATGCCTTCCTATGTGTTAAATGAAAAGAAAAATCCTCACTCCTGGAGGTCCAACAGGACTAAGGGCTGACAGGAAGCCCTAATGCCTTCACGGGGGAATTTCGCTCTCATCCTTCATGGGAACTTCACCCTGATGCTTCACAGGGGCGTCGCCTGACGAAGGAGCATTAGCGCTAGATACTTAAATAAGTTCAAAAAGATCGGCGAAAGCTCTGACGAGGTGGATGAAGGTGTAAAAGACGATATGAACCAAGACATCTCTGAAATATCTCAGGTACCACAGTGATCTCCAGGAGAACGAAGCCTCGTTATCACCACCAAACACCAGTGACCTCAGCACAAGGATTTGCTTGAACCGGTGGTGAGCAGACGGAGGGTCAAGCCTTCGCCACGTCTTACGCTAAACGATCCATATGAGTTTAGCGCTTAACATGAATTATTATTATTGAACCGGTGGTCCATCAACATAACCTGACCTGAAAAATGATGCGGCAATAACGACAAGACTTGGAAAAAGATACGTAAAATTCAGAACATTTATTAGATAAAACGTTTCGCCACTAGTGGCTTCTTCAGTCCTCACCTGAACTATACATGTCTTTTTTCACATGGCCTGGCCTATCAGCGGGACTCTCAGTTACTTGGCCTCAGCGTCATCATTAAGAAGGGAATCCCTACCGCCTATGGTTGGTGGATCATCCAGCCCAGGAGTGGCAGGACACTTATGAAGTTCACCAAAGAGCGCGACTGAGTCCTCTGTGCCTACGTCACCAAGACCAGGTTGTCCCTGGTGGTCCCTGGTGGTCCCTGGTGGTCTCTGGTGGTCCCTGGGGATCCCTGGTGGTCCCTGATCTCGGTGGATCACAGTAAAGATCAAACCCACAGGGAGAGTCTTAAGAAAATCACAAAAGAGCAGCATTTTGTTTTGTGTGTAGAAGCAGTTTAGAAAATTTAACAGATAACAATAAAGAATTTTCCCTTCATATTTTGGAGTTAGAATTAAAAGGATTAAAATGGATAATACCTTAATATTAATTGTTGTGAGAGATGGATAATACCTTAATATTAATTGTTGTGAGAGATGGATAATACCTTAATATTAATTGTTGTGAGAGATGGATAATACCTTAATATTAATTGTTGTGAGAGATGGATAATACCTTAATATTAATATATTAATAGTGGTCTGAGCATCAAGGAAGGTTCTTGATGCTCAGACCACTAAGTGCTTTATGATTATCAGTATTACTACTACTACTACTAATACTACTAATGATAATAATAATAATATTAATAATAATTATGATAATAATAATAATAATAATAATAATAATAATAATAATATGATAATAATAATAATAAAATAATAATAATAATAATAATAATAATAATTATGATAATAATAATAATAAAATAATAATAATGATAATAATTACGATAATAATAAAATAATAATAAAAATAATAATAATAATTATGATAATAATAATAATAATAATAATAATAATAATAATAATAATAATAATAATTATGATAATAATAATAAAATAATAATAATAATGATAATAATAATTATGATAATAATAATAATAAAATAATAATAATAACGATAATAATTACGATAATAAAATAATAATAATAATAATAATAATAATAATAATAATAATAATAATAATAATAATTATGATAATAATAATAATAATAATAATAATAATAATTATGATAATAATAATAATAATAAACTAATAATAATAACAGCAGTTGTAATGATCCCGGTGACTGGGCTGAAGTTGGAAAGACGGAAAAAAATATGAAGCTTCAAGATAACTAATAGCTGGTATGAAGTGGAACTTCAAGATAATTACCGCCCTACATTGTTGCGCTCTATGTACCTAGTATACTACAGAAAATGACACGCTTGTATACAGTAGTATGCTATTACAACCTAGGATTTCAAATGGCCTGTTATCCCAGGTGTAATGGGAGCAAATAAACACAGTAGAAAAAGTTTAGACTTATATTATCCTTCACCAATTTATAACAGCAATATGTACACTATGTACAGAGATAAGTATAGTGCACTCCACGGTAAGCAAGGCAGAAATAGAAGCCACAAGATAGCAGACCGTGCTTCAACCAGCTCTAGAATGGGAATGACAAGGGCAGACAGGAGAGCGGTATCCACATAACCTCTGCGATTGTCAATCCCACCTTCTTATTGGCTAGAACCTGGTCACTAGTTGAACGATGGGGCCCCATCACCAACTCTTAGCAACCTGGTTCGCTGGTTGGGGGAGATAGCCTGTAAATGAGGGTGTGTACATGCGCCGAATAAAGGTTACGTACTCTTTGCATGCCACACCCCCACCCCCGAGAAGGCTCAGGATTAGGCTGCCACCTCCCAGTGGTAACCGTGCCGCCATGGCACAAAATAATGGGACCGCCTATCCTCTCCACCATCCAACTCTTAGATAGAGCTCAGCTTTCCTAGTGACCAAAAGCCAAACCCTAAACTCAGAGTGAGACAGCAGTCAGATAGGCCAACATAGGTCCAAGATACAAGCGGACGGTAGCCCGTATCCCCTCACTAAAAAAAAACCCCACATCAGGGGATAAAAAAAAGAGCTTGAAAGGGGGGTTACCACAAATACATCCTAACCTAAATAAAATATTAAACTAGACTCTTGACAAAGAGTCTGCCAACACATTTTCTTTGCCGGCAATATAATTAATTTTTATATTGTAGGGCTGCAGCCTGAGCGTCCAACGCATAAGCCTTGTGTTGTGATTCTTCATGGCTTGGAGATAGACTAACGGGTTGTGATCACTGTAGACTGTGACCACCTGCGATGTCTGGCCCACATAAACATCGAAATGCTCCAAAGCCATTACCAGCGCGAGGGCTTCTTTTTCAATGGTAGAGTAAGCTCTCTGATGTGGCTGGAACTTAGCTGAAAAGTATGCGATTGGCTGCAGCTCCTTGTTCCCGATTTGTAATAGTACCGCCCCAACCCCAGACTCACAAGCATCAACCTGTAATGAAAAAGGTTTGGAGAAGTCTGGAGACAGGAGAATGGGTGCAGAGCACAATAATCTTTTTGCTTTATTAAAAGCAGTGTTACAATCTGACGTCCAATTAAAGGGAACTTTATGACTGGTAAGAGAGGTAAGAGGGGCTACAATATCTGAGAAATTCTTACAGAATCTTCTGTAAAATCCTATCATGCCTAGGAAACGTTGAAGAGATTTCCTATCATGAGGAACTGGATAATCTTTAATCGAAAGAACTTTAGCAAGTTTAGGTGCAACATTACCACTACCTACTTCATGGCCTAGAAAAGTGACAGTGGCCTGGCCAAAGGAAGATTTAGATAAATTAACTGTTAATTGGGAATTCTTAAAGGTCTCAAACAGAGCTTTAAGTCTAAGTAGGTGTTGATCCCAAGTATCAGACACCACAACAATATCATCTAGGTATGCTGCCGTGCCTTCAAGTCCTTTAATAGCCTGATGGACGAGTTTCTGGAATGAAGAGGGGGAATTTTTCATTCCGAAGGGGGTAACTGTATACTGATAATGACCTCCTGGAATTACGAAGGCAGAGATTTCCTTCGCCTTATCTGTCAAAGGTACCTGATAGTAACCTTTAAGGAGATCTAATTTGGACACAAAAGTAGCCTTACCCACAAAGTCAATTACGTCATCCAGACGAGGAAGAGGGTAAGCATCTGTGATTGTGACCTCATTCACTTTACGGTAGTCTGTGCACATACGAAACCCTCCATCAGCCTTTTTTTACTAGGATGCACGGTGAAGCCCATGGACTAGATGACTCCTCCACTAAACCATGTTCTAACAAGAAGTCTACTTCCTGCTGAAGTAGCCTTTGCTTTTCAGGATTAGCTCTGTAGGGGGAGAGTTTAATTGGTTTAGATTTTCCCACATCTACATCATGGTAACCTAACGTACATTTTTTCGGCACATCCGAAAAAATATTAGGATATGACTGTAGAAGCTCAGTTAAATTGGTTGCTTGTATTTCAGATAATCCATCCATTAACGGGCTAGGATCCTTGAGGAGGACAGAATTTGAAAGTTTAGTATTAATTTCAGAGATAGAGTGCAAAGAGTCAGAGTCGTCCTCAGAGGTAGAGGACAGAGTCATTACTGGGACTTTATCTGTTGTATGAAAGGCCTTGATTTGATTAATGTGGTAAGTTTTTGTTTTTGAGGTCTTATCAATGGGAGCTACCACATAATTTAAATCAGATAATCTACTTACTATCTGCATAGGTCCCGTAAATCTAGCTTTCAAGGTGTGGCCAGGTATAGGTTCCTGCACCAACACCTTGTCTCCTGGATAGAAGGAGCGGAATTGTGCACTTTTGTCATACCTCTGTTTCATCTTACTTTGAGCTATCTTTAGGTTAGCCGTGGCTAACTCACGTGCCACCTGCAACCTTGAAGACGGGTTGTAGAGTGCTGAGCTTACGTCTTCTCCCATCCATCCTTCTTTGAGCACCCGAAGAGGACCTCGTACATTGTGCCCAAAGATCAGCTCAAACGGACTATACCCTGTAGACTCTTGCACCGTCTCTCGTACTGAGAACAGCAACAACGGTAGAGATTCATCCCAATCTGTCGGAAAGTGCATGCAAAAACTTCTCATCATTGTTTTTAATGTTTGGTGGAATCTTTCCAAGGCGCCTTGGGACTGAGGGTGATAGGCAGTGGATAAGTTGTGAATTATCCCTAACCTAGTTAATACTTCCCTAAATGCTTTGGCAGTGAAGTTAGTACCTTGATCACTTTGTATAGTTTTAGGAATGCCAAAACAAGAAATGAATTTTGTTAAAGCTTTGAGAATAGCTTTAGTATTGATACTACGCATTGGGATCGCTTCAGGATATCTGGTTACTTTATCCATAATTGTAAATAAATACTGATTTCCAGACTTTGACTTAGGTAGTGGACCTACACAATCTATAATTAAATCTGCAAAAGGTTCTCCATCAGCAGGTATGGGTTGGAGAGGTGCAGGTTTAATGGAATGTCCAGGTTTTCCAACTTGCTGACATTCTCGGCAACACCTAATATGATTCTTCACATCTTTCTTTAATTTTGGCCAATAAAATTCTTTTGTGATTCTATACAAGGTTTTAGTAATTCCTAAGTGACCTCCTAATGACGTATTATGAGCTATATTTAATATCTGAGGTCTATACTTGGTTGGAACCACTAACCTGTCGTATAATTGCCGGCCCTCTATCTCCTTACCAGTCTCAGTGCAAACCAAATAATCATTTTTAACTTCTTACTTGACTGGATGACCCAAAGAGGATTTACCCATGGCTGCCTGAAAAGCGAATTTTAAAGAAGGGTCCTTTCGTTGTTCCTCCCGGAAGGACAGTCCCTCGGGCATGGAAACAGAGACATCTGGCAATCCTGCAACCTGGGAATAGGAAGGCTTGATCGGGGTCTGTTCACTTGATTTACGAGACTCCGGCCGGTGTGTCTCATAAAACAACGTGGCTATTCCGAGATCGGAGTCGTCCAAGGATAGGTCAACATTCTCCCCAGACAACCCTTGGGATGTTGCCCGAGTTATGGCCAACACTGGAGAAGCATTAATCATTATAGGTTCAGGACACGAAGTAACAGTAGTAATGTTATTACCCAGTAATAACATGGCATTTTTCATGGGAAATCCTTTTGAGACACCTACAGTCAAGTACCCAGTGTAATATTTGCACTGTACATAAATTTTATGCAAAGGAACAGAATATATAGCTCCTCCATAGGCTTCCAATAAAACTGAGGAATTCAAGGAAGTATTCTCTGAAAGGGGTAATATTCCTTCCCTGACAAGTGAGCAATATGCTCCAGTATCTCTAAAGGTATTTACTTTAGTTGGTTCTGAGTTTTCCTGAAGGGAAATAAGACTTTCGCAATAATAAGGGGCCATACCTTTTTCTACTTCTCTAGGGGACATGTTACTAGGGATATTAGAGATTTTCCCGATGGGTTGAGGTTTTTGGGGGGAGTTGGAACTGATGTGACCTACTTTATTACACCTGAAGCAGACGACAGGCTTGCCCTTTACTCCCTGATGACGTTGCAAGTGGTGTCGTTCTGGCTGGTGCCTCTCTGGATATTGTTGTCGAGATGCTCCATAAGTAGTTTGCCTCTCCGCAGGGGGACCATATGTTGAGAAGCGTGGCTCACCAGGTGACTTGGTTGGATGACGTAGACGCTCTCCCTCCGGCTGGCACTTCATTCTCCAATGTTGTCGATCTCTGCTCACGCCAGACTGTTGAAAAGAGAGACGGGACCGCTCGGACAAGGAGCGGTTCGTTTCGAAGGTATCAGCCAACCTGGCCGCCTCCAATGCAGTGGTTAAGTCACGATCCTGCAGAAAGACACGAACCTCTGGTCCCACAGACTCCAGCAGGTTATCAAACAGAATAAGCTGCACCAGCTCCTCAAAGTTAGAGACACCACTCGCTTTATACCAGCTGGTAAAAGCTTTGGTTTGCTGTCTCACAAAGTCCACCAGGGATTGACCAAGCTGCCGCCTGTTCAATTTGAAGGTCTTACGATATTTAGCTGGGATACATGTATATGCTCCCAACACTGTGGTCTTCACTACTTGATAATCAGAGAATTCAGCGTCAGTTAATACCGACGTAAATTCCTGTGCCTTACCCAATAATGCTGTATGAACCAACGCTGCCCAGTGCTGTTCCGGCCACCTCAAGGCTCGAGCCTGATTTTCGAAGCTTTCGAAAAATTGCTCTGGTTCGGCCTCATTGAAGCGGGGAACAAGCTGTACTGCTTTTTGTAAACTGAAATCGTTTACAGAATGCGAAAACTGCCTCCTTTCTCTTTCCCTATCAAATTCTTCCCTTGCGAATGCTCTCTGTTCCCTAGTTTGCTCCAGCGTGATTTTTGCCAGCTCAAGTGCCAACGACGCTGATTCACCTCGAGACAACCCAGCTGCACCATACTGACCATTTTGCTCCGTAGGTGTATCATCTTCCTCATGCGAGAACATAAGAGTTTTTGCCCCAGCTCCCGTAGAGGGAGGAGTTTGATGTGCCATCTCTTCTTCAATAAGTTTGTCAGCAATAAGTGAACGCAGTTGCGCAGCTGTGAGAGTGCGTTTATAGGGAATGCCAATGGAACGAGCAATTTGCCAACAACGCTGTAGGGACAATTTAGGTAGGTTATGCAAAGTATATGCCGACACCAGGCGTCTGACTCGTCTAGGTGGCATAAGTTATTCGCTATGCACAGTACGAATACCCCAACGTAACACGTTAATTTGCAGAACACGCTTAGCTATGCACAGTACGATTGCAGAATACGCATACAAGCAAAGCCGACTGCACACAAGATTGACCGTAGCGAAGCGAGCACACTGAACAAGCTAGTAGCGAGCTGTTGAACGATCACACAATAGCAAGGCTGATCATAAGCAACTGACACGCAAAATTTGTAAAGCGAAGCGAAACAGCAAGCTACACAATGTTCCTGCTACAAGCTTCACCCTAAGCTCAACCGTTTCTCTAAGTCCAGCTCCAGATCCCGGACAGGCCCCCATATTACAACCTAGGATTTCAAATGGCCTGTTATCCCAGGTGTAATGGGAGCAAATAAACACAGTAGAAAAAGTTTAGACTTATATTATCCTTCACCAATTTATAACAGCAATATGTACACTATGTACAGAGATAAGTATAGTGCACTCCACGGTAAGCAAGGCAGAAATAGAAGCCACAAGATAGCAGACCGTGCTTCAACCAGCTCTAGAATGGGAATGACAAGGGCAGACAGGAGAGCGGTATCCACATAACCTCTGCGATTGTCAATCCCACCTTCTTATTGGCTAGAACCTGGTCACTAGTTGAACGATGGGGCCCCATCACCAACTCTTAGCAACCTGGTTCGCTGGTTGGGGGAGATAGCCTGTAAATGAGGGTGTGTACATGCGCCGAATAAAGGTTACGTACTCTTTGCATGCCACATATGCAAATTAATTGGAGCGGGAGTAAATTTTGGGATTATCTCATAATCTGTCTTAGTCTCCGGCTTAAAGTAGTTTGGGTTCTTTCCTCGACAACAACCTGAATTTCAGCACCCATATAAAACACATAACCAAAAAAGTATCCAAAACGGTTGGGATCCTCTCCAAGATACGATACTACGTGCCGCAAACTGCCCTTCTCACACTATACCATTCACTTATATATCCATACCTCACCTATGCTATTTGTGCTTGGGGATCAACTGCAGCAACTCACCTAAAGCCAATAATAACCCAACAAAAAGCCGCAGTAAGAATAATCACTAAATCCCATCCCTGGTGTGGCATGCAAAGAGTACGTAACCTTTATTCGGCGCATGTACACTCCCTCATTTACAGGCTATCTCCCCCAACCAGCGAACCAGGTGACTGAAGGTTAACGACGGGGCTCCGTCGTTCAACCAGTACCCAGGTTCCAGCCAATGAGAAGATGGTTTTGGCAATCGCAGAGGTTATGTGGGTACCACTCTCCTGTCTGCCCTTGTCATTCCCATTCTAGAGCTGGTTGAAGCACGGTCTGCTCTCTAGTGGCTTCTATTCTGCCTTGCTTACCGTGGAGTGCACTAATACCTATCACTGTACATAGTGTATATAGTGTACATACTTCTGTTCTAAATTGGTGAAGGATAATACAAGTCAAAAGTTTTCTGCTGTGTTTATTTTGCTCCCTTTACACCCAGGATAACAAGCCATTTGGACTCCTGGGTTGTAATACCTGGCAACACCCCCCCCCCACTATTCATAGATCTAAACTTACTCCCTGTTCAGTACATCCACACTTACTACTGTGCAATCTACATCTACAGGACCTTAAATTCCAATATTAACCTTGACCTAAAACGCTTTCTTGATAGTTGTGACAGAACCCACAGGCATAATACCAGACACAAACATCTCTATGACATTCCCCTTGTCCGACTAAACCTTTACAAAAATTCAATGCATGTCAAAGGCCCTAAAATCTGGAACACCCTCCCTGAATACTCTAGAACTGCAGACACACTCATCACCTTCAAAACTACCATTAGAAAATATCTTATCTCCCTGATACACCCTGTCAACTAATTACATGAATACCACCTGGTGGTTCACACTTGCACTCACTCACCCACTTGACCATAAACACAGAAATATCAATCTTAATCTTAAAATAATGAATCCTAACTAGTCATAAGTTGGCCTGTGATACTCCAATACTGAAACTATGTATTGTGCGAAAACAAAAGCATTCACATTGCTAAACTCACAAACTAGCATTTAGTCACTTAGCCATAATACCAACTTACCACATAATTTGTAATATTTTAAAGTTAAGAATTAATCTAAGTCTGCCCGAAATGCCTAGCCATGCTAGGTGTTCTAGTGGCCCCCTCTGTAATTAGTATTTTACTACATGTAAACCACACAATATCCAAATTCTGTAAACTCAGCATTGTAATCCTTATAGAGAATAAACTTGATTTGATTTTCAGAAAAGTTTGCTACTGACTTCTAGCAACCACCCAGGTGTGGTGCTACCCTGCGACTCTCTTCAGTGCTACAACAGCTGTTGTTCTGTAAGGCTATTCCTGCAAGAGTGCTCTGTAAGTGAATGTGGTTTCGCCAATTTTTTTCCCTTCAGTTCATGATTACTGCTGAAATTCATGATGGATGTTACACCTAGGAAGAGTGCAAGTATTGCAGCTCTTAGAAAACATACTGATTTGAGTATCAGACAGATCGCCGAAAATTTGACCCTAGCAAAGTCAACTGTTGGCCGGATTCTGAAGAAAACTGACGACACTGGTAACTGTGGAGCGCTGCGTCGAGGAAGATGTGGAAGACAACGCAAGACAATACCTCATGATGACGAGGTTATCATAAAAAAATAGTGAAGGAGCTAGCTTAAATATTAATTATTCAACTGTTCAACGAAGGCTCCTTAAAGTTAGCATAACTACCAAAAAGCCGGTAAAGAAACAACTAGTGACTGCTAATATGAAGAAAATTCGGCTTCGGTGGACACTCGATCATAAGGGATGGACGATACATGACTGGAGAAAAGTTATATTTTTAGATCAGGCGGGTTTTGAAATACTTACATGGGTACAAGTCAGTGGTAATGAGAGCGAATGAGAACGCAGGTTCGCGAAACAGAACTATTCAGTTTTGGAGAAGCTAATTGCTGCTGTTATTAGGAGCTGCTACCACGACGAAGAACTTGCTAAAATGTGCTCAACATTGGTCGATTCTATGCCAGAACGTGTAACAATATTTATAAAAGCTAAGTGTAGTCATATCTCTTATTAAATCAATTATCTGCCATATCATTGACGTGTATTTTTCAAATAAACATTAATTTTTCAAATTAATGCCTTGTTTCATCACTGTCAGAATTATCATGCACACTACTGTAACTAAACCATACCACGGGTGGGGCTTGAACCCGCGGTCAGAGAAGCTCAAAACTCCAGACCGTCGCGTTAACCACTGGAATTTATTGCTATGATATGCCATGTAACTATATGACAATGACACAATATTGCACCACATTACTTGCTAAACTTGAGTGTCAAGACACATTTGGCACCCCATTGCTTGATAAACGAGAGTGTCAGACACATTTGGCACCCCATTACTTGATAAACGATAGTGTCAGACACATTTGGCACCCCATTGCTTGATAAACGAGAGTGTCAGACACACTTGGCACTACGCTGCTTGCTAAGTAAGAGTGCCTGAGGCACTTGTCTCGGTGTGGTCTTCAGGTGCCTCATTATTTCCTCTCACTGTGCCAGGGAGGCCACTTGTGCTTCTTTATTGTTCCCTAAAGGACAAAGACGTTGTTTCCCACACGTTCAGGAAAGTTTTGCGTGCGTCTGTGAGGTGGTGGTGAAGACTGATGGTGCTCTGTTGGAGGTTGTTGGTGGAGGGTGTTGTGTTGGGGATGTGGTGGTGGTGGTAAGGGTGTGAGAGAATGGTGGTAGTAGAGGTGTTTTTGTTGTTCTTATTGTTGGTGTTGGTGATGGTGGTAGTGGTGGTGGTAGTGGTGGTGGCAGTGGTGGTGGTAGTGGTGGTGGTAATCGTGGTCGTAGTCGTGGTCGTAGTGGTAGTGGTGGTGGTAGTGGTAGTGGTGGTGGTGGTGGTAGTGGTGGTGGTAGTGGTGGTGGTAGTGGTGGTGGTAGTGGTGGTGGTAGTGTTGGTGGTAGTGTTGGTGGTAGTGGTGGTGGTAGTGGTGGTGGTAGTGTTGGTGGTAGTGGTGGTGGTAGTGGTGGTGGTAGTGGTGGTGGTAGTGTTGGTGGTAGTGTTGGTGGTAGTGCTGGTGGTAGTGGTGGTGGTAGTGTTGGTGGTAGTGTTGGTGGTAGTGCTGGTGGTAGTGGTGGTGGTAGTGCTGGTGGTAGTGGTGGTGGTAGTGTTGGTGGTAGTGTTGGTGGTAGTGGTGGTGGTAGTGCTGGTGGTAGTGGTGGTGGTAGTGCTGGTGGTAGTGGTGGTGGTAGTGTTGGTGGTAGTGTTGGTGGTAGTGGTGGTGGTAGTGCTGGTGGTAGTGGTGGTGGTAGTGCTGGTGGTAGTGGTGGTGGTAGTGTTGGTGGTAGTGTTGGTGGTAGTGTTGGTGGTAGTGGTGGTGGTAGTGTTGGTGGTAGTGGTGGTGGTAGTGTTGGTGGTAGTGTTGGTGGTAGTGCTGGTGGTAGTGGTGGTGGTAGTGCTGGTGGTAGTGGTGGTGGTAGTGTTGGTGGTAGTGTTGGTGGTAGTGCTGGTGGTAGTGGTGGTGGTAGTGCTGGTGGTAGTGGTGGTGGTAGTGTTGGTGGTAGTGGTGGTGGTAGTGCTGGTGGTAGTGTTGGTGGTAGTGTTGGTGGTAGTGTTGGTGGTAGTGTTGGTGGTAGTGGTGGTGGTAGTGCTGGTGGTAGTGTTGGTGGTAGTGTTGGTGGTAGTGGTGGTGGTAGTGCTGGTGGTAGTGGTGGTGGTAGTGGTGGTGGTAGTGTTGGTGGTAGTGCTGGTGGTAGTGGTGGTGGTAGTGCTGGTGGTAGTGTTGGTGGTAGTGTTGGTGGTAGTGGTGGTGGTAGTGCTGGTGGTAGTGGTGGTGGTAGTGGTGGTGGTAGTGTTGGTGGTAGTGTTGGTGGTAGTGTTGGTGGTAGTGGTGGTGGTAGTGTTGGTGGTAGTGCTGGTGGTAGTGGTGGTGGTAGTGCTGGTGGTAGTGTTGGTGGTAGTGTTGGTGGTAGTGGTGGTGGTAGTGCTGGTGGTAGTGGTGGTGGTAGTGGTGGTGGTAGTGTTGGTGGTAGTGTTGGTGGTAGTGTTGGTGGTAGTGGTGGTGGTGACTAGTGCCACGAAAACTAGCTAAGTCAGTATAATATTTTGCTAATTTCTTCAACTCTTCAGCACTCATTTCCACCTCTCCCTCTCTCTTCCACCTCTCCCTCTCTCTTCCACCTCTCCCTCTCTCTTCTCTCTCTCACCTTATTCCATCTTCCTCCCTCCCACACAAGAGTCGAGGCTTCACAACACATCTTCCTCCCTCACACACAAGAGTCGAGGCTTCACAAGACATCTTCCTCCCTCCCACACAAGAGTCGAGGCTTCACAACACATCTTCCTCCCTCCCACACAAGAGTCGAGGCTTCACAAGACATCTTCCTCCCTCCCACACAAGAGTCGAGGCTTCACAACACATCTTCCTCCCTCCCACACAAGAGTCGAGGCTTCACAAGACATCTTCCTCCCTCCCACACAAGAGTCGAGGCTTCACAATACATCTTCCTCCCTCCCACACAAGAGTCGAGGCTTCACAACACATCTTCCTCCCTCACACACAAGAGTCGAGGCTTCACAACACATCTTCCTCCCTCCCACACAAGAGTCGAGGCTTCACAAGACATCTTCCTCCCTCACACACAAGAGTCGAGGCTTCACAACACATCTTCCTCCCTCCCACACAAGAGTCGAGGCTTCACAATATAAAACTCACCAACATCTGTGAACACTTAAAATAAAATATCTGGCAATGTTGCACCTTCAATATTCTCCACCGCCGTCAATATTGTCCTCGCTCACACTACCTCCTAAACACCGCAAACCTTACCAGCTTATTCAAGCCGTTCTCAACCCTTACCAGCTTATTCAAGCCGGTCTCAACCCTTACCAGCTTATTTAAGCAACTGGCAATCCTTGTCAGCTTAAGGCGCTGGCATCCTTCGTCAGCTTAAGGCGCTGGCATCCTTTGTCAGCTTAAGGCGCTGGCATCCTTTGTCAGCTTAAGGCGCTGGCATCTTTTGTCAGCTTAAGGCGCTGGCATCCTTTGTCAGCTTAAGGCGCTGGCATCCTTCGTCAGCTTAAGGCGCTGGCATCCTTTGTCAGCTTAAGGCGCTGGCATCCTTTGTCAGCTTAAGGCGCTGGCATCCTTCGTCAGCTTAAGGCGCTGGCATCCTTTGTCAGCTTAAGGCGCTGGCATCCTTTGTCAGCTTAAGGCGCTGGCATCCTTTGTCAGCTTAAGGCGCTGGCATCTTTTGTCAGCTTATTTAAGGCGCTGGTAATCCTTGTCAGCTTATTCAAGTTTCTGACAAATAAGATATATACATCGTGAGGTGTATCCGTGAGGTGCATATCCCATTTAGGGATATACTCCTCACAGGTCACGTCCAGCCATCAGGACTATCGTGTGGTCGATAGGCTTTAAACCCCCAATAACCAGCCTGTCGAGCATTTGGAATCTTAGGCAAGTGTCATCACGGAAGATATAAAGCTAAGTGTCGTTTCCTGCGCATTTAGCTGTTACCGACAGCTAACACTCCCATAAAGCTTCCTCGAAACGTTAGCTTTCCTACTTTGGACAGTTATGTTGATTTTGCGAAGTAAATTATAGAGAGACAGAGCGAGTCTGTATTTAACGACGTTTCGCTCGTTTAGAGCTTTACACAGTTTCCAATCAAATTGATCATTATTTATTATTATTATTATCGTTACCTTTATTATATTAGCATTATTCTTATCGTTATTATTATTATTATTATTATTATTATTATTATTATTATTATTATTATTATTATTGTTGTTATTATTATTATTATTATTATTATTATTATTATTATTATTATTATTATTATTATTATTATTATTATTATTATTATTATTATTATTATTATTATTATTATTATTATTATTATTATTATTATTATTATTATCGTATTATTATGTTTATTGTTATTATTATTTTTATCGTTATTATTATTATTATTATTATTATTATTATTAATTGTGGGTGTTAAACCGGTAGGGGGTGATAGGGCGCCTAGTGGAATGAAAGGGAATCAGGCCTGGAAACAAGGATGGGGTGGGGGGTGGGGGGTTGAGGTGAGATAAGTCCACTTCCTTGGATCAAGAGCCAATAAGCGGCATCAAGGCACCTGCCTAGAGGGTAGGATTGAACAGTCCTAATAACGGATTAATCAGGTGACACACCTGTCATGCAGCACCTGTTTTAATTGTCATCAGTATTACTCAGGTACTGGTGGACTAATCAGGCGACACACCTGCTATGCGGCACCTGTTTTTATTAGGTGTCATCAGAATCACTCGGGTACCAGATGGATTAATTAGGTTCCATCTGAGTTAGGAGATGCTAATATTACTTAGGTATCAGCTGGCGACTGGTGCCATTATTTTACAGTCAGAATGCTAAATTAGTTTGATGTTACTGTACACTTCACATGATATTTTAAAAATACGTGAAATATTAAATAATTAATAAAAGAGTGCAGAAATGCTATTTTATTGTATATATCGATGTTTCAGAGCGGTTTGAAGAATTTTCTGACGTTCGTAACACGTCAGAATTACATTTTTTTCCCCAGTTAAAGTCATGACAAACAAGAAAATAAATGCCTTATACTCCTTATACTTTCTGTTTATTTCCCATTCTTTATACTCCTTTTTGTTCCCCATTGTTGTTCCTTCCACCATCCCCGTCATGTTCCCTCACAACCCCCGTCATGTTCCCTCACAACCCCCCGTCCTCACCTCACTTCAACGCGCTGCCATTTTGTACCTTGAGTAACATATTGCACCAGAGATGACCCCATGGCCCTTGATCTTTACTAGGAACTACAGCATAAATCCCCGTGCAGAACACGGCACTAAGAAGGTGTGTGTATGTGTGTGCGTGTGTGTGTGTGTGTGTGTGTGTGTGTGTGTGTGTGTGTGTGTGTGTGTGTGTGTGTGTGTGTGTGTGTGTGTGTGTGGGTGTGTGTTTATGTGTACTTACCTATTTGTGGTTACAGGGGTACAGTTACAACTCCTGGCCTCGCCTCCTCGCTGATCGCTACTTGGTCCACACTCTTCCTGATCCAAGAGCCTTATCCTACCTCTTCTTAAGGCTATATATGATTCCCGCCCATTCTACTTTATTTTCTAGATTATTCCACTTCCTGACATCTCTAAGGCTGAAGAAATACTTCCTAACATCCCTATGACTCATTTGAGTTTTAAACTTATAGTTGTGTCCCCTTCTGTGTGTGTGTGTATACCACAAAGGGACAAAGTGCAACTTGTATTGTATTATACAAGGATACAACAAGGTCGGGGGAAAGTCCTTGCCAAGTACACCTTTATCCAAGCCTATGATACAACATACGAAAATCAAGGCGGTCTTACGACACTTGGTCAACCACTATTTTGAATTCCACACCAGTCCTCTACATGTACGGTCTACAATACCGAGAAGGTGAAGAAATATACATGTGCAACATTTAGGTATCTTTACAGTAGACTTTTCGCCATCCAGTGGCTTTATCAGTACAAATTAAAGGAGTTGGTGAAGAACATCGAAGTCTTGAAGAGTCTTCCAGACTACGGTGTTATTCACCAACTCCATCCTGACTACGGTGTTCTTCACCAACTCCATCCTGACTACGGTGTTCTTCACCAACTCCATCCTGACTACGGTGTTCTTCACCAACTCCATCCTGACTACGGTGTTCTTCACCAACTCCATCCTGACTACGGTGTTCTTCACCAACTCCAAGGCTGAGGGACTAAATTACCTCATCCTTTGTGTATAGTTTTTGTCTTCCAGTTATGTCCTTGATATTTGTATTGATAAAGCCACTGGATGGCGAAACGTTTTCACTGAAGATACCCAGATGTTTCACATGTGTCTTAACTTTCATCTTTCATTCCTCGCCTGCCTCTCCATCACCACTCTTATTTTGCCCCTCTAGTGGCTTGGTTCACATCACCAACCACCTGCCTCTTTCTTCACGTCAGTGTCCCATCATCACCAAGACACACACACACACACACACACACACACACACACACACACACACACACACACACACACACACACACACACACACACACACACACACACACACATATTCATTTGTGTCTCATCATTTATTAAATAGGAAAAAAGATGATGTGACACAAACCCTGGTAATAGATACCCACAAATTGGTTTACAAACACGTAAGTATACACTAGAACATGTTTACTGGAAGACGTTACTAACAATCTAAATATTAACAATAATAATCAATAATAACAATGGTTAATGACTGGTCAATAATGCAGGAT
Source organism: Cherax quadricarinatus (assembly GCF_038502225.1). Taxonomy (NCBI): domain Eukaryota; kingdom Metazoa; phylum Arthropoda; class Malacostraca; order Decapoda; family Parastacidae; genus Cherax; species Cherax quadricarinatus. Next base: position 11,836,014 of record NC_091347.1, on the reverse strand, counting down.
TATTGCCAGTCAAAATAAACCACATTGTTATAAGTAAAATATTTAATTACACGACAACAACAATAACTTAAAGGCAATGATACGGAATTGTTTCAATTTGTCTATGTAGTCTTAGATTATAATGGAAATAAATGGTATAAAATACTGAAACGAGGGGAAAATAAATACAAATGCATTATAATGCGATTCATTTTATTGACTACGTTTCGCCCACACAGTGGACTTTATCAGGTCACAAACAGATCTACGTGGGTAGAGAATACATGGTATGTATAGTGTGGAGAGTCAGGTGGAGAATGCTGGGTAGGTTGGATGTGAGACGGACCTACAAGGGACGAATTCGTTCCTTGCAGGTCCTATCCAGTGTTACAGTGCTTATGTGTTTATTTCTCCTTAAAAAGTAGTCTTATATTCGAAAAGTGTGGTTTAAGTAGCGAGTGGTCGTTTATAAGTCCTCAATGTTCACATTAATTTTGCTGTGAAATAAACTAACGGTATTTACTGATGCGACGCACCAGGCTGTGACTGGAGTGTGATGAGGTGTGAGCGAGGGATGGCAGGATTAACTCAACACACAATTAAAAATGCTCTGACAGCTTTATTGGGTGGCCGTGAGAGGACGCAGTATATTGCTCAAACTGTCTGAACAATATTTTGACACAATGGCAATTTTATTTCTCCAGTTGGAGTCTGAACGGACTGTAAAACAGGTTATGACTGCGTCCCGCGGCGCCCAATGTCTTGCTGGTCACCTATGTTGCTATCACAAATGTTGTTGGAACATCACTCAACGCTTCACTAGTTAGCAGTATCACCATTGCAAGCCCACACGATTTATCAGTTACGGTGGCGACAGCTATCACTGTCAAAGCTACAGCTTCGTGCAACACAATGTTAGTAGCTATAATGTTATAAATTCTGCGTGACACCTTAAGTTTTACAACAACACTAAATGTCATGACACATCACTAAGCATCACCTAAGGGAAAGCGACAGGGGGAGGGGGGTGGCTGGTTGGTAGTGCACTCAACTCATACACTGAAGTCCGTGGGTCGATACCCGGTACGGTTGGTAATATTTCTGTAAGAAACCTGCTGTCCCTGATCATAAGATAAGATAAGATAAGATTTCGTTCGGATTTTTAACCCCGGGGGGTTAGCCACCCAGGATAACCCAAGAAAGTCAGTGCGTCATCGAGGACTGTCTAACTTATTTCCATTGGGGTCCTTAATCTTGTCCCCCAGGATGCGACCCACACCAGTCGACTAACACCCAGGTACCTACTTGCTGCTAGGTGAACAAGACAACAGGTGTAAGGAAACGTGTCGAATGTTTCCACCCGCCGGGAATCGAACCCGGGCCCTCCGTGTGTGAAGCGGGAGCTTTAGCCACCAGGCTACCAGGCCTAGTAAGTAGGTACCTGGATGTTAGCTGACTGGTTTGGGTCGCATTCTGGGGACAAAATTAACCTAAATTACCCGAATTGCTCTGTATAACCAGGGTTTTCTATATAGTATGTCACTGATGTCAGCTAGGTCTATATAAATTGTATTATTATTATTATGTGGTGGCTCTGGCTGTAGCCGCGCCACTTGCTGGCTCAGTGGAGACGATAAACGACCAGAAACTGTGACTAGTATCCTTCTTCCTCGCCTGGATTCAATACTGGAGCCAGGTATCAATAGCTTCGAAGTATCGGTCACTTCCCATGGTGTTCAGTTGTCTGCTGCTGGCTCTTCCTTGTTGTCTGGCGACTGACCCACTAGGGCGGTAACGTTCAGTATTTGTCAGGGAAGTGTCCTGACACGGGTGTTGATCATGTAATGACCCGTTTCTGGCTCCGAAAGGAGAATCATTTAGGTCAAATAGTGCAGCAGGAGCTGCAATGTTTCAGCACGAGACAAGTGTGTCTAGGGCGCCTCAGCCATCGGAACTGTATCGTTGTAAATCTCTGGGTGAGAACTCCATGTTATCGCCTTTTTACTGCATTCTTTCGTAAGTATACAAGAATCATAGCACTACTGCTTAAGCCTAATTAACTTTAGGGTGTTCTTGTTATAATGTTCATCAGGAGACACGAAAAGTATCTAATGATACGGGTCTTAATCATATAGTTAACCCATTTAAGATTCTAACTTTGGAGCGTTGTTGTTGTTGTAGATTCGCCGGTGTAATCGCCCGGCCCAGGTCTTTTCAAGAGGTGGCCCGGCCTTGGTTCCCTGTTGTGGGAGTGTTTCAGACCAATGTCTGCCATGGGAGGAAGTACAAGTATCTTCTCATCTTCTGGGACTAGCTGTCCCAGGCCTAGCCCCATTCTCCGCCCCCACGGGGCTCGGAGGGAGAACCTGGCACCTTGGGCTGTCACAAACCCCGCCCACACTGGGCTCGAAGGATGTGGCAGCTGCATAGCAGCAGATGTTGTCAAGAGATGCAAAGGCAACAAGCACTACAGGATCCTTTTTGGAGCCACACCCCAGCTTTGGGCATTAAGCCCAAGCACTGGGGGCGCTTAAGAATGTCTCTTGCTATGTATGTTGCTGCTGCTAATACTTTACTTGTCCGCTGCACTCTTTTTTTTCACTGGCGCGTTACCTCCCTTGCCTTATATAAGGCAAGAATGCTCGATGATTGGTTAGCTAAAAACAGCCATTTAAAATAATGAAGATTATTGAATCACACCCAACACAACCAATCAATATTTTGCAGCTGCTAACAGCTGCTATTGGCTGAGGCAGTCCCTGTCGTGTATTCAAACCATGGCTCCTGCTAAAACAGCTCTCTCATTGTTTGGCTTAAACTTGATCCAGCAGCCAATCATCATCTTGTTCGGCATACTGTCCCCTCCTTAGACGTTTGTCGTCCTAGACAAAGAACAGTTGAAAGCAATCACCACTAAAATTCTTCAGTCGTGGAGCCCCCTCCATCGTCGGCGAGAGATTCCTCTATGGTCGTCTGTCACGTCACCTGGGAATCCATCATTCATCCGGATGGTGCAGTCACAACCGGTCGATGTGCACCACTGGCATGCTCGTAACATATGCAGCTCTGCTGGTGACGCCTCCTCCTCTCTGAGGACAGGACTGGTAACTCTGGAATTTTTCCCCCAGCAGCATCGCGGACCTTTGAAACCATCGGGTGATGCTTACTGGACCACACACACTCTGGACGTCCTTCCTCAGCCACGTAATGCCCGCTTACTATCTATCCTGGGAAACACCGTGGACAGTATAAGGAACATATGAAAATGCAAGGGACGACGTCTCCTCTCTGAAGACAGGACAGGTAACTCAATTTTTTGCCAAAACATGCGTCACGAACTCACATACATGAGATGTTCACAGAACCCCATATTCTTGGAATCCCTCGTCAGCCACCTCATGTCCACTTGTTCTCTGGAGAACATCCTGCCAACACTAGATAGACGCTTCCCTCTGCTCTCATAAAATGCTACATCCTCTTGTCTAAAGCATTCTTTCTTGATCCTGCACTCTTGGTTGTGATGGCCCTCCTGCTGATCCAGTCTCAGGACCTGCTGTTCTTGCTTCCTCTGTGGGACAGTCTGCTGTTGCTCGTTACCAAGTACTACTGATTGCATAAACACAAATCTGTCTAAATATTTTTTCTATTTTCATTTGCTAGCTCTTGACTAGATAACTAGAACATTCAAAACAAGAGATGCCGAGCCAGTGATTCACTTGAAGTCACTTGTTTTCTAAAGGCTAGAATATTGCTGCATATTTCTTATTTTTGCTGAGTGTCTACCATCTACTGATGGAATTTCTGCTTATAGTTGATTAAATCAACCAGGGTTACTTTCTGCATTAACTTTCCTTCCGTCATCGGAGCTTAGTTCCTCATGTGCACTCTTTCATCCCTCTCCTGCTGTCATCCTGCTGTCTCGGGACTATCATCCCACTTCTGGCACCAGTTGTTGTAAACCAATTCCCTGGGATTGGTGTATGTGTGTGTGTGTGTGTGTGTGTGTGTGTGTGTGTGTGTGTGTGTGTGTGTGTGTGTGTGTGTGTGTGTGTGTGTGTGTGTGTGTGTGTGTGTGTGTGTGTGTGTGTGTGTGTGTGTGTGTGTGTGTGTGTGTGTGTGTGTGTGTGTATGTGTGTGTGTGTATGTGTGTGTGTGTGTGTGTATGTGTGTGTGTGTGTGTATGTGTGTGTGTGTATGTGTGTGTGTGTATGTGTGTGTATGTATGTGTGTATGTGTGTATGTGTGTGTGTGTGTGTGTGTGTATGTGTGTGTGTGTATGTGTGTGTATGTATGTGTGTATGTGTGTATGTATGTGTGTGTATGTGTGTGTGTATGTGTGTGTGTGTGTGTGTGTGTGTGTGTGTGTGTGTGTGTGTGTGTGTGTGTGCGTGTGTGCGTGTGTGTGTGCGTGTGTGTGTGCCTGCAAGGTATGGTAGGATTAAACAAACACATTAAAAATACGATAGCAGTTTTACTGAGTGATCGAGACAGGACACATTGCAGTGTAGAAGTAACCCATAAGCAATATTTTGACAATAGCAGTTTTATTTCTTCAGCTGCCATCCTGAATGCACTACATCGCAGAGTATAACTGATGCAGCATCGCCCAACTCCCTACTAGTTACCAATGTTGCAAACACTTGCAACACATCACAATTTGTCACAGTAACTCTGGATTATCACTCAACGACTCACTTGTCAACATTGCTGCAGCTGCAAACCCACACGAAATATTACTGTCACGGGTAGCCCTGATTATCACTATA
>NC_091347.1:11613854-11831169 GCF_038502225.1 Cherax quadricarinatus | reverse complement strand
GCATTGAAAAAATCGAAAAATATTGTAAAATATTATTTTACTGCATATTTCGACGATTTGGAGGTTTTAGAGCACTTTTCAAACAAACGTTTCTTTTTAGCTAAAATACATGGATTTTCACACTTGAAATATATTGACACAATACAACAGTAAAATGTCGTATTTAAGTTACCTTCAGCATAAAATTCAATTCCATCAGTAATTCTGATAAAAAAGTTTGAAAATCCATGAATTTTAGCTAAAAAATCAGGTTTGTCTGAAAAGTGTTCTAAATGCTCTAAATCGTCGAAATATAGAGTAAAATATCATTTTGCCATATTTTTCGATTTTTTCAATGCTTTTGGTATTTTCAAAAATATATGAAATATTCAAAATTATTTCTGAATTTCATTGAGATTTTATGGGCTTCTTGAAAAACATGTAATATACTTTAAAATGTTGAAAAGCCTTGAAAATTTCAATTCCATTAGTAATTCTGATAAAATAGTTCGAAAATCCATGTATTTTAGCTAAAAAGCAAGGTTTGTTTGAAAAGTGTTCTAAATGCTCCAAATCGTCGAAATTTGCAATAAAACAATATTTTACCTTATTTTTCAATTATTTCAGTGCTTTTGCTATTTTTAAAAATACCTGAAGCATTGAAAAAATCGAAAAGTATGGTAAAATGATGTTTTACTGCATATTTCGACGATTTTCAGCATTTAGAGCACTTTTCAATTAAACCTTTCTTTTTAGCTAAAATACATGGATTTTCACACTTGAAATATATATTGACACAATACTACACTAAAACGTCATATTTAAGTTACTTTCAGCATATAATTCAATTCCATCAGTAATTCTGATAAAAAAGTTTGAAAATCCATTAATTTTTTAAAAAAAATCAGGTTTGTCTGAAAAGAGTTCTAAATGCTCTAAATCTTCGAAATATGGAGTAAAACATCATTTTGCAATATTTTTCGATTTTTTTTCAATGTTTTTGGTATTTTAAAAAAAATATATGAAATATTCATAATTATTTCCGAATTTCTTCGAAATTTTATGGGCTTTTTGAAAAATATATAATATACTTTAAAATGTTGAAAAGCCTCGAAAATTTCAATTCCATTAGTAATTCTGATTAAAAAGTTTGAAAATCCATAAATTTTTGCAAAAAAATCAGGTTTGTCTGAAAAGTGTTCTAAATGCTCCAAATCGTCGAAATGTGCAGTAAAACATCATTTTACCAAATTTTTCCATTTTTTTAATGCTTCAGGTATTTCATATATTTCAGGTATTTCATATATTTCATACATTTTCAAAAGTACCAAAAGCATTGAAAAAAATCGAAAAATATGGCAAAATGATGTTTTACTGCTTATTTCGATGATTTAGAGCATTTAGAACACTTTTCAGACAAACCTGATTTTTTTAGCTAAAATTCATGGATTTTCAAACTTTTTTATCAGAATTACTGAAGGTAACTTAAATATGACATTTTGTCAATATATATTTCAAGTGTGAAAATCCATGTATTTTAGCTAAAAAGAAAGGTTTAATTGAAAAGTGCTCTAAATGCTGAAAATCGTCAAAGTATGCAGTAAAACATCATTTTACCATATTTTTCGATTTTTTCAATGCTTGAGGTATTTTTAAAAATAGCAAAAGCAATGAAAAAATCGAACAATAATGTAAAATATTGTTTTACTGCATGTTTCGGCGATTTGGTGCATTTAGAGCACTTTTCAAGCAAACCTTTCTTTTTAACTAAAATACATGGATTTTCACACTTGAAATATATATTGACACAATACTACACGAAAATGTCATATTTAAGTTACTTTCAGCATAAAATTCAATTCCATCAGTAATTCTGATAAAAAGTTTGAAAATCCACGAATTTTAGCTAAAAAAAATCAGGTTTGTCTGAAAAGTGTTCTAAATGCTCTAAATCGTCGAAATATGGAGTAAAACATAATTTTGCCATATTTTTCGTTTTTTTCAATGCTTTTGGTATTTTTAAAAAATATATAAAATATTCAAAATTATTTCTGAATTTCATTGAAATTTTAGGGCTTTCTGAAAAATATGTAATATAATTTAAAATTTTGAAAAGCCTCGAAAATTTCAATTCCATTAGTAATTCAGATAAAATAGTTTGAAAATCCATGAATTTTAGCTAAAAAATCAGGTTTGTCTCAAAAGTGTTCTAAATGCTCCAAATCTTCGAAATATGCAGTAAAACATTTTACCATATTTTCGATTTTTTCAATGCTTAAGGTATTAGCAAAAATAGAAAAAGCATTGAAAAAATCGAAAAATATGGTAAAATGATATTTTACTGCATATTTCGACGATTTTCAGCATTTAGAGCACTTTTCAATTAAACCTTACTTTTCAGCTAAAATACATGGATTTTCACACTTGAAATATATTGACACAATTTGGAGCATTTAGAACACTTTTCAGACAAAGCTGATTTTTTAGCTAAAATTCATGGATTTTCAAACTTTTTTATCAGAATTACTAATGTAATTGAAATTTTCGAGGCTTTTCAACATTTTAAAGTATATTACATATTTTTCAAAATGCCTATAAAATTTGAAAGAAATTCAGAAATAATTTTTAATAATTCATGTATTTTTTAAAAATACCAAAAGCATTTAAAAAATATAAATTGAAATATATATTGACAAAATACTACACTAAAATATCATATTTAAGTTACTTTCAGCATAAAATTCAATTCCATCAGTAGTTCTGATACAAAAGTTTGAAAATCCATGAATTTTAGCTAAAAATACAGGTTTGTCTGAAAAGTGTTCTAAATGCTCTACATCTTCGAAATATAAAGTAAAACATCATTTTGCCATATTTTTCGATTTTTTCAATGCTTTTGGTATTTTTAAAAAAATAAATTAAATATTCAAAATCATTTCTGAATTTCATTGAAATTTTATTAGCTTCTTGAAAAATATGTCATATACTTTCAAATGTTGAAAAGCCTCGAAAATTTCAATTCTATTAGTAATTCTGATAAAAAAGTTTGAAAATCCATGAATTTTAGCTAAAAAATCAGGTTTGTCTGAAAAGTGTTCTAAATGCTCTAAATCGTCGAAATATAGAGTAAAATATCATTTTGCCATATTTTTCGATTTTTTCAATGCTTTTGGTATTTTCAAAAATATATGAAATATTCAAAATTATTTCTGAATTTCATTGAGATTTTATGGGCTTCTTGAAAAACATGTAATATACTTTAAAATGTTGAAAAGCCTTGAAAATTTCAATTCCATTAGTAATTCTGATAAAATAGTTCGAAAATCCATGTATTTTAGCTAAAAAGCAAGGTTTGTTTGAAAAGTGTTCTAAATGCTCCAAATCGTCGAAATATGCAATAAAACAATATTTTACCTTATTTTTCGATTATTTCAGTGCTTTTGCTATTTTAAAAAATACCTGAAGCATTGAAAAAATCGAAAAGTATGGTAAAGTGATGTTTTACTGCATATTTCGACGATTTTCAGCATATAGAGCACTTTTCAATTAAACCTTACTTTTTAGCTAAAATACATGGATTTTCACACTTGAAATATATATTGACACAATACTACACTAAAACGTCATATTTAAGTTACTTTCAGCATAAAATTCAATTCCATCAGTAATTCTGATAAAAAAGGTTGAAAATCCATGAATTTTTAAAAAAAAATCAGGTTTGTCTGAAAAGAGTTCTAAATGCTCTAAATCGTCGAAATATGGAGTAAAACATCATTTTGCAATATTTTTCGATTTTTTTTCAATGTTTTTGGTATTTTAAAAAAAATATATGAAATATTCATAATTATTTCCAAATTTCTTCGAAATTTTATGGGCTTTTTGAGAAATATATAATATACTTTAAAATGTTGAAAAGCCTCGAAAATTTCAATTCCATTAGTAATTCTGATTAAAAAGTTTGAAAATCCATAAATTTTTGCAAAAAAAATCAGGTTTGTCTGAAAAGTGTTCTAAATGCTCCAAATCGTCGAAATGTGCAGTAAAACATCATTTCACCAAATTTTTCTATTTTTTCAAAGCTTCAGGTATTTCATATATTTCAGGTATTTCATATATTTCATACATTTTCAAAAAAAACAAAAGCATTGAAAAAAATCGAAAAATATGGCAAAATGATGTTTTACTGCTTATTTCGATGATTTAGAGCATTTAGAACACTTTTCAGACAAACCTGATTTTTTAGCTAAAATTCATGGATTTTCAAACTTTTTTATCAGAATTACTGAAGGTAACTTAAATATGACATTTTGTCAATATATATTTCAAGTGTGAAAATCCATGTATTTTAGCTAAAAAGAAAGGTTTAATTGAAAAGTGCTCAAAATGCTGAAAATCGTCGAAGTATGCAGTAAAACATCATTTTACCATATTTTTCGATTTTTTCAATGCTTGAGGTATTTTTAAAAATAGCAAAAGCAATGAAAAAATCGAACAATATTGTAAAATATTGTTTTACTGCATGTTTCGGCGATTTCGAGCATTTAGAGCACTTTTCAAGCAAACCTTTCTTTTTAACTAAAATACATGGATTTTCACACTTGAAATATATATTGACACAATACTACACGAAAATGTCATATTTAAGTTACTTTCAGCATAAAATTCAATTCCATCAGTAATTCTGATAAAAAGTTTGAAAATCCACGAATTTTAGCTAAAAAAAATCAGGTTTGTCTGAAAAGTGTTCTAAATGCTCTAAATCGTCGAAATATGGAGTAAAACATCATTTTGCCATATTTTTCGTTTTTTTCAATGCTTTTGGTATTTTTTAAAAATATATAAAATATTCAAAATTATTTCTGAATTTCATTGAAATTTTAGGGCTTTCTGAAAAATATGTAATATAATTTAAAATTTTGAAAAGCCTCGAAAATTTCAATTCCATTAGTAATTCAGATAAAATAGTTTGAAAACCCATGAATTTTAGCTAAAAAATCAGGTTTGCCTCAAAAGTGTTCTAAATGCTCCAAATCTTCGAAATATGCAGTAAAACATTTTACCATATTTTTCGATTTTTTCAATGCTTAGGGTATTAGCAAAAATAGAAAAAGCATTGAAAAAATCGAAAAATATGGTAAAATGATATTTTACTGCATATTTCGACGATTTTCAGCATTTAGAGCACTTTTCAATTAAACCTTACTTTTCAGCTGAAATACATGGATTTTCACACTTGAAATATATTGACACAATTTGGAGCATTTAGAACACTTTTCAGACAAAGCTGATTTTTAAGCTAAAATTCATGGATTTTCAAACTTTTTTATCAGAATTACTAATGTAATTGAAATTTTCGAGGCTTTTCAACATTTTAAAGTATATTACATATTTTTCAAAATGCCTATAAAATTTCAAAGAAATTCAGAAATAATTTTTAATAATTCATGTATTTTTTAAAAATACCAAAAGCATTTAAAAAATATAAATTGAAATATATATTGACAAAATACTACACTAAAATATCATATTTAAGTTACTTTCAGCATAAAATTCAATTCCATCAGTAGTTCTGATACAAAAGTTTGAAAATCCATGAATTTTAGCTAAAAATACAGGTTTGTCTGAAAAGTGTTCTAAATGCTCTACATCTTCGAAATATAAAGTAAAACATCATTTTGCCATATTTTTCGATTTTTTCAATGCTTTTGGTATTTTTAAAAAAAAAAATTAAATATTCAAAATCATTTCTGAATTTCATTGAAATTTTATTAGCTTCTTGAAAAATATGTAATATACTTTCAAATGTTGAAAAGCCTCGAAAATTTCAATTCTATTAGTAATTCTGATAAAAAAGTTTGAAAATCCATGAATTTTAGCTAAAAAATCAGGTTTGTCTGAAAAGTGTTCTAAATGCTATAAAATAGTCGAAATATGCAGTAAAACATCATTTTACCAAATTTTTCTATTTTTTCAATGCTTCAGGTATTTCACATATTTCAGGTATTTCATATATTTCATACATTTTTCAAAAATACCAAAAGCATTGAAAAAATCGAAAAATATGGCAAAATGATGTTTTACTGCATATTTCGACGATATAGAGTATTTAGAACACTTTTCAGACAAACCTGATTTTTTACCAATAATTCATGGATTTTCAAACTTTTTTTTATCAGAATTACCTAAAGTAAATTAAATATGACATTTTGTTAATATATATTTCAAGTGTGAAAATCCATGTATTTTAGCTAAAAAGAAAGGTTTAATTGAAAAGTGCTCTAAATGCTGAAAATCGTCGAAATATGCAGTAAAACATCATTTTACCATATTTTTCGATTTTTTCAATACTTCAGGTATTTTTAAAAATAGCAAAAGCATTGAAAAAAATCGAGAAATATCGTAAAATATTGTTTTACTGCATATTTCGTTGATTTGGAGCATTTAGAGCACTTTTCAAACAAACCTTTCTTTTTAGCTGAAATACATGGATTTTCACACTTGAAATATATATTGACACAATACTACACTAAAATATCATATTTAAGTTACTTTCAGCATAAAATTCAATTCCATCAGTAATTCTGATAAAAAAGTTTGAAAATCCATGAATTTTAGCTAAAAAATCAGGTTTGTCTGAAAAGTGTTCTAAATGCATGAAATCGTCGAAATATGCAGTAAAGCATCATTTTACCATATATTACGATTTTTTCAATGCTTTTGGTATTTTTAAGAAACATTAAATATTCAAAATTATTTCTGGATTTCATTGAAATTTTATGGGCTTCTTGAAAAATATGTAATATACTTTAAAATGTTGAAAGCCTCGAAAACTTCAATTCCATTAGTAATTCTTATAAAATAGTTTCAAAATCCATGAATTTTAGCTAAAAAATTAGGTTTGTCTCAAAAGTGTTCTAAATGCTCCAAATCTTCCAAATATGCAGTAAAACATTTTACCATATTTTCCGATTTTTTCAATGCTTCAGGTGTTTTTAAAAATAGCAAAAGCATTGAAAAAATCGAAAAATATGGTAAAATCATGTTTTTACTGTATATTTCGACGATTTTGAGCATTTAGAGCACTTTTCAAGCAAACCTTTCTTTTTAGCTAAAATACATGGATTTTCAGACTTGAAATGCTTTTAGTATTTTTAAAAAATATATAAAATATTCAAAATTATTTCAGAATTTCATCGAAATTTTATGGGCTATATGAGAAATATGTAAAATACTTTAAAATGTTGAAAAGCCCCGAAAATTTCAATTTCATTAGTATTTTACAATATTGTTACATGTTTTCATTGCTTTTGCTATTTTTAAAAATACCTGAAACATTGAAAAAAATCGAAAAATATGGTAAAATTATGTTTTACTGAATATTTCGACGATTTTCAGCATTTAGAGCACTTTTCAATTTAATTTCTTTCTTTTTAGCTAAAATACATGGATTTTCACACTTGAAATATATATTGACAAAATTCTACACTGAAATGTCATATTTAAGTTATTTTCAGTATAAAATTCAATTCCATCAGTAACTCTGATAAAAAAGTTTGAAAATCCATGAATTTTAGCTAAAAAATCAGGTTTGTCTGAAAAGTGTTCTAAATGCTCCAAATCGTCGAAATATGCAGTAAAACATCATTTTACAATATTTTTCGATTTTTTCAATTCTTCAGGTATTTCATATATTTCAGGTATTTCATATATTTCATACCTTTTTCAAAAATACCAAAAGCATTGAAAAAAAACGATATATATGGCAATATGATGTTTTACTTTATATTTCGACTATTTAGAGCATTTAGAACACTTTTCAGACAAACCTGATTTTTTTAGCTAAAATTCATGGATTTTCAAACATTTTTTATCAGAGTTACTGATGGAATTGAATTTTATGCTGAAAATAACTTAAATATGACATTTCAGTGTAGAATTTTGTCAATATATATTTCAAGTGTGAAAATCCATGTATTTTAGCTAAAAAGAAACGTTTAATTGAAAAGTGCTCTAAATGCTGAAAATCGTCGAAATATGCAGTAAAACACCATTTTACCATATTTTTCGATTTTTTCAATGCTTCAGGTATTTTTAAAAACAGCAAAAGCATTGAAAAAATCGAACCGTATTGTAAAATATTGTTTTACTGCATATTTCGGCGATTTAGAGCATTTAGAGCACTTTTCAAACAAACCTTTCTTTTTAACTAAAATACATGGGTTTTCACACTTGAAATACATATTGACACAATACTACACGAAAATGTCATATCTATGTTACTTTCATCATAAAATTCCATCAGTAATTCTGATAAAAAGGTTTGAAAATCGATGAATTTTAGCTAAAAAATCAGGTTTGTCTGAAAAGTGTTCTAAATGCTCTAAATCGTCGAAATATGGAGTAAAACATCATTTTGCCATATTTTTCGATTTTTTCAAAGCTTTTGGTATTTTTAAAAAATATATGAAATATTCAAAATTAATTCTGAATTTCATCGAAATTTTATGGGCTTTCTCGGAAATATGTAAAATACTTTAAAATATTTAAAAGCCCCGAAAATTTCAATTTCATTAGTAATTCTGATAAAAAAGTTTGAAAATCCATGAATTTTAGCTAAAAAATCAGGTTTGTCTGAAAAGTGTTCTAAATGCTCCAAATCGTCGAAATATGCAGTAAAACATCATTTTACCATATTTTTCGATTTTTTTCAATGCTTCAGGTATTTCATATATTTCAGGTATTTCATATATTTCATATATTTTTTAAAAATACCAAAAGCATTGAAAAAATCGAAAAATATGGCAAAATGATGTTTAACTACATATTTCGCTGATTTATAGCATTTAGAACTCTTTTCAGACAAACCTGATTTTTTAGCTAAAATTCATGGATTTTCAAACTTTTTTATCAGAATAACTGATGGAATTGAATTTTACGCTGAAAATAACTTATATATGACATTTTAGTGTAGTATTGTGTCAATACATATTTCAAGTGTGAAAATCCATGTATTTTAGGTAAAAAGAAAGATTTAATTGAAAAATGCTCTAAATGCTGAAAATCGCCGATATATGCAGTAAAACATCATTTTACGACATTTTTTTTATTTTTTCAATGCTTCAGGTATTTTTAAAAATTGCAAAAGCATTGAAAAAATCGAAAAATATGGGAAAATATTGTTTTACTGCACATTTCGACGATTTGGAGCATTTAGAGCACTTTTCAAACAAACCTTTCTTTTTAGCTAAAATACATGGATTTTCACACTTGAAATATATATTGGCACAATAATACACTAAAATGTCATATTTAAGTTACTTTCAGCATAAAATTCAATTCCATCAGTAATTCTGATAAAAAAGTTTGAAAATCCGTGAATTTTATCTAAAAAATCAGATTTGTCTGAAAAGTGTTCTAAATGCTCTAAATCTTCGAAATATGAAGTGAAACATCATTTTGACATATTTTTCGATCTTTTCAATGCTTTTGGTATTTTCAAAAATATATGAAATATTCAAAATTATTTCTGAATTTCATTGAGATTTTGTGGGCTTCTTGAAAAACATGTAATATACTTTAAAATGTTGAAAAGCCTCGAAAATTTCAATTCCATTAGTAATTCTGATAAAATAGTTCGAAAATCCATGTATTTTAGCTAAAAAGCAAGGTTTGTTTGAAAAGTGTTCTAATTGCTCCAAATCGTCGAAATATACAATAAAACAATATTTTACCTTATTTTTCGATTATTTCAGTGCTTTTGCTATTTTTAAAAATACCTGAAGCATTGAAAAAATCGAAAAGTATGGTAAAATGATGTTTTACTGCATATTTCGACGATTTTCAGCATTTAGAGCACTTTTCAATTAAACCTTTCTTTTTAGCTAAAATACATGGATTTTCACACTTGAAATATATATTGACACAATACTACACTAAAACGTCATATTTAAGTTACTTTCAGCATAAAATTCAATTCCATCAGTAATTCTGATAAAAAAGTTTGAAAATCCATGAATTTTTAAAAAAAAATCAGGTTTGTCTGAAAAGAGTTCTAAATGCTCTAAATCGTCGAAATATGGAGTAAAACATCATTTTGCAAAAATTTTCGATTTTTTTTTCAATGTTTTTGGTATTTTAAAAAAAATATATGAAATATTCATAATTATTTCCGAATTTCTTCGAAATTTTATGGGTTTTTTGAAAAATATATAATATACTTTAAAATGTTGAAAAGCCTCGAAAATTTAAATTCCATTAGTAATTCTGATTAAAAAGTTTGAAAATCCATAAATTTTTGCAAAAAAATCAGGTTTGTCTGAAAAGTGTTCTAAATGCTCCAAATCGTCGAAATATGCAGTAAAACATCATTTTACCATATTTTTCGATTTTTTCAATGCTTCAGATATTTGATATATTTCAGGTATTTCAAAAATTTCATACATTTTTTAAAAATACCAAAAGCATTGAAAAAATCGAAAAATATGGCAAAATGATGTTTTACTGCATATTTCGACGATGTAGAGCATTTAGAACACTTTTCAGACAAAACTGGTTTTTTTTTAAATTCATGGATTTTCAAACTTTTTTATCAGAATTACAGATGGAATTGAATTTCATGCTTAAAGTAACTTACATATGACATTCTAGTGTAGTATTGTGTCAATATATATTTGAAGAGTGAAAATCCACGCATTTTAGGTAAAAAGAAAGGTTTAATTGAAAAGTGCTCTAAATGCTGAAAATCGTCGAAGTACGCAGTAAAACATCATTTTACCATATTTTTCGATTTTTTCAATGCTTGAGGTATTTTTAAAAATAGCAAAAGCAAAGAAAAAATCGAACAATATTGTAAAATATTGTTTTACTGCATGTTTCGGCGATTTGGTGCATTTAGAGCACTTTTCAAGCAAACCTTTCTTTTTAACTAAAATACATGGATTTTCACACTTGAAATATATATTGACACAATACTACACGTAAATGTCATATTTAAGTTACTTTCAGCACAAAATTCAATTCCATCAGTAATTCTGATAAAAAGTTTGAAAATCCACGAATTTTAGCTAAAAAAAATCAAGTTTGTCTGAAAAGTGTTCTAAATGCTCTAAATCGTCGAAATATGGAGTAAAACATAATTTTGCCATATTTTTCGTTTTTTTCAATGCTTTTGGTATTTTTAAAAAATATATAAAATATTCAAAATTATTTCTGAATTTCATTGAAATTTTAGGGCTTTCTGAAAAATATGTAATATAATTTAAAATTTTGAAAAGCCTCGAAAATTTCAATTCCATTAGTAATTCAGATAAAATAGTTTGAAAATCCATGAATTTTAGCTAAAAAATCAGGTTTGTCTCAAAAGTGTTCTAAATGCTCCAAATCTTCGAAATATGCAGTAAAACATTTTACCATATTTTCGATTTTTTCAATGCTTAAGGTATTAGCAAAAATAGAAAAAGCATTGAAAAAATCGAAAAATATGGTAAAATGATATTTTACTGCATATTTCGACGATTTTCAGCATTTAGAGCACTTTTCAATTAAACCTTACTTTTCAGCTAAAATACATGGATTTTCACACTTGAAATATATTGACACAATTTGGAGCATTTAGAACACTTTTCAGACAAAGCTGATTTTTTAGCTAAAATTCATGGATTTTCAAACTTTTTTATCAGAATTACTAATGTAATTGAAATTTTCGAGGCTTTTCAACATTTTAAAGTATATTACATATTTTTCAAAATGCCTATAAAATTTCAAAGAAATTCAGAAATAATTTTTAATAATTCATGTATTTTTTAAAAATACCAAAAGCATTTAAAAAATATAAATTGAAATATATATTGACAAAATACTACACTAAAATATCATATTTAAGTTACTTTCAGCATAAAATTCAATTCCATCAGTAGTTCTGATACAAAAGTTTGAAAATCCATGAATTTTAGCTAAAAATACAGGTTTGTCTGAAAAGTGTTCTAAATGCTCTACATCTTCGAAATATAAAGTAAAACATCATTTTGCCATATTTTTCGATTTTTTCAATGCTTTTGGTATTTTTAAAAAAATAAATTAAATATTCAAAATCATTTCTGAATTTCATTGAAATTTTATTAGCTTCTTGAAAAATATGTAATATACTTTAAAATGTTGAAAAGCCTCGAAAATTTCAATTCTATTAGTAATTCTGATAAAAAAGTTTGAAAATCCATGAATTTTAGCTAAAAAAATCAGGTTTGTCTGAAAAGTGTTCTAAATGCTCTAAATCGTCGAAATATAGAGTAAAATATCATTTTGCCATATTTTTCGATTTTTTCAATGCTTTTGGTATTTTCAAAAATATATGAAATATTCAAAATTATTTCTGAATTTCATTGAGATTTTATGGGCTTCTTGAAAAACATGTAATATACTTTAAAATGTTGAAAAGCCTTGAAAATTTCAATTCCATTAGTAATTCTGATAAAATAGTTCGAAAATCCATGTATTTTAGCTAAAAAGCAAGGTTTGTTTGAAAAGTGTTCTAAATGCTCCAAATCGTCGAAATATGCAATAAAACAATATTTTACCTTATTTTTCGATTATTTCAGTGCTTTTGCTATTTTTAAAAATACCAGAAGGATTGAAAAAGTCGAAAAATATGGTAAAATGATGTTTTTCTGCATATTTCGAAGATTTTCAGCATATAGAGCATTTTTCAATTAAACCTTACTTTTTAGCTAAATTACATGGATTTTCACACTTGAAATATATATTGCCACAATACTACACAAAAATGTCATATTTAAGTTGCTTTCAACATAAAATTCAATTCCATCAGTAATTCTGATAAAAAAGTTTGAAAATCCATGAATTTTAAAAAAAAAATCAGGTTTGTCTGAAAAGAGTTCTAAATGCTCTAAATCGTCGAAATATGGAGTAAAACATCATTTTGCAATATTTTTCGATTTTTTTTCAATGTTTTTGGTATTTTAAAAAAAATATATGAAATATTCATAATTATTTCCAAATTTCTTCGAAATTTTATGGGCTTTTTGAGAAATATATAATATACTTTAAAATGTTGAAAAGCCTCGAAAATTTCAATTCCATTAGTAATTCTGATTAAAAAGTTTGAAAATCCATAAATTTTTGCAAAAAAATCAGGTTTGTCTGAAATGTGTTCTAAATGCTCCAAATCGTCGAAATGTGCAGTAAAACATCATTTCACCAAATTTTTCTATTTTTTCAATGCTTCAGGTATTTCATATATTTCAGGTATTTCATATATTTCATACATTTTCAAAAAAACCAAAAGCATTGAAAAAAATCGAAAAATATGGCAAAATGATGTTTTACTGCTTATTTCGATGATTTAGAGCATTTAGAACACTTTTCAGACAAACCTGATTTTTTAGCTAAAATTCATGGATTTTCAAACTTTTTTATCAGAATTACTGAAGGTAACTTAAATATGACATTTTGTCAATATATATTTCAAGTGTGAAAATCCATGTATTTTAGCTAAAAAGAAAGGTTTAATTGAAAAGTGCTCAAAATGCTGAAAATCGTCGAAGTATGCAGTAAAACATCATTTTACCATATTTTTCGATTTTTTCAATGCTTGAGGTATTTTTAAAAATAGCAAAAGCAATGAAAAAATCGAACAATATTGTAAAATATTGTTTTACTGCATGTTTCGGCGATTTCGAGCATTTAGAGCACTTTTCAAGCAAACCTTTCTTTTTAACTAAAATACATGGATTTTCACACTTGAAATATATATTGACACAATACTACACGAAAATGTCATATTTAAGTTACTTTCAGCATAAAATTCAATTCCATCAGTAATTCTGATAAAAAGTTTGAAAATCCACGAATTTTAGCTAAAAAAAAACAGGTTTGTCTGAAAAGTGTTCTAAATGCTCTAAATCGTCGAAATATGGAGTAAAACATCATTTTGCCATATTTTTCGTTTTTTTCAATGCTTTTGGTATTTTTAAAAAATATATAAAATATTCAAAATTATTTCTGAATTTCATTGAAATTTTAGGGCTTTCTGAAAAATATGTAATATAATTTAAAATTTTGAAAAGCCTCGAAAATTTCAATTCCATTAGTAATTCAGATAAAATAGTTTGAAAACCCATGAATTTTAGCTAAAAAATCAGGTTTGCCTCAAAAGTGTTCTAAATGCTCCAAATCTTCGAAATATGCAGTAAAACATTTTACCATATTTTTCGATTTTTTCAATGCTTAGGGTATTAGCAAAAATAGAAAAAGCATTGAAAAAATCGAAAAATATGGTAAAATGATATTTTACTGCATATTTCGACGATTTTCAGCATTTAGAGCACTTTTCAATTAAACCTTACTTTTCAGCTGAAATACATGGATTTTCACACTTGAAATATATTGACACAATTTGGAGCATTTAGAACACTTTTCAGACAAAGCTGATTTTTTAACTAAAATTCATGGATTTTCAAACTTTTTTATCAGAATTACTAATGTAATTGAAATTTTCGAGGCTTTTCAACATTTTAAAGTATATTACATATTTTTCAAAATGCCTATAAAATTTCAAAGAAATTCAGAAATAATTTTTAATAATTCATGTATTTTTTTAAAAATACCAAAAGCATTTAAAAAATATAAATTGAAATATATATTGACAAAATACTACACTAAAATATCATATTTAAGTTACTTTCAGCATAAAATTCAATTCCATCAGTAGTTCTGATACAAAAGTTTGAAAATCCATGAATTTTAGCTAAAAATACAGGTTTGTTTGAAAAGTGTTCTAAATGCTCTACATCTTCGAAATATAAAGTAAAACATCATTTTGCCATATTTTTCGATTTTTTTCAATGCTTTTGGTATTTTTAAAAAAAAAAATTAAATATTCAAAATCATTTCTGAATTTCATTGAAATTTTATTAGCTTCTTGAAAAATATGTAATATACTTTCAAATGTTGAAAAGCCTCGAAAATTTCAATTCTATTAGTAATTCTGATAAAAAAGTTTGAAAATCCATGAATTTTAGCTAAAAAATCAGGTTTGTCTGAAAAGTGTTCTAAATGCTATAAAATAGTCGAAATATGCAGTAAAACATCATTTTACCAAATTTTTCTATTTTTTCAATGCTTCAGGTATTTCATATATTTCAGGTATTTCATATATTTCATACATTTTTCAAAAATACCAAAAGCATTGAAAAAATCGAAAAATATGGCAAAATGATGTTTTACTGCATATTTCGACGATTTAGAGTATTTAGAACACTTTTCAGACAAACCTGATTTTTTACCAATAATTCATGGATTTTCAAACTTTTTTTTATCAGAATTACTGAAAGTAAATTAAATATGACATTTTGTTAATATATATTTCAAGTGTGAAAATCCATGTATTTTAGCTAAAAAGAAAGGTTTAATTGAAAAGTGCTCTAAATGCTGAAAATCGTCGAAATATGCAGTAAAACATCATTTTACCATATTTTTCGATTTTTTCAATACTTCAGGTATTTTTAAAAATAGCAAAAGCATTGAAAAAAATCGAGAAATATCGTAAAATATTGTTTTACTGCATATTTCGTTGATTTGGAGCATTTAGAGCACTTTTCAAACAAACCTTTCTTTTTAGCTGAAATACATGGATTTTCACACTTGAAATATATATTGACACAATACTACACTAAAATGTCATATTTAAGTTACTTTCAGCATAAAATTCAATTCCATCAGTAATTCTGATTTTTTGTAAAATACTTTGTAAATACACATTTTAACTAAAAAAAATCTGAAGTTTTTATATAAATGCTTGAAAAGCCTTGAACCGTCATAATATGAAAATAATATCAGTTTAGATGGTTTTTCACATTTTTTTAAAAATCTCAGTAAAAATCGATAAGCATCAACATTAATTTTAAATATTTCATATATTTTTTTTAGATAATCACTTGAAACATTAAAAAATCTAAAAAATATGCTAAAACGATATTTTTAGTATATTTCGACGATTTAGAGCGTTTTGAATGCTTCTTTGATGAACTACACTTTTTAGCTAAATTTCATAGATTTTCTCTCCTCCAAATCAGAATTACTGTTGCAATTGAATTTTTTGCTAAAAGCAAGCGAAATTGTGCTGTTTTTTGAAGTACTATGTATGTATATATTTTAACTGAAAAACTTAAGTTTTTCAAGAAATTCTTGAAAAAGCCTTGAATCGTCGAAAAGAGCCGAAAAATATGATTTTAGATGATTTTCCAGCATTAACAAATATTTTGCAAAATTTTAAAAAATCCCAATCAAAATCGAAAAAAAAAAAATGTAAATTTTGAATGTATCATATATATTTTTTAAACTTACGTGAAATATCAGAAAGCTCCGAAAAAGTGCTAAAATTTCATTTTTATACATATTTCGACGATTTAGAGCGTTTTGAATGCTTTTTAGACGAAGCACCTTTTTTAGCAAAAATTCACAGATTTTCCACTCTTCCAAATCAGAATTACTGCTCCTATTGAATTTTATGCTAAAAGCAAGCGAAATTATGCTATTTTTGTGAAGTACTTTGTAAGTATATGTTTTCACTAAAAAGTTGAAGTTTTTCAAGAAATTCTTCAAAATGCCTTCAATCGTTGAAATAAGCCGAAAAATGTGATTTTCGATGATTTTCCAACGTTAACATATATTTTGCACATTTTAAAAATATCCCAATAGAAATCGATGAAAATCAGTATAAATTTTGAATATTTCATAATTTGTTTTAAAAATAATTGAAACATTAAAAACTTCGAAAAATGCTAAAATTATATTGAAATGCATATTTCGACGATTTAGAGCGTTTTCAATGTTTTTTTCACGAACCATATTTTTTAGCAAAAATTCAAAACTAAATGCACTTTTAAATTTGAATTACTGCTGAAGTTGAATTTCACAATAAAAGAAAGCTAAATTATGAGATATTTTGAAGTGTTTTGTAAACACTTATTTTAACTCAGAAAACTGAAGTTCTTCACGAAATGCTTCAAAAAGCCGTGAATCATCAAAATATGCAAAAAAATATGATTTTCGATGATTTTCAATATTAAATTATTTATGCACATTTTCTAAAAATTTCAATAAAAATCGATGAAAATGAATATTAGTACTGAATATTTCATATATTTAAAAAAAAATTCTTCAAACATCTAAAAACACAGAAAAAAGGGCAAAAATGTTATTTTATTGCATATTTCGACGATTTAGTGTGTTTTTTATGCTTTTTTGACACACAACATTTTTTAATTAAAATACATAGAATTTCGAAATTTCAAACAGATCTTCTGCTGCAACTAAATTTTCTGCAAAAAGAAATCCAAATTGTCAGATTTTCTTGAAGTTATTGATTTTTTTTTAAATAATCTTAGAAAAAGCCTTCATTCGTCGAAATATGCGATAGAAATATGATTTTTGTTGATTTCTCAACATTTATGCATATATAACACATTTTTCAAAAAATCCCAATAAAAATCGATAAAAATCAGCATTGATTTTGAATATTTCATATATTAAAAAAAAATACTTGAAATATTGAAAAACTCAAAAAAGAAAAGTGCTAAAATTACATTCTATTGCATATTTCCACGATTTAGTGTTTTGAATGCTTTCTTGATGAACCACAATTTTTAGCTAAAATTCATACCTTTTAGCACTTTTAAATCAGAATTACTGCTGCAATTGACTTTTATGCTAAAAGTATGCAAAATTAGGCTATTTTAGTGAAGTGCTTTGTAAGTATATATTTTAACTAAAAATTTAGGTTTTTCAAGAAATTCTTCAAAAGTTTTGAATCGTCGAAATAAGCCGAAAAATATGATTATCGATTATTTTCCAACATAAACATATTTTGCACATTTTTATTTAAAAAATCCCATTAGAAATAGATAAAAATCAATATAAATTATTAATATTTCCGGTAAACCACATTTTTTAGCTAAAATTCATGGAATTCCTCAATTTTAATCAGAATTTCTGCTGCTACTAAATTTTATGTGAAAAGTAAGCAAAATTATGAGATTTTTTAATCTTTACTTTGAAACATTCATTTTGACTTAAAAAACTGAGTTTTTCATGAAATGCTTGAAAAAAAGCCGTGAATCTTAAAAATAACATATATTTTGAACAATTTTCAAAAATCCCAATAAAATTCGATAAAAATCAATATAAATTTTGAATATTTCATGAATATTTTTTAAAATTACTTGAAATATTAAACAACTCCAAAAAAGTGCTAAAATTTTTTTTTAATACATATTTCGACTTTTTAGATCATTTTGAATGCCTTCTTGAAGAACCATATTTTTTTAGCTAAAATTGAAAGCTTTATGCATTTTTTAATTACAATTATTGCTGCAATTGAATCTTATGCTAAAAGAAAGCAAAATTATGAGATTTTTTGAAGTACTTTGTAAATACTTATTTTAACTCAAAAAAATTAAGTTTTTACTCATGAAATGCTTTCAAAAAATCCGTGAATCGTAAAAAATATGCCAAAAAAATCTGATTTTCGATGATTTTCAACGTTAATATTTATTTTGCACATTTATAAAAAAAATCCCAATAAAAATCAATATTGATTTTGAATATTTCATATATATTTTTAAAAATGCTTGAAACATTGAAAAACTCAGAAAAATGTGCTAAAACGATATTTTGATGCATATTTCTATGATTTAGCGCATTTGAACTCTTTTTTTGATGAACATTCATTTAGCTAAAATTCACTTTTAAATCAAATTACTGCAGCAACTGAATTTGATGCTAAAACTAAAACGCAAAATTATGAGATTTTTGAGTGTTTTGTAAATACTTGAAACATTAAAAAGCTCAGAAAAAATATGCTACAAAATTATATTTTATTGCATATTTCGACGATTTAGGAGCGTTTTGAATGCTTTTTTTGATGAACGACATTTTTAGCAAAATTTCAAAGTTTTTCCCACTTTTAAATCAGAGTTACTGATGCAATTGATTTTTATGGTAAAAGTAAGAAAAATTGTGTTTTTTTGTAAAATACTTTGTAAATACACATTTTAACTAAAAAAAATCTGAAGTTTTTATATAAATGCTTGAAAAGCCTTGAACCGTCATAATATGAAAATAATATCAGTTTAGATGGTTTTTCACATTTTTTTAAAAATCTCAATAAAAATCGATAAGCATCAACATTAATTTTAAATATTTCATATATATTTTTTTAGAAAATCACTTGAAACATTAAAAAATCTAAAAAATATGCTAAAACTATATTTTTAGTATATTTCGACGATTTAGAGCGTTTTGAATGCTTCTTTGATGAACTACACTTTTTAGCTAAAATTCATAGATTTTCTCTCCTCCAAATCAGAATTACTGTTGCAATTGAATTTTTTGCTAAAAGCAAGCGAAATTGTGCTGTTTTTTGAAGTACTATGTATGTATATATTTTAACTGAAAAATTTAAGTTTTTCAAGAAATTCTTGAAAAAGCCTTGAATCGTCGAAAAGAGCCGAAAAATATGATTTTAGATGATTTTCCAGCATTAACAAATATTTTGCAAAATTTTAAAAAATCCCAATCAAAATCGGAAAAAAAAAATGTAAATTTTGAATGTATCATATATATTTTTTAAACTTACGTGAAATATCAGAAAGCTCCGAAAAAGTGCTAAAATTTCATTTTTATACATAATTCGACGATTTAGAGCGTTTTGAATGCTTTTTAGATGAAGCACCTTTTTTAGCAAAAATTCACAGATTTTCCACTCTTCCAAATCAGAATTACTGCTCCTATTGAATTTTATGCTAAAAGCAAGCGAAATTATGCTATTTTTGTGAAGTACTAAAAAGTTGAAGTTATTCAAGAAATTCTTCAAAATGCCTTCAATCGTTGAAATAAGCCGAAAAATGTGATTTTCGATGATTTTCCAACGTTAACATATATTTTGCACATTTTAAAAATATCCCAATAGAAATCGATGAAAATCAGTATAAATTTTGAATATTTCATAATTTGTTTTAAAAATAATTGAAACATTAAAAAACTTCGAAAAATGCTAAAATTATATTGAAATGCATATTTCGACGATTTAGAGCGTTTTCAATGTTTTTTTCACGAACCATATTTTTTAGCAAAAATTCAAAACTAAATGCACTTTTAAATTTGAATTACTGCTGAAGTTGAATTTCACAATAAAAGAAAGCTAAATTATGAGATATTTTGAAGTGTTTTGTAAACACTTATTTTAACTCAGAAAACTGAAGTTCTTCACGAAATGCTTCAAAAAGCCGTGAATCATCAAAATATGCAAAAAAATATGATTTTCGATGATTTTCAATATTAAATTATTTATGCACATTTTCTAAAAATTTCAATAAAAATCGATGAAAATGAATATTAGTACTGAATATTTCATATATTTAAAAAAAAATTCTTGAAACATCTAAAAACACAGAAAAAAGGGCAAAAATGTTATTTTATTGCATATTTCGACGATTTAGTGTGTTTTTTATGCTTTTTTGACACACAACATTTTTTAATTAAAATACATAGAATTTCGAAATTTCAAACAGATCTTCTGCTGCAACTAAATTTTCTGCAAAAAGAAATCCAAATTGTCAGATTTTCTTGAAGTTATTGATTTTTTTTTAAATAATCTTAGAAAAAGCCTTCATTCGTCGAAATATGCGAAAGAAATATGATTTTTGTTGATTTCTCAACATTTATGCATATATAACACATTTTTCAAAAAATCCCAATAAAAATCGATAAAAATCAGCATTGATTTTGAATATTTCATATATTAAAAAAAAAAATACTTGAAATATTGAAAAACTCAAAAAAGAAAAGTGCTAAAATTACATTCTATTGCATATTTCCACGATTTAGTGTTTTGAATGCTTTTTTGATGAACCACAATTTTTAGCTAAAATTCATACCTTTTAGCACTTTTAAATCAGAATTACTGCTGCAATTGACTTTTATGCTAAAAGTATACAAAATTAGGCTATTTTAGTGAAGTGCTTTGTAAGTATATATTTTAACTAAAAATTTAGGTTTTTCAAGAAATTCTTCAAAAGTTTTGAATCGTCGAAATAAGCCGAAAAATATGATTATCGATTATTTTCCAACATAAACATATTTTGCACATTTTTATTTAAAAAATCCCATTAGAAATAGATAAAAATCAATATAAATTATTAATATTTCATTTATTTTTAAATATACGTGAAACATTAAAAAACTCACAATAATGTGCTAAAATGATATTTTAATGCATATTTCGACGATTTAGACCTTTTTCAGAGCTTTTCCGGTAAACCACATTTTTTAGCTAAAATTCATGGAATTCCTCAATTTTAATCAGAATTTCTGCTGCTACTAAATTTTATGTGAAAAGTAAGCAAAATTATGAGATTTTTTAAAGTACTTTGTAAACATTCATTTTGACTTAAAAAACTGAAGTTTTTCATGAAATGCTTGAAAAAGCCGTGAATCTTAAAAATAACATATATTTTGAACAATTTTCAAAAATCCCAATAAAATTTGATAAAAATCAATATAAATTTTGAATATTTCATGAATATTTTTTAAAATTACTTGAAATATTAAACAACTCCAAAAAAGTGCTAAAATTTTTTTTAATACATATTTCGACTTTTTAGATCATTTTGAATGCCTTCTGGAAGAACCATATTTTTTAGCTAAAATTGAAAGCTTTATGCATTTTTTAATTACAATTATTGCTGCAATTGAATCTTATGCTAAAAGAAAGGAAAATTATGAGATTTTTTGAAGTACTTTGTAAATACTTATTTTAACTCAAAAAAATTAAGTTTTTCATGAAATGCTTCAAAAAGCCGTGAATCGTAAAAATATGCCAAAAAAATCTGATTTTCGATGATTTTTCAACATTAACATTTATTTTGCACATTTATAAAAAATCCCAATAAAAATCAATATTGATTTTGAATATTTCATATATATTTTTAAAAATACTTGAAACATTGAAAAACTCAGCAAAATGTGCTAAAACGATATTTTGATGCATATTTCTATGATTTAGAGCGTTTTGAACTGTTTTCTGACGAACATTCATTTAGCTAAAATTCACTTTTAAATCAGAATTACTGCACCAACTGAATTTTGTGCTAAAACTAAGCAAAATTATGAGATTTTTTGAGTGTTTTGTAAATACTTATTTTAAATAAAAAAATTGAAGTTTTTCATGAAATGTTTCGAAAACATGTGAATCATCAAAATATGGAAAAAAAAATATGATTGACGATGATTTTTCAACATTAACATTTATTTTGCGCATTTTTGAAAAATCCCAATAAAAATCGATAAAAATCAATATTGATTTTGAATATTTCATGTGTTTTGTAAAAAAGAATTTAAACATTAAAATATTAAAAAAACATGTGCTACAATGATGTTTTATTGCATATTTCGACGATTTGGAGCGTTTTGAAAGGTTATCTGACAAACCTCATTTTTTAGGTAAAATTCGAAGATTTTCACACTTTTAAACCAGAATTACTGCTGCCGTTGAATTTAAGGCAAATTTTAAGCAAAATTATGCTATTTTTGTGAAGCTCTTTGTAATTACTTATTTGAAGTCAAAAAAAATTTCATTAAATGCTCTATAAAGCCTGGAATCTTGGAAACAAACCGAAAATTATGATATTTCGATGATTTTTCAAAATTAACATATATTTTGCATATTTTTAAAGAAATCCCAATAAAAAACGAAAAAATCAATATGAAGTTTGCATATTTCATGTATATTTTTTTTAAATATTTGAAACATATTTGCATATTTCGAAGATTTAGAGCGTTTTGAATGCTTTTTTTGATGAACGACATTTTTTAGCTAATTCAAAGTTTTTCCCACTTTTAAATCAGAGTTACCGATGCAATTGATTTTTATGGTAAAAGTAAGAAAAATTGTGTTTTTTTTTTTGTAAAATACTTTCTAAATACACATTTTAACTAAAAAAAATCTGAAGTATTTATATAAATGCTTGAAAAAGCCTTGAACCGTCAAAATATGAAAAAATATGATTTTAGATGGTTTTTCACATTTTTTCAAAAATCTCAATAAAAATCGATAAGCATCAACATTAATTTTAAATATTTCATATATTTTTTTTAGAAAATCACTTGAAACATTAAAAAATCTCAAAAATATGCTAAAACGATATTTTTTGCATATTTCGACGATTTAGAATGTTTTGAATGCTTTTTTGACGAACTACATTTTTTAGCTAAAATTCATAGATTTTCTCTCCTCCAAATCAGAATTACTGTTGGAATTGATTTTTTTGCTAAAAGCAAGCGAAATTGTGCTATTTTTTGAAGTACTATGTATGTATATATTTTACCTAAAAAATTTAAGTTTTTCAAGAAATTCTTGAAAAAGCCTTGAATCGTCGAAAAGAGCCGAAAAATATGATTTTAGATGATTTTCCAGCATTAACATATATTTCGCACAATTTTAAAAAATCCCAATCAAAATCGATGAAAATCAATATAAATTTTGAATATATCATTTATAATTTTAAAACTTACGTGAAATATCAGAAAGCTCCGAAAAAGTGCTAAAATTTCATTTTTATACATATTTCGACGATTTAGAGCGTTTTGAATACTTTTTAGATGAAACACATTTTTTAGCAAAAATTCACAGATTTTCCACTCTTCCAAATCAGAATTACTGCTGCTATTGAATTTCATGCTAAAAGCAAGTGAAATTATGCTATTTTTGTGAAGTACTTTGTAAGTATATGTTTTCACTAAAAAATTGAAGTTGTTAAAGAATTTCTTTAAAATGCGTTTAATCATTGAAATAAGCCGAAAAATGTGATTTTCGATGATTTTCTAACATTACCATATATTTTGCACATTTTAAAAATATCCCAATAGAAATCGATGAAAATCAGTATAAATTTTGAATATTTCAAAAATTTTTTTAAAAATACTTGAAACATTAAAAAACTTCGAAAAATGCTAAAATTATATTGAAATGCATGTTTCGACGATTTAAAGACGTTTTCAATGTTTTTCACGATCCATATTTTTAGCAAATTAAAACTAAATGCACTTTTAAATTTGAATTACTACTGAAGTTGAATTTCACGATAAAAGTTAGCAAAATTATGAGATTTTTGAAGTGTTTTTAAACACTTATTTTAACTCAGAAAACTGAAGTTCTTCACGAAATGCTTCAAAAAGCCGAGAATCGTCAAAATATGCAAAAATATGATTTTCGATGATTTTCAATATTAAATTACTTATGCACATTTTCTAAAAATTTCATTAAAAATCGATGAAAATGAATATTAGTTTTGAATATTTCATATATTTAAAAAAATTCTTGAAATATCTAAAAACACAGAAAAGAGATCCAAAATTTTATTTTTATTGCGTATTTCGACGAGTTGGTGTGTTTTTATGCTTTTTTGACACACAACATTTTTAATTAAAATACATAGAATTTTGAAATTTCAAACAGATCTTCTGCTGCAACTAAATTTTCTGCAAAAAGAAATCTAAATTGTCAGATTTTCTTGAAGTTATTGATGTTTTTTTAAATAATCTTTGAAAAAGCTTTCATTCGTCTAAATATGCGAAAGAAATATGATTTTTGTTGATTTCTCAACATTTATGCATATATAACACATTTTTCAAAAAATCCCAATAAAAATCGATAAAAATCAGCATTGATTTTGAATATTTCATATATATATATATAAAAAATACTTGAAATATTGAAAAACTCAAAAAAGAAAAGTGCTAAAATTATATTTTATTGCATATTTCGACGATTTAGAGCGTTTTGAAAGCTTTTTTGATGAACCACAATTTTTAGCTAACATTCATACCTTTTAGCACTTTTAAATCAGAATTACTGCTGAAATTGAGTTTTATGCTAAAAGTATGCAAAATTATGCTATTTTAGAGAAGTCCTTTTAAGTATATTTTTTAACTAAAAATATAAGTTTTTCAAAATTCTTCAAAAGTTTTGAACCGTCGAAATAAGCCAAAAAATATGATTTTCGATTATTTTCCAACATAAACACATTTTGCACATTTTTATTTAAAAAATCCCATTAGAAATAGATAAAAATCAATATTAATTATTAACATTTCGTTTATTTTTAAATATAAGTGAAACATTAAAAAACTAACAATAATGTGCTAAAATGATATTTTAATGCATATTTCGACGATTTAGACCTTTTTCAGAGCTTTTCCGGTAAACCACATTTTTTAGCTAACATTCATGGAATTCCTCAATTTTAAACAGAATTTCTGCTGCTACTAAATTTTATGCAAAATGTAAGCAAAATTATGAGATTTTTAAAGTACTTTCTAAACGCTCCTTTTAACTTAAAAACTGAAGTTTTTCATGAAATGCTTCAAAAAGCCGTGAATCTTAAAATAACATATATGTTGAACAATTTTCAAAAATCCCAATAAAATTTGATAAAAATCAATATAAATTTTGAATATTTCATAAATATTTTTTAAAATTACTTGAAATATTAAACAACTCCGAAAAAGTGCTAAAAATTTATTTTAATACATATTTCGACTTTTTAGAGCGTTTTGAATGCCTTTTTGAAGAACCATATTCTTGAGCTAAAATTGAAAGCTTTACGCATTTTTTAATTACAATTACTGCTGCAATTGAATTTTATGGTGAAAGAAAGCAAAATTATGAGATTTTTTAAGTATTTTGTAAATACTTATTTTAACTCAAAAAAATTAAGTTTTTCGTGAAATGCTTCAAAAAGCCGTGAATCGTAAAAATATGCCAAAAAATGTGATTTTCGATGATTTTTTCAACACATTTATAAAAAATCCCAATAAAAATCAATATTGATTTTGAATATTTCATATATATTTTTAAAAATACTTGAAACATTGAAAAACTCAGAAAAATGTGCTAAAACGATATTTTGATGCATATTTCTATGATTTAGAGCGTTTGAACTCTTTTTTGATGAACATTCATTTAGCTAAAATTCACTTTTAAATCAGAATTACTGCAGCAACTGAATTTGATGCTAAAACTAAGCAAAATTATGAGATTTTTTGAGTGTTTTGTAAATACTTGAAACATTAAAAAGCTCAGAAAAATATGCTATAATTATATTTTATTGCATATTTCGACGATTTAGAGCGTTTTGAATGCTTTTTTGATGAACGACATTTTTTAGCAAAATTTCAAAGTTTTTCCCACTTTTAAATCAGAGTTACTGATGCAATTGATTTTTATGGTAAAAGTAAGAAAAATTGTGTTTTTTTTGTAAAATACTTTGTAAATACACATTTTAACTAAAAAAAAATCTGAAGTTTTTATATAAATTCTTGAAAAGCCTTGAACCGTCATAATATGAAAATAATATCAGTTTAGATGGTTTTTCACATTTTTTTAAAAATCTCAATAAAAATCGATAAGCATCAACATTAATTTTAAATATTTCATATATTTTTTTTAGAAAATCACTTGAAACATTAAAAAATCTAAAAAATATGCTAAAACGATATTTTTAGTATATTTCGACGATTTAGAGCGTTTTGAATGCTTCTCTGATGAACTACACTTTTTAGCTAAAATTCATAGATTTTCTCTCCTCCAAATCAGAATTACTGTTGCAATTGAATTTTTTGCTAAAAGCAAGCGAAATTGTGCTGTTTTTTGAAGTACTATGTATGTATATATTTTAACTGAAAAATTTAAGTTTTTCAAGAAATTCTTGAAAAAGCCTTGAATCGTCGAAAAGAGCCGAAAATATGATTTTAGATGATTTTCCAGCATTAACAAATATTTTGCAAAATTTTTAAAATCCCAATCAAAATCGAAAAAAAAAAATGTAAATTTTGAATGTATCATATATATTTTTTAAACTTACGTGAAATATCAGAAAGCTCCGAAAAAGTGCTAAAATTTCATTTTTATACATATTTCGACGATTTAGAGCGTTTTGAATGCTTTTTAGACGAAGCACAATTTTTAGCTAAAATTCATACCTTTTAGCACTTTTAAATCAGAATTACTGCTGCAATTGACTTTTATGCTAAAAGTATGCAAAATTAGGCTATTTTAGTGAAGTGCTTTGTAAGTATATATTTTAACTAAAAATTTAGGTTTTTCAAGAAATTCTTCAAAAGTTTTGAATCGTCGAAATAAGCCGAAAAATATGATTATCGATTATTTTCCAACATAAACATATTTTGCACATTTTTATTTAAAAAATCCATTAGAAATAGATAAAAATCAATATAAATTATTAATATTTCGTTTATTTTTAAATATACGTGAAACATTAAAAAACTCACAATAATGTGCTAAAATGATATTTTAATGCATATTTCGACGATTTAGACCTTTTTCAGAGCTTTTCCGGTAAACCACATTTTTTAGCTAAAATTCATGGAATTCCTCAATTTTAATCAGAATTTCTGCTGCTACTAAATTTTATGTGAAAAGTAAGCAAAATTATGAGATTTTTTAAAGTACTTTGTAAACATTCATTTTGACTTAAAAAACTGAAGTTTTTCATGAAATGCTTGAAAAAGCCGTGAATCTTAAAAATAACATATATTTTGAACAATTTTCAAAAATCCCAATAAAATTCGATAAAAATCAATATAAATTTTGAATATTTCATGAATATTTTTTAAAATTACTTGAAATATTAAACAACTCCAAAAAAGTGCTAAAATTTTATTTTAATACATATTTCGACTTTTTAGATCATTTTGAATGCCTTCTTGAACAACCATATTTTTTAGCTAAAATTGAAAGCTTTATGCATTTTTTAATTACAATTATTGCTGCAATTGAATCTTATGCTAAAAGAAAGCAAAATTATGAGATTTTTTGAAGTACTTTGTAAATACTTATTTTAACTCAATAAATTGAAGTTTTTCAAGAAATGCTTGAAAAAGCCGTGAATCGTCGAAATATGCGAAAAAATATGATTTTCGATGATTTTTCAACATTATTATTGATTTTGCACATTTTTAAAAAAATCCCAATAAAAACCGTAAAAAATCTATATTAAATTTGAATATTTCATATATATTTTTAAAAATACTTGAAACATTGAAAAACTCAGAAAAAATGTGCTAAAACGATATTTTTGATGCATATTTCTATGATTTAGAGCGTTTTGAACTGTTTTCTGACGAACATTCATTTAGCTAAAATTCACTTTTAAATCAAATTACTGCAGCAACTGAATTTTGTGCTAAAACTAAGCAAAATTATGAGATTTTTGAGTGTTTTGTAAATACTTATTTTAAATAAAAAAAAATTGAAGTTTTTCATGAAATGTTTCGAAAACATGTGAATCATCAAAATATGGAAAAAAAATATGATTGACGATGATTTTTCAACATTAACATTTATTTTGCGCATTTTTGAAAAATCCCAATAAAAATCGATAAAAATCAATATTGATTTTGAATATTTCATGTGTTTTGTAAAAAAGAATTTAAACATTAAAATATTAAAAAAACATGTGCTACAATGATGTTTTATTGCATATTTCGACGATTTGGAGCGTTTTGAAAGGTTATCTGACAAACCTCATTTTTTAGGTAAAATTCGAAGATTTTCACACTTTTAAACCAGAATTACTGCTGCCGTTGAATTTATGGCAAATTTTAAGCAAAATTATGCTATTTTTATCAAACTCTTTGTAATTACTTATTTGAAGTCAAATTTTAACAAAATTATGCTATTTTGTGAAGCTCTTTATGAATTACTTATTTGAAGTCAAAAAAATTTCATTAAATGCTCTATAAAGCCTGGAATCTTGAAACAAACCGAAATTATGATATTTCGATGATTTTTCAAAATTAACATATATTTTGCATATTTTTAAAGAAATCCCAATAAAAAACGAAAAAATCAATATGAAGTTATATTTCATGTATATTTTTTAAATATTTGAAACATATTTGCATATTTCGAAGATTTAGAGCGTTTTAGATACTTTTTTTGATGAACGACATTTTTAAGCTAAATTTCAAAGTTTTCCCACTTTTAAATCAGAGTTACCGATGCAATTGATTTTTTATGGTAAAAGTAAGAAAAATTGTGTTTTTTTGTAAAATACTTTCTAAATACACATTTTAACTAAAAAAATCTGAAGTATTTATATAAATGCTTGAAAAAGCCTTGAACCATCAAAATATGAAAAAATATGATTTTAGATGGTTTTCACATTTTTTCAAAAATCTCAATAAAAATCGATAAGCATCAACATTAATTTTAAATATTTCGTATATTTTTTTAGAAAATCACTTGAAACATTAAAAAAATCTCAAAAATATGCTAAAACGATATTTTTTGCATGTTTCGACGATTTAGAATGTTTTGAATGCTTTGACGTGAACTACATTTTTAGCTAAAATTCATAGATTTTTCTCTCCTCCAAATCAAATTACTGTTGCAATTGATTTTTTGCTAAAAACAAGCGAAATTGTGCTATTTTTTGAAGAAAATTACTATGTATGTATATATTTTCAAAGAAATTCTTGAAAAAAGCCTTGAATCGTCGAAAAGAGCCGAAAATATGATTTTAGATGATTTTCCAGCATTAACATATATTTCGCACAATTTTAAAATCCTAATCAAGAATCGATGAAAATCAATATAAATTTTGAATATATCATATATAATTTGAAAACTTACGTGAAATATCAAGCTCGAAAAAAAGTGCTAAAATTTCATTTTTATACATATTTCGACGATTTAGAGCGTTTTGAATACTTTTTAGATGAAACACATTTTTAGCAAAAAATTCACAGATTTTCCTCTTCCAAATCAAATTACTGCTGCTGTTGAATTTCATGCTAAAAGCAAGTTGAAATTATGCTATTTTGTGAAGTACTTTGTAAGTATATGTTTTCACTAAAAAATTGAAGTTGTTAAAGAATTTCTTTAAAATGCGTTCAATCATTGAAATAAGCCGAAAAATGTGATTTTCGATGATTTTCTAACATTACCATATATTTTGCACATTTAAAATATCAATGAAATCGATGAAAATCAGTATAAATTTTGAATATTTCAAAAAATTTTTTTAAAAAATACTTGAAACATTAAAAAACTTCGAAAAATGCTAAAATTATATGATGCATGTTTCGACGATTTAGAAACGTTTTCAATGTTTTTCACGATCCATATTTTTAGCAAAATTCAAAACTAAATGCACTTTTAAATTTGAATTACTACTGAAGTTGAATTTCACGATAAAAATAACAAAATTATGAGATTTTTTGAGTGTTTTAAACACTTATTTTAACTCAGAAAACTGAAGTTCTTCTGAAAATGCTTCAAAAAAGCCGAGAATCGTCAAAATATGCAAAAAATATGATTTTCGATGATTTCCAATATTAATTACTTATGCACGGTTTCTAAAAATTTCATTAAAATCGATGAAAATGAATATTAGTTTTGAATATTTCATATATTTAAAAAAATTCTTGAAATATCTAAAACACAGAAAAGAGATCCAAAAATTTTATTTTATTGCGTATTTCGACGAGTTGGTGTGTTTTTTATGCTTTTTGACACACAACATTTTTTTAATTAAAATACATAGAATTTTGAAATTTCAAACAGATCTTCTGCTGCAACTAAATTTTCTGCAAAATCACTAAATTGTCAGATTTTCTTGAAGTTATTGATGTTTTTTAAATAATCTTTGAAAAGCTTTCATTCGTCAGAAATATGCAGAAAAGAAATATGATTTTTTGTTGATTCCTCGCATTTATGCATATATAACACATTTTTCAAAAAAATCCCAATAAAAATCGATAAAAATCAGCATTGATTTTGAATATTTCATATATATATATAAAATGCTTAAAATGTTAGAAAAACTCAAAAGAAAAGTGCTAAAATTATATTTTATTGCATGTTTCCGACGATTTAGAGCGTTTTGAAAGCTTTTTTGATAGAACCACAATTTTAAGCTAACATTCATACCTTCTAGCACTTTTAAATCAAAGTTGCACTGAAATTGGGTTTTATGCTAAAGTATGCAAAAAATTATGCTATTTTAGAAGTCCTTTTAAGTATATTTTTAACTTCAAAAATATAAGTTTTTTCAAGAAATTCTTCAAAAAGAAAACTTTTGAACCTGGCAAATCGAAATAAGCCAAAAAATATGATTTTCTGATTGTTTTCCAACATAAACACATTTTGCACATTTTTATTTTAAAAAGAAATCCATTTAGAAATAGATAAAAATCAATAATTAATTAATTAACATTTCGTTTATTTTAAATAATAAGTGAAACATTAAAAAACTAACAATAATGTTTTAAAATTATATTTTTAATGCATATTTCTGACGA
Organism: Cherax quadricarinatus; assembly: GCF_038502225.1. NCBI lineage: Eukaryota > Metazoa > Arthropoda > Malacostraca > Decapoda > Parastacidae > Cherax > Cherax quadricarinatus. The sequence goes on along the minus strand of NC_091347.1, from coordinate 11,799,792 downwards.
ATTTAGACCTTTTTCAGAGCTTTTCCACGGTGAAATACATTTTTAAGCTAAGCATTCATGGAATTCCTCAATTTTAAACAGAATTTCTTGCTGCCTACTAAATTTTACATGCAAAATGTAAGCAAAATTATAGAGATTTTTAAAAGAAATACTTTCTAAACGCTCCTTTTAAGCTTAAAAAACCTGAAGTTTTTCATGGGAAATGCCTTCAAAAAAATACGTGAATCTTAAAAATAACATATATGTTGAACAATTTTCAAAAAATCCCAATAAAATTTGATAAAAATCAATATTATATTTTAGATATTTCATAGAGAAAATATTTTTAAAATACTTGAAATATTAAAGCAACTCCGAAAAAGTGCTAAAAATTTATTTTAATATGTCAATTTCAACTAGGACGTTTTGAATGCCTTTTGAAGAACCATGTTCTTGAGCTGAGGTTGAAAAGCTACGCATGTTTTTAATTACAATTACTGCTGCAATTGGAATTTTATGGTGAAAGCTGCAAAATTATGAGATTTTTTTAAGTATTTTGTAAATGCATTATTTAACTAACTCAAAAAATTAAGGATTTTTCGTGGGAAATGCTTCGAAAGGCCGTGAATCGGCGTAAAAATATGCCAAAAAAATGTGATTTTTCGATGATTTTTGAACTTACATTTTTAAAAAATGCCAATAAAAATCAAAAATCAACATTGATTTTAAGAATATTTCATATATATTTTTAAAAATGCTTAGAAACATTAGAAAAAGCTCAGAAAAATGTGCTAAAAACGATATTTTTGATGCATTATTTCTATGATTTAGAGCTTTTTGAACTCTTTTTGATGAACATTCATTTTAAGCTAAAAAATTCACTTTTAAATCGATTACTGCAGCAACTGAATTTGATGCTAAAACTTAACAAAATTATGAGATTTTTTGAGTGTTTTGTAAATACTTTGAAACATTAAAAAGCTCGAAGGAAAAATAATGCTAAATTATGTTTTATTGCATGTTTCGACTGATTTCAGAGCCCCGTTTTGAATGCTTTTTGATGAACGACATTTTTAGCTTAAAATTTCAAAGTTTTTCACACTTTTAAATCAAGGTTACTGATGCGAATTGATTTTTATGGTAAAAGTAAGAAGAATTGTTGTTTTTGTAAAAATGCTTTGTAAATACACATTTTTCAAGTTAAAAAAAATCCCTGAAGTTTTTATATAAATGCCTTGAAAAAAGCCTTGAAGCCGTCATAATATAGAAAATAATATCAGTTTAGATGGTTTTTCACATTTTTTTAAAAATCTCAATAAAAATCGATAAGCATCAACATTAATTTTAAATATTTCATATATTTTTTAGAAAATCACTTGAAACATTGGAAAAATCCTTAAAAATATGCTAAAACGATATTTTTGAAGTATGTTTCGACGATTTAGAGCGTTTTAGAATGCTTCTTTGATGAACTACATGCTACAGCTAAAATTCATAGATTTTTCTCTCCTCCAAATCAAGAATTACTGTTATGCAATTGAATTTTTTTGCTAAAAGCCAAAGCGAAATTGTGCTGTTTTTTGAAAGTTACTATGTATGTATATAATTTTAACTGAAAAATTTAAGTTTTTCAAGAAATTCTTAGAAAAAAGCCTTGAATCGTCGAAAGAGCCGAAAAATATATGATTTTAGGGATGAATTTTCCAGCATTAACAAATATTTTGCAAAAAATTTTTAAAAATCCCAATCAAAATCAGAAAAAAATGTAAATTTTAGAATGTATCATATATATTTTTAAACTTACGTGAAATATCCAAGAAAGCTCCAGTGTTATTTCATTTTTGTACATATTTCGACGATTTAGAACGTTTTAGAATGCTTTTAGACGAAAGCACATTTTTTTAGTAAAAAATTCACCAGATTTTCCACTCTTGATCGAAATTACTGCTCCTATTGAATTTTATGCTAAAAGCAAGCGAGGAATTATGCTATTTTTGTGAGAAGTACTTTGTAAAGTATATGTTTTTCACTAAAAAGTTGAAGATTATTCAGAAATTCTTCAAAATGCCTTCAATCGTTGAGAATAAGCCGAAAAATGTGATTTTCGATGATTTTCAAACGTTAACATACTCTTTTGCACATTTTAAAAAATATCCCAATAAGAAATCGATTAGAAAATCAGTATAAAATTTTGAATATTTCATAATTTGTTTTAAAAATAATTGAAACATTAAAAAACTTCGAAAAATGCTAAAATTATATTGAAATGCATGTTTCGACGAGTTTAGAGCGTTTTTCAATGTTTTTTCATGAACCATATTTTTAGCAAAATTCAAAACTAAATGCACTTTTAAATTTGAAGTTACTGCTGGTGGTTAATTTCACAATAAAGAAAGCTAAATTATGAGATATTTTGAAGTGTTTTGTAAACACTTATTTTAACTCAGAAAACTGAAGTTCTTCACGAAATGCTTTCAAAAAGCCGTAATGAATCATCAAAATATGCAAAAAATGGAATGATTTTTCGATGATTTTTTCAATATTAAATTATTTGTGCACCCCATTTTCTAAAAATTTCAATAAAAATCGATGAAAATGAATGTTGAGTACCTGAATATTTCATATATTTAAAAAAAAGGTTAATTGGAGAACATCTAAAAACGCACCCAGAAAAAAGAAGGCCAAAAATGTTATTTTTGTTGCACTTCATTTCGACGATTTAGTGTGTTTTTATGCTTTTGACACACAACATTTTTTAATTGGAAAATACATAAATTTCGAAATTTCGAAACAGATCTTCTGCTGCAACTAAATTTTCTGCAAAAGAAATGGAAATTGTCAGATTTTCTTGAAGTTATTGATTTTTTTAAATAAAACTTAGAAAAAAGCCTTCATTCGTCAGAGGAAATATACGAAAGAAATATGATTTTTGTTGATTTCTCAACATTTATGCACATATATAACACATTTTCAAAAAATCCCAATAAAAATCGATTAAAAATCAGCATTGATTTTGGAATAGCTCATATATTAAAAAAAAATACTTGGAAATATTGAAAAACTCAAAAGAAAAGTGACTAGTTACATTCCTATTGCACATATTTCGACGATTTAAGTGTTTTGAATGCTTTTTTGATGAACCACAATTTTTAGCGTACTAAATCAAATTACTGCTGCAATTGACTTTTATAACATGCTAAAAGTATGCAAAGAATTAGAGCTATTTTAGTAGAAGTGCTTTGTAAGAAAGAGTATATCTTTTAACTAAAAAATTTAGGTTTTTCAAGAAATTCTTCAAAAGTTTTGAATCGTCGAAATAAAGCCTAAAAAATATGATTATCGATTATTTTCCAACATAAACATATTTTGCACATTTTTATTTAAAAATCCCATTGAAATAGATAAAAAGAAATCAATATAAATTGTTAATATTTCGTTTATTTTTAAAGTGTACGTGAAACATTAAAAACTCACAATAATGTGCTAAAATGATATTTTAATGCATATTTCGTCGATTAGACCATACCAGAGCTTTTCCGGTAAACCACATTTTTAGCTAAAATTCCACATTGGAAATTCCTCCAATTTTAATCAGAATTTCTGCTGCTACTAAATTTTATGTGAAAAGTAAGCAAAATTATAGAATTTTTTATTTTTAAAGTACTTTGTAAACATTCATTTTGACTTAAAAAACTGAAGTTTTTGATAAGAAATGCTTGAGAAAAAACCGTTAGAATCTTAAAAATAACATATATTTACTGAAGACAATTTTTTTCAAAAATCACAATAAATTCGATAAAAATCAATATAAAATTTTAGAATATTTCATGGATATTTTTAAAAATTACATTGAAATATTAAACAACTCCAAAAAAAGAGTGCTAAAATTTTATTTTAATACATGTATTTAGAGCTTTTTAGATCATTTTGGAATGCCTTCTTGAAAGAACCATATTTTTAGCTAAAATTAGACCCCGCTTTATGCATTTTTAAATTACAATTATTGCTGCAATTGAATCTTATGCTAAAAGAAAGCAGTGTGAGATTTTTTGGAAGTACTTTGCCTAAATGCTTATTTTAACTCAAAAAAATTAAGGATTTTTCATGAAATGCTTTCAAAAAAGCCAAGTCGAATCGTTAAAAATATGCCAAAAAATCTGATTTTCGATGATTTTTCAACAATTAACATTTATTTTTGCAAATTTATAAAAATCCCAATAAAAATCAATATTGATTTTGAATAACTCATATATATTTTTAAAAATACTTGAAACATTGAAAAAGCATCAAGAAAAATGTGCTAGAAACAGATATTTTGATGCATATTTCTATGATTTAGAAGCGTTTTGAACTGTTTTTCTGAGCGGAACGATTCGGCTACAGCTAAAATTCGCACTTTTAAATCAGAATTACTGCCAACCAACTGAATTTTGTGCTAAAACTAAAGCAAAATTATGAGATTACACTGAGTGTTTTGTAAATACTTATTTTAAATAAAAAAAATTGAAGTTTTACTATGAGAAATGTTTTTCGAAAACATGTGAATCATCAAAATATGGAAAAAAATATGATTGACGATGATTTTTTCAACATTAACATTTATTTTCGCGCATTTTGAAAAATCCCAATAAAAATCCGACAAAAATCTAATATTGATTTTAGAATATTTCATGTGTTTTGCAAAAAATTTAAACATTAAAATATTAAAAAACATGTGCTACAATGATGTTTTTGTTGCATATTTCGACGATTTGGAGCGTTTTGAAAGGTTATCTGAACCCAAACCTCATTTTTAGGTAAAATTCGAAGATTTTCCCTTTTTAAGCCACTTTTACCTGAATTACTGCCCGTTCGAATTTAAAAGGTGCCAAATTTTAAGAAACAAAATTATTGTATATTTTTGTAGGACTCTTTGTAATTACTTATTTGAAGTCAAAAGAATTTGTTATTGCTCTATAAAGCCTGGAATCTTAGAAACAAACCAAAAAATTATGATATTTCGATTGATTTTTCAAAAATTAACATATATTTTGCATATTTTTAAAGAAATCCCAATAAAAAACGAAAAATCAATATGAAGTTTGCATATTTCATGTATATTTTTAAATATTTCAGAAACATATTTGCATATTTCGAAGATTTAGAGCGTTTTGAATGCTTTTTTTTTTGATGAACGACATTTTTAGCTAAATTTCAAAGTTTTCCCCACTTTTGCCCAAATCAGAGTTACCGATGCAAGTTGGATTTTTATGGTAAAAGTAAAAGAAAAAGAATTTGTGTTTTTTTTTTGTAAAATACTTTCTAAATACACATTTTTAACCTTCAAAAAAATCTGAAAGTGTTTATATAAATGCTTGAAAAAGCCTTAGAACCGATCAAAAATATGAAAAATATGATTTTAGATGGTTTTTCACATTTTTTCAAAAATCTCAATACCAAAATCGATAAGCATCAACATTAATTTCAAATGTTTCATATATTTTTTTAGAAAATCTACTTGAAACATTAAAAAATCTCAAAAATATGCTAAAACGATATTTTTGCATATTTCGACGATTAGAATGTTTTGAATGCTTTTTGACGAACTACATTTTTAGCTAAAATTCATAGATTTTCTCTCCTCCAAATCAGAATTACTGTTTTGCAATTGAGTTTTTTTGCTAAAGCAATAAACAAGAAATTGTTGCTATTTTTTGGAAAGTTACTATGTATGTATATATTTTTCAAAGAAATTCTTGAAAAACCTTCAGATCGAATCGTCGAAAATAAGCCGAAAATGCTGGTGCGATGATTTTCTAACTTATTCACCATATATTTTGCACATTTTATATATCCCAATAAGAAATCGATGAAAAAATCAGTATAAATTTTGAATATTTCAAAAAATTTTTTTTTAAAAATACATTGAAACGATTAAAAAACTTCGAAAAATGCTAAAAAGTTATATTGAAATGCAATGTTTTCGACGATTTAGAAACTACGTTTTCAATGTTTTTCACGATCCATATTTTTAGCATTCAAACTAAATGCACGCATAAATTTGAATTACTACTGAAGTTAGAATTTCATGATAAAAGTAAGCAAAATTGGATGAAGATGCTTTTGGTGTTTTAAACACTTATTTTAACTCAGAAAACTGAAGTTCTTCTCGAAATGCTTCAAAAGCCGAGAAATCGTCCAAAATATGCCAAAAAATATGATTTTCGATGATTTTCAATATTCGATTGCCTTATGCACATTTCTAAAAATTTGATTAAAAATCAAGATGAAAATAGATATTAGTTTTGAATAACTCATATATTTAAAAAAAATTCTTGATATCCTAAAAACACAGAAAGAGAGATCCAAAATTTTATTTTATTGCGTATTTCGACTGAGTTAGGTATTGTTTTTATGCTTTTTTGACACACAACATTTTTTAATTAAAATACATAAATTTTAGAAATTTCAAACAGATCTTCTGCTGCAACTAAATTTTTCTGCAAAAAGAAATCTAAAGTTGTCAGATTTTCTTCAAGTTATTGATGTTTTTTAAATAATCTTTGAAAAAGAATTCATTCGTCGAAATATGCGAAAGAAATATGATTTTTGTTGATTTCTCAACATTTATGCATATATAACACATTTTTCAAAAAAATCCCAATAAAAATCGATAAAAATCAGCATTGATTTTGAATATTTCATATATATATATAAAAATACTTGAAATATTGAAAAACTCAAAAAGAAAAGTGATAAAATTATATTTTATTGCATATTTCGACGATTTAGAGCGTTTTGAATGCTTTTTTGATGAACCACAATTTTTAGCTAACATTCATACCTTTTAGCACTTTTAAATCAAAGAATTACTGCTGAAATTGAGTTTTATGCTAAAAGTATGCAAAATTATGCTATTTTAGAGAAGTCCTTTTAAGTATATTTTTTAACTAAAAATATAAGTTTTTCAAGAAATTCTTCAAAAAGTTTTGAACCGTCGAAATAAGCCAAAAAATATGATTTTCGATTATTTTCCAACATAAACACATTTTGCACATTTTTATTTAAAAATCCCATTAGAAATAGATAAAAATCAATATTAATTATTAACATTTCATATATTTTTAAATATAAGTGAAACATTAAAAAACTAGCAATAATGTGCTAAAATGATATTTTAATGCATATTTCGACGACTTAGACCTTTTTCAGAGCTTTTCCGGTAAACCACATTTTTAGCTAACATTCATGGAATTCCTCAATTTTAAACAGAATTTCTGCTGCTACTAAATTTTATGCAAAAAGTAAGCAAAATTATGAGATTTTTAAAGTACTTTCTAAACGCTCCTTTTAACTTAAAAACTGAAGTTTTTCATGAAATGCTTCAAAAAGCCGTGAATCTTAAAATAACATATAGGTTGAACAATTTTCAAAAATCCCAATAAAATTTGATAAAAATCAATATAAATTTTGAATATTTCATAAATATTTTTTAAAATTACTTGAAATATTAAACAACTCCGAAAAAGTGCTAAAAATTTATTTCGACTTTTTAGAGCGTTTTGAATGCCTTTTTGAAGAACCATATTTTTTAGCTAAAATTGAAAGCTTTACGCATTTTTTAATTACAATTACTGCTGCAATTGAATTTTATGGTGAAAGAAAGCAAAATTATGAGATTTTTTTAAGTATTTTGTAAATACTTATTTTAACTCAAAAAAATTAAGTTTTTTCATGAAATGCTTCAAAAGCCGTGAATCGTAAAAATATGCCAAAAAATGTGATTTTTCGATGATTTTTCAACACATTTTTAAAAAATGCCAATAAAAATCAACATTGATTTTGAATATTTCATATATATTTTTAAAAATACTTGAAACATTGAAAAACTCAGAAAAATGTGCTAAAACGATATTTTGATGCATATTTCTATGATTTAGAGCGTTTTGAACTCTTTTTGGATAAACATTCATTTAGCTAAAATTCACTTTTAAATCAGAATTCCTGCAGCAACTGAATTTGATGCTAAAACTAAGAAAATTATGAGATTTTTTGAGTGTTTTGTAAATATTTGAAACATTAAAAAGCTCAGAAAATATGCTAAAATTATATTTTATTGCATATTTCGAAGATTTAGAGCGTTTTGAATGCTTTTTTTGATGAACGACATTTTTTAGCTAAATTTCAAAGTTTTTCCCACTTTTAAATCAGAGTTACCGATGCAATTGATTTTTATGGTAAAAGTAAGAAAAATTGTGTTTTTTTTTGTAAAATACTTTCTAAATACACATTTTAACTAAAAAAAATCTGAAGTATTTATATAAATGCTTGAAAAAGCCTTGAACCGTCAAAATATGAAAATAATATGATTTTAGATGGTTTTTCACATTTTTTCAAAAATCTCAATAAAAATCGATAAGCATCAACATTAATTTTAAATATTTCATATATTTTTTTTAGAAAATCACTTGAAACATTAAAAAATCTCAAAAATATGCTAAAACGATATTTTTTGCATATTTCGACGATTTAGAATGTTTTGAATGCTTTTTTGACGAACTACATTTTTTAGCTAAAATTCATAGATTTTCTCTCCTCCAAATCAGAATTACTGTTGCAATTGATTTTTTTGCTAAAAGCAAGCGAAATTGTGCTATTTTTTGAAGTACTCTGTATGTATATATTTTAACTAAAAAATTTAAGTTTTTCAAGAAATTCTTGAAAAAGCCTTGAATCGTCGAAAAGAGCCGAAAAATATGATTTTAGATGATTTTCCAGCATTAACATATATTTCGCACAATTTTAAAAAATCCTAATCACAATCGATGAAAATCAATATAAATTTTGAATATATCATATATAATTTGAAAACTTACGTGAAATATCAGAAAGCTCCGAAAAAGCGCTAAAATTTCATTTTTATACATATTTCGACGATTTAGAGCGTTTTGAATACTTTTTAGATGAAACACATTTTTTAGCAAAAATTCACAGATTTTCCACTCTTCCAAATCAGAATTACTGCTGCTATTGAATTTCATGCTAAAAGCAAGTGAAATTATGCTATTTTTGTGAAGTACTTTGTAAGTATATGTTTTCACTAAAAAATTGAAGTTGTTAAAGAATTTCTTCAAAATGCGTTCAATCATTGAAATAAGCCGAAAAATGTGATTTTCGATGATTTTCTAACATTACCATATATTTTGCACATTTTAAAAATATCCCAATAGAAATCGATGAAAATCAGTATAAATTTTGAATATTTCATAAATTTTTTTTAAAAATACTTGAAACATTAAAAAACTTCGAAAAATGCTAAAATTATATTGAAATGCATGTTTCGACGATTTAGAGCGTTTTCAATGTTTTTTTCACGATCCATATTTTTTAGCAAAAATTCAAAACTAAATGCACTTTTAAATTTGAATTACTACTGAAGTTGAATTTCACGATAAAAGTAAGCAAAATTATGAGATATTTTGAAGTGTTTTTTAAACACTTATTTTAACTCAGAAAACTGAAGTTCTTCACGAAATGCTTCAAAAAGCCGAGAATCGTCAAAATATGCAAAAAAATATGATTTTCGATGATTTCCAATATTAAATTACTTATGCACATTTTCTAAAAATTTCATTAAAAATCGATGAAAATGAATATTAGTACTGAATATTTCATATATTTAAAAAAAAATTATTGAAATATCTAAAAACACAGAAAAGAGATCCAAAAATGTTATTTTATTGCGTATTTCGACGAGTTGGTAGTGTGTTTTTTATGCTTTTTTGACACACAACATTTTTTAATTAAAATACATAGAATTTTGAAATTTCAAACAGATCTTCTGCTGCAACTAAATTTTCTGCAAAAAGAAATCTAAATTGTCAGATTTTCTTGAAGTTATTGATGTTTTTTTAAATAAACTTTGAAAAAGCTTTCATTCGTCGAAATATGCGAAAGAAATATGATTTTTGTTGATTTCTCAACATTTATGCATATATAACACATTTTTCAAAAAATCCCAATAAAAATCGATAAAAATCAGCATTGATTTTGAATATTTCATATATATATAAAAAAAAATACTTGAAATATTGAAAAACTCAAAAAAGAAAAGTGCTAAAATTATATTTTATTGCATATTTCGACGATTTAGAGCGTTTTGAAAGCTTTTTTTGATGAACCACAATTTTTAGCTAACATTCATACCTTCTAGCACTTTTAAATCAGAATTACTGCTGAAATTGAGTTTTATGCTAAAAGTATGCAAAATTATGCTATTTTAGAGAAGTCCTTTGTAAGTATATATTTTTAACTAAAAATATAAGTTTTTCAAGAAATTCTTCAAAAACTTTTGAACCGTCGAAATAAGCCGAAAAATATGATTTTCGATTATTTTCCAACATAAACACATTTTGCACATTTTTATTTAAAAAATCCCATTAGAAATAGATAAAAATCAATATTAATTATTAACATTTCGTTTATTTTTAAATATAAGTGAAACATTAAAAAACTAACAATAATGTGCTAAAATGATATTTTAATGCATATTTCGACGATTTAGACCTTTTTCAGAGCTTTTCCGGTAAACCACATTTTTTAGCTAAAATTCATGGAATTCCTCAATTTTAATCAGAATTTCTGCTGCTACTAAATTTTATGTGAAAAGTAAGCAAAATTATGAGATTTTTTAAAGTACTTTGTAAACATTCATTTTGACTTAAAAAACTGAAGTTTTTCATGAAATGCTTGAAAAAGCCGTGAATCTTAAAAATAACATATATTTTGAACAATTTTCAAAAATCACAATAAAATTCGATAAAAATCAATATAAATTTTGAATATTTCATGGATATTTTTTAAAATTACTTGAAATATTAAACAACTCCAAAAAAGTGCTAAAATTTTATTTTAATACATATTTAGACTTTTTAGATCATTTTGAATGCCTTCTTGAAGAACCATATTTTTTAGCTAAAATTGAACGCTTTATGCATTTTTTAATTACAATTATTGCTGCAATTGAATCTTATGCTAAAAGAAAGCAAAATTATGAGATTTTTTGAAGTACTTTGTAAATACTTATTTTAACTCAAAAAAATTAAGTTTTTCATGAAATGCTTCAAAAAGCCGTGAATCGTAAAAATATGCCAAAAAAATCTGATTTTCGATGATTTTTCAACATTAACATTTATTTTGCACATTTATAAAAAATCCCAATAAAAATCAATATTGATTTTGAATATTTCATATATATTTTTAAAAATACTTGAAACATTGAAAAACTCAGAAAAATGTGCTAAAACGATATTTTGATGCATATTTCTATGATTTAGAGCGTTTTGAACTGTTTTCTGACGAACATTCATTTAGCTAAAATTCACTTTTAAATCAGAATTACTGCACCAACTGAACTTTGTGCTAAAACTAAGCAAAATTATGAGATTTTTTGAGTGTTTTGTAAATACTTATTTTAAATAAAAAAATTGAAGTTTTTCATGAAATGTTTCGAAAACATGTGAATCATCAAAATATGGAAAAAAAATATGATTGACGATGATTTTTCAACATTAACATTTATTTTGCGCATTTTTGAAAAATCCCAATAAAAATCGACAAAAATCAATATTGATTTTGAATATTTCATGTGTTTTGTAAAAAAGAATTTAAACATTAAAATATTAAAAAAACATGTGCTACAATGATGTTTTATTGCATATTTCGACGATTTGGAGCGTTTTGAAAGGTTATCTGACAAACCTCATTTTTTAGGTAAAATTCGAAGATTTTCACACTTTTAAACCAGAATTACTGCTGCCGTTGAATTTAAGGCAAATTTTAAGCAAAATTATGCTATTTTTGTGAAGCTCTTTGTAATTACTTATTTGAAGTCAAAAAAATTTCATTAAATGCTCTATAAAGCCTGGAATCTTGGAAACAAACCGAAAATTATGATATTTCGATGATTTTTCAAAATTAACATATATTTTGCATATTTTTAAAGAAATCCCAATAAAAAACGAAAAAATCAATATGAAGTTTGCATATTTCATGTATATTTTTTTTAAATATTTGAAACATATTTGCATATTTCGAAGATTTAGAGCGTTTTGAATGCTTTTTTTGATGAACGACATTTTTTAGCTAAATTTCAAAGTTTTTCCCACTTTTAAATCAGAGTTACCGATGCAATTGATTTTTATGGTAAAAGTAAGAAAAATTGTGTTTTTTTTTTGTAAAATACTTTCTAAATACACATTTTAACTAAAAAAAATCTGAAGTATTTATATAAATGCTTGAAAAAGCCTTGAACCGTCAAAATATGAAAAAATATGATTTTAGATGGTTTTTCACATTTTTTCAAAAATCTCAATAAAAATCGATAAGCATCAACATTAATTTTAAATATTTCATATATTTTTTTTAGAAAATCACTTGAAACATTAAAAAATCTCAAAAATATGCTAAAACGATATTTTTTGCATATTTCGACGATTTAGAATGTTTTGAATGCTTTTTTGACGAACTACATTTTTTAGCTAAAATTCATAGATTTTCTCTCCTCCAAATCAGAATTACTGTTGCAATTGATTTTTTTGCTAAAAGCAAGCGAAATTGTGCTATTTTTTGAAGTACTATGTATGTATATATTTTCAAGAAATTCTTGAAAAAGCCTTGAATCGTCGAAAAGAGCCGAAAAATATGATTTTAGATGATTTTCCAGCATTAACATATATTTCGCACAATTTTAAAAAATCCTAATCACAATCGATGAAAATCAATATAAATTTTGAATATATCATATATAATTTGAAAACTTACGTGAAATATCAGAAAGCTCCGAAAAAGCGCTAAAATTTCATTTTTATACATATTTCGACGATTTAGAGCGTTTTGAATACTTTTTAGATGAAACACATTTTTTAGCAAAAATTCACAGATTTTCCACTCTTCCAAATCAGAATTACTGCTGCTATTGAATTTCATGCTAAAAGCAAGTGAAATTATGCTATTTTTGTGAAGTACTTTGTAAGTATATGTTTTCACTAAAAAATTGAAGTTGTTAAAGAATTTCTTTAAAATGCGTTCAATCATTGAAATAAGCCGAAAAATGTGATTTTCGATGATTTTCTAACATTACCATATATTTTGCACATTTTAAAAATATCCCAATAGAAATCGATGAAAATCAGTATAAATTTTGAATATTTCAAAAATTTTTTTTAAAAATACTTGAAACATTAAAAAACTTCGAAAAATGCTAAAATTATATTGAAATGCATGTTTCGACGATTTAGAGCGTTTTCAATGTTTTTTCACGATCCATATTTTTTAGCAAAATTCAAAACTAAATGCACTTTTAAATTTGAATTACTACTGAAGTTGAATTTCATGATAAAAGTAAGCAAAATTATGAGATTTTTTGAAGTGTTTTTTAAACACTTATTTTAACTCAGAAAACTGAAGTTCTTCACGAAATGCTTCAAAAAGCCGAGAATCGTCAAAATATGCAAAAAATATGATTTTCGATGATTTTCAATATTAAATTACTTATGCACATTTTCTAAAAATTTCATTAAAAATCGATGAAAATGAATATTAGTTTTGAATATTTCATATATTTAAAAAAAAATTCTTGAAATATCTAAAAACACAGAAAAGAGATCCAAAATTTTATTTTATTGCGTATTTCGACGAGTTGGTGTGTTTTTTTATGCTTTTTTGACACACAACATTTTTTAATTAAAATACATAGAATTTTGAAATTTCAAACAGATCTTCTGCTGCAACTAAATTTTCTGCAAAAAGAAATCTAAATTGTCAGATTTTCTTGAAGTTATTGATGTTTTTTTAAATAATCTTTGAAAAAGAATTCATTCGTCGAAATATGCGAAAGAAATATGATTTTTGTTGATTTCTCAACATTTATGCATATATAACACATTTTTCAAAAAATCCCAATAAAAATCGATAAAAATCAGCATTGATTTTGAATATTTCATATATATATATAAAAAATACTTGAAATATTGAAAAACTCAAAAAAGAAAAGTGATAAAATTATATTTTATTGCATATTTCGACGATTTAGAGCGTTTTGAATGCTTTTTTGATGAACCACAATTTTTAGCTAACATTCATACCTTTTAGCACTTTTAAATCAGAATTACTGCTGAAATTGAGTTTTATGCTAAAAGTATGCAAAATTATGCTATTTTAGAGAAGTCCTTTTAAGTATATTTTTTAACTAAAAATATAAGTTTTTCAAGAAATTCTTCAAAAAGTTTTGAACCGTCGAAATAAGCCAAAAAATATGATTTTCGATTATTTTCCAACATAAACACATTTTGCACATTTTTATTTAAAAAATCCCATTAGAAATAGATAAAAATCAATATTAATTATTAACATTTCATATATTTTTAAATATAAGTGAAACATTAAAAAACTAACAATAATGTGCTAAAATGATATTTTAATGCATATTTCGACGATTTAGACCTTTTTCAGAGCTTTTCCGGTAAACCACATTTTTTAGCTAACATTCATGGAATTCCTCAATTTTAAACAGAATTTCTGCTGCTACTAAATTTTATGCAAAAAGTAAGCAAAATTATGAGATTTTTTAAAGTACTTTCTAAACGCTCCTTTTAACTTAAAAAACTGAAGTTTTTCATGAAATGCTTCAAAAAGCCGTGAATCTTAAAAATAACATATAGGTTGAACAATTTTCAAAAATCCCAATAAAATTTGATAAAAATCAATATAAATTTTGAATATTTCATAAATATTTTTTAAAATTACTTGAAATATTAAACAACTCCGAAAAAGTGCTAAAAATTTATTTTAATACATATTTCGACTTTTTAGAGCGTTTTGAATGCCTTTTTGAAGAACCATATTTTTTAGCTAAAATTGAAAGCTTTATGCATTTTTTAATTACAATTACTGCTGCAATTGAATTTTATGGTGAAAGAAAGCAAAATTATGAGATTTTTTTAAGTATTTTGTAAATACTTATTTTAACTCAAAAAAATTAAGTTTTTCGTGAAATGCTTCAAAAAGCCGTGAATCGTAAAAATATGCCAAAAAATGTGATTTTTCGATGATTTTTCAACACATTTTTAAAAAATGCCAATAAAAATCAACATTGATTTTGAATATTTCATATATATTTTTAAAAATACTTGAAACATTGAAAAACTCAGAAAAATGTGCTAAAACGATATTTTGATGCATATTTCTATGATTTAGAGCGTTTTGAACTCTTTTTGGATAAACATTCATTTAGCTAAAATTCACTTTTAAATCAGAATTCCTGCAGCAACTGAATTTGATGCTAAAACTAAGAAAATTATGAGATTTTTTGAGTGTTTTGTAAATACTTGAAACATTAAAAAGCTCAGAAAAATATGGTAAAATTATATTTTATTGCATATTTCGACGATTTAGAGCGTTTTGAATGCTTTTTTGATGAACGACATTTTTTAGCAAAATTTCAAAGTTTTTCCCACTTTTAAATCAGAGTTACTGATGCAATTGATTTTTATGGTAAAAGTAAGAAAAATTGTGTTTTTTTTTGTAAAATACTTTGTAAATACACATTTTAACTAAAAAAAATCTGAAGTTTTTATATAAATGCTTGAAAAGCCTTGAACCGTCATAATATGAAAATAATATCAGTTTAGATGGTTTTTCACATTTTTTTAAAAATCTCAATAAAAATCGATAAGCATCAACATTAATTTTAAATATTTCATATATTTTTTTTAGAAAATCACTTGAAACATTAAAAAATCTAAAAAATATGCTAAAACGATATTTTTAGTATATTTCGACGATTTAGAGCGTTTTGAATGCTTCTTTGATGAACTACACTTTTTAGCTAAAATTCATAGATTTTCTCTCCTCCAAATCAGAATTACTGTTGCAATTGAATTTTGTGCTAAAAGCAAGCGAAATTGTGCTGTTTTTTGAAGTACTATGTATGTATATATTTTAACTGAAAAATTTAAGTTTTTCAAGAAATTCTTGAAAAAGCCTTGAATCGTCGAAAAGAGCCGAAAAATATGATTTTAGATGATTTTCCAGCATTAACAAATATTTTGCAAAATTTTAAAAAATCCCAATCAAAATCGAAAAAAAAAAATGTAAATTTTGAATGTATCATATATATTTTTTAAACTTACGTGAAATATCAGAAAGCTCCGAAAAAGTGCTAAAATTTCATTTTTATACATAATTCGACGATTTAGAGCGTTTTGAATGCTTTTTAGACGAAGCACCTTTTTTAGCAAAAATTCACAGATTTTCCACTCTTCCAAATCAGAATTACTGCTCCTATTGAATTTTATGCTAAAAGCAAGCGAAATTATGCTATTTTTGTGAAGTACTTTGTAAGTATATGTTTTCACTAAAAAGTTGAAGTTATTCAAGAAATTCTTCAAAATGCCTTCAATCGTTGAAATAAGCCGAAAAATGTGATTTTCGATGATTTTCCAACGTTAACATATATTTTGCACATTTTAAAAATATCCCAATAGAAATCGATGAAAATCAGTATAAATTTTGAATATTTCATAATTTGTTTTAAAAATAATTGAAACATTAAAAAACTTCGAAAAATGCTAAAATTATATTGAAATGCATATTTCGACGATTTAGAGCGTTTTCAATGTTTTTTTCACGAACCATATTTTTTAGCAAAAATTCAAAACTAAATGCACTTTTAAATTTGAATTACTGCTGAAGTTGAATTTCACAATAAAAGAAAGCTAAATTATGAGATATTTTGAAGTGTTTTGTAAACACTTATTTTAACTCAGAAAACTGAAGTTCTTCACGAAATGCTTCAAAAAGCCGTGAATCATCAAAATATGCAAAAAAATATGATTTTCGATGATTTTCAATATTAAATTATTTAAGCACATTTTCTAAAAATTTCAATAAAAATCGATGAAAATGACTATTAGTACTGAATATTTCATATATTTAAAAAAAATTCTTGAAACATCTAAAAACACAGAAAAAAGGGCAAAAATGTTATTTTATTGCATATTTCGACGATTTAGTGTGTTTTTTATGCTTTTTTGACACACAACATTTTTTAATTAAAATACATAGAATTTCGAAATTTCAAACAGATCTTCTGCTGCAACTAAATTTTCTGCAAAAAGAAATCCAAATTGTCAGATTTTCTTGAAGTTATTGATTTTTTTTAAATAATCTTAGAAAAAGCCTTCATTCGTCGAAATATGCGAAAGAAATATGATTTTTGTTGATTTCTCAACATTTATGCATATATAACACATTTTTCAAAAAATCCCAATAAAAATCGATAAAAATCAGCATTGATTTTGAATATTTCATATATTAAAAAAAAAAATACTTGAAATATTGAAAAACTCAAAAAAGAAAAGTGCTAAAATTACATTCTATTGCATATTTCCACGATTTAGTGTTTTGAATGCTTTTTTGAAGAACCACAATTTTTAGCTAAAATTCATACCTTTTAGCACTTTTAAATCAGAATTACTGCTGCAATTGACTTTTATGCTAAAAGTATGCAAAATTAGGCTATTTTAGTGAAGTGCTTTGTAAGTATATATTTTAACTAAAAATTTAGGTTTTTCAAGAAATTCTTCAAAAGTTTTGAATCGTCGAAATAAGCCGAAAAATATGATTATCGATTATTTTCTAACATAAACATATTTTGCACATTTTTATTTAAAAAATCCCATTAGAAATAGATAAAAATCAATATAAATTATTAATATTTCGTTTATTTTTAAATATACGTGAAACATTAAAAAACTCACAATAATGTGCTAAAATGATATTTTAATGCATATTTCGACGATTTAGACCTTTTTCAGAGCTTTTCCGGTAAACCACATTTTTTAGCTAAAATTCATGGAATTCCTCAATTTTAATCAGAATTTCTGCTGCTACTAAATTTTATGTGAAAAGTAAGCAAAATTATGAGATTTTTTAAAGTACTTTGTAAACATTCATTTTGACTTAAAAAACTGAAGTTTTTCATGAAATGCTTGAAAAAGCCGTGAATCTTAAAAATAACATATATTTTGAACAATTTTCAAAAATCCCAATAAAATTCGATAAAAATCAATATAAATTTTGAATATTTCATGAATATTTTTTAAAATTACTTGGAATATTAAACAACTCCAAAAAAGTGCTAAAATTTTATTTTAATACATATTTCGACTTTTTAGATCATTTTGAATGCCTTCTTGAAGAACCATATTTTTTAGCTAAAATTGAAAGCTTTATGCATTTTTTAATTACAATTATTGCTGCAATTGAATCTTATGCTAAAAGAAAGCAAAATTATGAGATTTTTTGAAGTACTTTGTAAATACTTATTTTAACTCAAAAAAATTAAGTTTTTCATGAAATGCTTCAAAAAGCCGTGAATCGTAAAAATATGCCAAAAAAATCTGATTTTCGATGATTTTTCAACATTAACATTTATTTTGCACATTTATAAAAAATCCCAATAAAAATCAATATTGATTTTGAATATTTCATATATATTTTTAAAAATACTTGAAACATTGAAAAACTCAGAAAAATGTGCTAAAACGATATTTTGATGCATATTTCTATGATTTAGAGCGTTTTGAACTGTTTTCTGACGAACATTCATTTAGCTAAAATTCACTTTTAAATCAGAATTACTGCACCAACTGAATTTTGTGCTAAAACTAAGCAAAATTATGAGATTTTTTGAGTGTTTTGTAAATACTTATTTTAAATAAAAAAATTGAAGTTTTTCATGAAATGTTTCGAAAACATGTGAATCATCAAAATATGGAAAAAAATATGATTGACGATGATTTTTCAACATTAACATTTATTTTGCGCATTTTTGAAAAATCCCAATAAAAATCGATAAAAATCAATATTGATTTTGAATATTTCATGTGTTTTGTAAAAAAGAATTTAAACATTAAAATATTAAAAAAACATGTGCTACAATGATGTTTTATTGCATATTTCGACGATTTGGAGCGTTTTGAAAGGTTATCTGACAAACCTCATTTTTTAGGTAAAATTCGAAGATTTTCACACTTTTAAACCAGAATTACTGCTGCCGTTGAATTTAAGGCAAATTTTAAGCAAAATTATGCTATTTTTGTGAAGCTCTTTGTAATTACTTATTTGAAGTCAAAAAAATTTCATTAAATGCTCTATAAAGCCTGGAATCTTGGAAACAAACCGAAAATTATGATATTTCGATGATTTTTCAAAATTAACATATATTTTGCATATTTTTAAAGAAATCCCAATAAAAAACGAAAAAATCAATATGAAGTTTGCATATTTCATGTATATTTTTTTTAAATATTTGAAACATATTTGCATATTTCGAAGATTTAGAGCGTTTTGAATGCTTTTTTTGATGAACGACATTTTTTAGCTAAATTTCAAAGTTTTTCCCACTTTTAAATCAGAGTTACCGATGCAATTGATTTTTATGGTAAAAGTAAGAAAAATTGTGTTTTTTTTTTGTAAAATACTTTCTAAATACACATTTTAACTAAAAAAAATCTGAAGTATTTATATAAATGCTTGAAAAAGCCTTGAACCGTCAAAATATGAAAAAATATGATTTTAGATGGTTTTTCACATTTTTTCAAAAATCTCAATAAAAATCGATAAGCATCAACATTAATTTTAAATATTTCATATATTTTTTTTAGAAAATCACTTGAAACATTAAAAAATCTCAAAAATATGCTAAAACGATATTTTTTGCATATTTCGACGATTTAGAATGTTTTGAATGCTTTTTTGACGAACTACATTTTTTAGCTAAAATTCATAGATTTTCTCTCCTCCAAATCAGAATTACTGTTGCAATTGATTTTTTTGCTAAAAGCAAGCGAAATTGTGCTATTTTTTGAAGTACTATGTATGTATATATTTTCAAGAAATTCTTGAAAAAAAAAAGCCTTGAATCGTCGAAAAGAGCCGAAAAATATGATTTTAGATGATTTTCCAGCATTAACATATATTTCGCACAATTTTAAAAAATCCTAATCAAAATCGATGAAAATCAATATAAATTTTGAATATATCATATATAATTTTAAAACTTACGTGAAATATCAGAAAGCTCCGAAAAAGTGCTAAAATTTCATTTTTATACATATTTCGACGATTTAGAGCGTTTTGAATACTTTTTAGATGAAACACATTTTTTAGCAAAAATTCACAGATTTTTCCACTCTTCCAAATCAGAATTACTGCTGCTATTGAATTTCATGCTAAAAGCAAGTGAAATTATGCTATTTTTGTGAAGTACTTTGTAAGTATATGTTTTCACTAAAAAATTGAAGTTGTTAAAGAATTTCTTTAAAATGCGTTCAATCATTGAAATAAGCCGAAAAATGTGATTTTCGATGATTTTCTAACATTACCATATATTTTGCACATTTAAAAATATCCCAATAGAAATCGATGAAAATCAGTATAAATTTTGAATATTTCAAAAATTTTTTTAAAAATACTTGAAACATTAAAAAACTTCCGAAAAATGCTAAAATTATGTTGAATGCCATGTTTTCGACGATTTAGGACGTTTTCAATGTTTTTCTCGATCCATATTTTTAGTAAAATTCAAAACTAAATGCTACTTTTAAATTTGAATTACTACTGAAAGTTGAATTTCACACGATAAAAGTAAGCAAAATTGTAGAGGATTTTGAAGTGTTTTTAAACACTTATTTTAACTCAAGAAAACTGGGAAGTTCTTCACGGAAATGCTTCAAAAAGCCGAGAATCGTCAAAATATGCAAAAAATATGATTTTCGATGATTTTTCAATATTAAATTACTTATGCACACATTTTCTAAAAATTTCATTAAAAATCGATGAAAATGAATATTAGTTTTAGAATATTTTCATACATTTAAAAAAAATTCTTGAAATATCTAAAAACACAGAAAGAGATCCAAAATTTTGTTTTGTTGCGTGTTTCGACAGATTTGGTTGGTGTGTGCTTTTTGACACTGTCATTTTTTTAATTAAAATACATAGAATTTTGAAATTTCAAACCAGATCTTCTGCTGCAAGCTAAATTTTCTGCAAAAGAAATCTAAATTGTCAGATTTTCTTGAAGATTTAATTGATGTTTTTAAATAATCTTTGAAAAAAGCCTTCATTCACGTCAGGAAATATGCAGAAAGAAATATAGATTTTTGTTGATTTCTCAACATTTATGCATATATAACACATTTTTCAAAAAATCCCAATAAAAATCGATAAAAATCAAGCATTGATTTTGAATGCTCAATATATATATATAAAAAATAACTTGAAATATTAGAAAAACTCAAAAAGAAAAAGTAGATAAAATTATATTTTATTGCATATTTCGAACAGATTTAGAGCGTTTTTCGAATGCTTTTGATGAACCACAATTTTTAGCTAACTTATTCATACCTTTTAGCACTTTTAAATCAGAATTACTGCTGAAAGTTGAAGGTTTTATGCTAAAAATTATGCCAAAAATTATGCTGTAACAGAAGAAGTCCTTTTAAAGTATATTTTTTTAACTAAAAAGTATAAGTTTTTCAAGAAATTCTTCTAAAAAGGATTTTGAACCGTCGAAAATAAGCCAAAAATGATTGATTTTCGATTGTTTTCCAACATAAACTTCATTTTGCACATTTTTATTTAAAAATCCATTAGAAATAGAATAAAAATCAATAATTAAGGTTATTAACGGCTTTCATATATTTTTAGTATAAGTGAAACATTAAAAAACTAACAATAATGTGCTAAAATGATATTTTTAATGCATATTTCGACGATTTTAGACCTTTTCCAGAAGCCTTTTTCCAGGTAAAACCACATTTTTTTAGCTGCTGTTCATTGATTCCCTCCAATTTTAAACAAATTTTCTGCTGCCATACTAAATTTTATGCAAAAGTAATTCAAAATTATGGATTTTTACAAAGTTACTTTCTAAACGCTCCTTTTAACCCAAAAAAGCTGAAGTTTTTCATGAAATGCTTCAAAAAGCCGTGAATCTTAAAAGAAAAATAACATATAGGTTAGAACAATTTTTCAAAAATGCCCAATAAAAATTTGATAAAAATCAATATAAATTTTGAATATTTCATAAATATTTTTAAAATTACTTGAAATATTAAACAACTCCAGAAAAAGTGCTAAAATTTATTTTTAATACATATTTCGGACTTTTTTAGAGGCCACGTTTTAGAATGCCTTTTTGAAGAACCATATTTTTAAGCTAAAATTTAGAAAGCTTTATGCATTTTTGAAATTACAAGAAATTACTGCTGCAATTGAATTTTATGGTGAGTGAAAACAAAATTATGAGATTTTTAAAGTATTTTGTAAATACTTATTTTAACTCAAAAATTAAGTTTTTCGGTGAAATGCTTTCAAAAGCCGTGAATCGTAAAAATATGCCAAAAAATGTGATTTTACTTTTTCGATGATTTTTTCTTCACATTTTTAAAAATGCCAATAAAAATCAACATTGATTTTAGAATATTTCATATATATTTTTAAAAATGCTTGAAACATTGAAAAACTCCAGAAAAATGTGCTAAAACGATATTTTTGATGCATATTTCTATGGATTTGAGAAGCGTTTAATTTTGAACTCTTTTTGGATAAACATTCATTTAGCTTCAAAATTCACTTTTTAAATCAAATTCCTGCAGCAACTGAATTTGATGCTAAAACTAAGAAAATTATGAAGATTTTTACGAGTGTTTTGTAAATACTTGAAACATTAAAAAAGCTCCAAGAAAAATATGGTAAAAAAGTTATATTTTTATTGCATATTTCGACGATTTGCGAACGATTTTAGATCTTTTTGATGAACGACATTTTTAGCAAAATTTCAGGTTTTCCCACTTTTTAAATCAAGGAGTTACTGATGCAATTGATTTTTATGGTAAAAAGTAAGAAAAATTGTGTAATCTACTGTAAATACACATTTTAACTAAAAAAAATCTGGGGAGATTTTTATATAAATAAATGCTTGAAAAGGCCTTGAACCGTCATAATATGAAAATAATATCAGTTTTAGATGGTTTTTCACATTTTTTAAAAATCTCGTAAAAATCGATAAGCATCAACATTAATTTTAAATATTTCATATATTTTTTAGAAAATCACTTGAAACATTAAAAAATCCTAAAAAATATGCTAAAACTGATATTTTTAGTTATGTTTCGACGATTTAGAGCCGATTTTAAGAATGTATATACTTCTTTGATGAAGCTACACTTTTTAGCTAAAATTCATAGATTTTCTCTCCTCCCAAATCAAAGTTACTGTTGCAATTGAATTTTTGCTAAAAGCCAAGCGAAATTGTGCTGTTTTTGAAGTACTATGATGTGTATATGTTTTAACTGAGAAAATTTAAGTTTTCCAAAGAAATTCTTGAAAAAGCCTTGAATCGTCGAAAAGAGCCGAAAAATATGATTTTAGATGATTTTCCAGCATTAATAAATATTTTGCAAAATTTTAAAAAATCCCAATCAAAATCGAAAAAAAAAATGTAAATTTTGAATGTATCATATATATTTTTTAAACTTACGTGAAATATCAGAAAGCTCCGAAAAAGTGCTAAAATTTCATTTTTATACATATTTCGACGATTTAGAGCGTTTTGAATGCTTTTTAGACGAAGCACATTTTTTAGCAAAAATTCACAGATTTTCCACTCTTCCAAATCAGAATTACTGCTCCTATTGAATTTTATGCTAAAAGCAAGCGAAATTATGCTATTTTTGTGAAGTACTTTGTAAGTATATGTTTTCACTAAAAAGTTGAAGTTATTCAAGAAATTCTTCAAAATGCCTTCAATCGTTGAAATAAGCCGAAAAATGTGATTTTCGATGATTTTCCAACGTTAACATATATTTTGCACATTTTAAAAATATCCCAATAGAAATCGATGAAAATCAGTATAAATTTTGAATATTTCATAATTTGTTTTAAAAATAATTGAAACATTAAAAAACTTCGAAAAATGCTAAAATTATATTGAAATGCATATTTCGACGATTTAGAGCGTTTTCAATGTTTTTTTCACGAACCATATTTTTTAGCAAAAATTCAAAACTAAATGCACTTTTAAATTTGAATTACTGCTGAAGTTGAATTTCACAATAAAAGAAAGCTAAATTATGAGATATTTTGAAGTGTTTTGTAAACACTTATTTTAACTCAGAAAACTGAAGTTCTTCACGAAATGCTTCAAAAAGCCGTGAATCATCAAAATATGCAAAAAAATATGATTTTCGATGATTTTCAATATTAAATTATTTATGCACATTTTCTAAAAATTTCAATAAAAATCGATGAAAATGAATATTAGTACTGAATATTTCATATATTTAAAAAAAAATTCTTGAAACATCTAAAAACACAGAAAAAAGGGCAAAAATGTTATTTTATTGCATATTTCGACGATTTAGTGTGTTTTTTATGCTTTTTTGACACACAACATTTTTTAATTAAAATACATAGAATTTCGAAATTTCAAACAGATCTTCTGCTGCAACTAAATTTTCTGCAAAAAGAAATCCAAATTGTCAGATTTTCTTGAAGTTATTGATTTTTTTTAAATAATCTTAGAAAAAGCCTTCATTCGTCGAAATATGCGAAAGAAATATGATTTTTGTTGATTTCTCAAC
Organism: Cherax quadricarinatus; assembly: GCF_038502225.1. Taxonomy (NCBI): domain Eukaryota; kingdom Metazoa; phylum Arthropoda; class Malacostraca; order Decapoda; family Parastacidae; genus Cherax; species Cherax quadricarinatus. The sequence goes on along the minus strand of NC_091347.1, from coordinate 11,775,124 downwards.
ATTTATGCATATATAACACATTTTTCAAAAAATCCCAATAAAAATCGATAAAAATCAGCATTGATTTTGAATATTTCATATATTAAAAAAAAAAAATACTTGAAATATTGAAAAACTCAAAAAAGAAAAGTGCTAAAATTACATTCTATTGCATATTTCGACGATTTAGTGTTTTGAATGCTTTTTTGATGAACCACAATTTTTAGCTAAAATTCATACCTTTTAGCACTTTTAAATCAGAATTACTGCTGCAATTGACTTTTATGCTAAAAGTATGAAAAATTAGGCTATTTTAGTGAAGTGCTTTGTAAGTATATATTTTAACTAAAAATTTAGGTTTTTCAAGAAATTCTTCAAAAGTTTTGAATCGTCGAAATAAGCCGAAAAATATGATTATCGATTTTTTTCTAACATAAACATATTTTGCACATTTTTATTTAAAAAATCCCATTAGAAATAGATAAAAATCAATATAAATTATTAATATTTCGTTTATTTTTAAATATACGTGAAACATTAAAAAACTCACAATAATGTGCTAAAGTGATATTTTAATGCATATTTCGACGATTTAGACCTTTTTCAGAGCTTTTCCGGTAAACCACATTTTTTAGCTAAAATTCATGGAATTCCTCAATTTTAATCAGAATTTCTGCTGCTACTAAATTTTATGTGAAAAGTAAGCAAAATTATGAGATTTTTTAAAGTACTTTGTAAACATTCATTTTGACTTAAAAAACTGAAGTTTTTCATGAAATGCTTGAAAAAGCCGTGAATCTTAAAAATAACATATATTTTGAACAATTTTCAAAAATCCCAATAAAATTCGATAAAAATCAATATAAATTTTGAATATTTCATGAATATTTTTTAAAATTACTTGAAATATTAAACAACTCCAAAAAAGTGCTAAAATTTTATTTTAATACATATTTAGACTTTTTAGATCATTTTGAATGCCTTCTTGAAGAACCATATTTTTTAGCTAAAATTGAACGCTTTATGCATTTTTTAATTACAATTATTGCTGCAATTGAATCTTATGCTAAAAGAAAGCAAAATTATGAGATTTTTTGAAGTACTTTGTAAATACTTATTTTAACTCAAAAAAATTAAGTTTTTCATGAAATGCTTCAAAAAGCCGTGAATCGTAAAAATATGCCAAAAAAATCTGATTTTCGATGATTTTTCAACATTAACATTTATTTTGCACATTTATAAAATATCCCAATAAAAATCAATATTGATTTTGAATATTTCATATATATTTTTAAAAATACTTGAAACATTGAAAAACTCAGAAAAATGTGCTAAAACGATATTTTGATGCATATTTCTATGATTTAGAGCGTTTTGAACTGTTTTCTGACGAACATTCATTTAGCTAAAATTCACTTTTAAATCAGAATTACTGCACCAACTGAACTTTGTGCTAAAACTAAGCAAAATTATGAGATTTTTTGAGTGTTTTGTAAATACTTATTTTAAATAAAAAAATTGAAGTTTTTCATGAAATGTTTCGAAAACATGTGAATCATCAAAATATGGAAAAAAATATGATTGACGATGATTTTTCAACATTAACATTTATTTTGCGCATTTTTGAAAAATCCCAATAAAAATCGACAAAAAATCAATATTGATTTTGAATATTTCATGTGTTTTGTAAAAAAGAATTTAAACATTAAAATATTAAAAAAACATGTGCTACAATGATGTTTTATTGCATATTTCGACGATTTGGAGCGTTTTGAAAGGTTATCTGACAAACCTCATTTTTTAGGTAAAATTCGAAGATTTTCACACTTTTAAACCAGAATTACTGCTGCCGTTGAATTTAAGGCAAATTTTAAGCAAAATTATGCTATTTTTGTGAAGCTCTTTGTAATTACTTATTTGAAGTCAAAAAAATTTCATTAAATGCTCTATAAAGCCTGGAATCTTGGAAACAAACCGAAAATTATGATATTTCGATGATTTTTCAAAATTAACATATATTTTGCATATTTTTAAAGAAATCCCAATAAAAAACGAAAAAATCAATATGAAGTTTGCATATTTCATGTATATTTTTTTTAAATATTTGAAACATATTTGCATATTTCGAAGATTTAGAGCGTTTTGAATGCTTTTTTTGATGAACGACATTTTTTAGCTAAATTTCAAAGTTTTTCCCACTTTTAAATCAGAGTTACCGATGCAATTGATTTTTATGGTAAAAGTAAGAAAAATTGTGTTTTTTTTTTGTAAAATACTTTCTAAATACACATTTTAACTAAAAAAAATCTGAAGTATTTATATAAATGCTTGAAAAAGCCTTGAACCGTCAAAATATGAAAAAATATGATTTTAGATGGTTTTTCACATTTTTTCAAAAATCTCAATAAAAATCGATAAGCATCAACATTAATTTTAAATATTTCATATATTTTTTTTAGAAAATCACTTGAAACATTAAAAAATCTCAAAAATATGCTAAAACGATATTTTTTGCATATTTCGACGATTTAGAATGTTTTGAATGCTTTTTTGACGAACTACATTTTTTAGCTAAAATTCATAGATTTTCTCTCCTCCAAATCAGAATTACTGTTGCAATTGATTTTTTTGCTAAAAGCAAGCGAAATTGTGCTATTTTTTGAAGTACTATGTATGTATATATTTTCAAGAAATTCTTGAAAAAGCCTTGAATCGTCGAAAAGAGCCGAAAAATATGATTTTAGATGATTTTCCAGCATTAACATATATTTCGCACAATTTTAAAAAATCCTAATCAAAATCGATGAAAATCAATATAAATTTTGAATATATCATATATAATTTTAAAACTTACGTGAAATATCAGAAAGCTCCGAAAAAGTGCTAAAATTTCATTTTTATACATATTTCGACGATTTAGAGCGTTTTGAATACTTTTTAGATGAAACACATTTTTTAGCAAAAATTCACAGATTTTCCACTCTTCCAAATCAGAATTACTGCTGCTATTGAATTTCATGCTAAAAGCAAGTGAAATTATGCTATTTTTGTGAAGTACTTTGTAAGTATATGTTTTCACTAAAAAATTGAAGTTGTTAAAGAATTTCTTTAAAATGCGTTCAATCATTGAAATAAGCCGAAAAATGTGATTTTCGATGATTTTCTAACATTACCATATATTTTGCACATTTTAAAAATATCCCAATAGAAATCGATGAAAATCAGTATAAATTTTGAATATTTCAAAAATTTTTTTTAAAAATACTTGAAACATTAAAAAACTTCGAAAAATGCTAAAATTATATTGAAATGCATGTTTCGACGATTTAGAGCGTTTTCAATGTTTTTTCACGATCCATATTTTTTAGCAAAATTCAAAACTAAATGCACTTTTAAATTTGAATTACTACTGAAGTTGAATTTCACGATAAAAGTAAGCAAAATTATGAGATTTTTTGAAGTGTTTTTTAAACACTTATTTTAACTCAGAAAACTGAAGTTCTTCACGAAATGCTTCAAAAAGCCGAGAATCGTCAAAATATGCAAAAAATATGATTTTCGATGATTTCCAATATTAAATTACTTATGCACATTTTCTAAAAATTTCATTAAAAATCGATGAAAATGAATATTAGTTTTGAATATTTCATATATTTAAAAAAAAAATTCTTGAAATATCTAAAAACACAGAAAAGAGATCCAAAATTTTATTTTATTGCGTATTTCGACGAGTTGGTGTGTTTTTTTATGCTTTTTTGACACACAACATTTTTTAATTAAAATACATAGAATTTTGAAATTTCAAACAGATCTTCTGCTGCAAACTAAATTTTCTGCAAAAAGAAATCTAAATTGTCAGATTTTCTTGAAGTTATTGATGTTTTTTTAAATAATCTTTGAAAAAGCTTTCATTCGTCGAAATATGCGAAAGAAATATGATTTTTGTTGATTTCTCAACATTTATGCATATATAACACATTTTTCAAAAAATCCCAATAAAAATCGATAAAAATCAGCATTGATTTTGAATATTTCATATATATATATAAAAAATACTTGAAATATTGAAAAACTCAAAAAATAAAAGTGCTAAAATTATATTTTATTGCATATTTCGACGATTTAGAGCGTTTTGAAAGCTTTTTTGATGAACCACAATTTTTAGCTAACATTCATACCTTCTAGCACTTTTAAATCAGAATTACTGCTGAAATTGAGTTTTATGCTAAAAGTATGCAAAATTATGCTATTTTAGAGAAGTCCTTTTAAGTATATTTTTTAACTAAAAATATAAGTTTTTCAAGAAATTCTTCAAAAACTTTTGAACCGTCGAAATAAGCCAAAAAATATGATTTTCGATTATTTTCCAACATAAACACATTTTGCACATTTTTATTTAAAAAATCCCATTAGAAATAGATAAAAATCAATATTAATTATTAACATTTCGTTTATTTTTAAATATAAGTGAAACATTAAAAAACTAACAATAATGTGCTAAAATGATATTTTAATGCATATTTCGACGATTTAGACCTTTTTCAGAGCTTTTCCGGTAAACCACATTTTTTAGCTAACATTCATGGAATTCCTCAATTTTAAACAGAATTTCTGCTGCTACTAAATTTTATGCAAAATGTAAGCAAAATTATGAGATTTTTTAAAGTACTTTCTAAACGCTCCTTTTAACTTAAAAAACTGAAGTTTTTCATGAAATGCTTCAAAAAGCCGTGAATCTTAAAAATAACATATATGTTGAACAATTTTCAAAAATCCCAATAAAATTTGATAAAAATCAATATAAATTTTGAATATTTCATAAATATTTTTTAAAATTACTTGAAATATTAAACAACTCCGAAAAAGTGCTAAAAATTTATTTTAATACATATTTCAACTTTTTAGAGCGTTTTGAATGCCTTTTTGAAGAACCATATTCTTGAGCTAAAATTGAAAGCTTTACGCATTTTTTAATTACAATTACTGCTGCAATTGAATTTTATGGTGAAAGAAAGCAAAATTATGAGATTTTTTTAAGTATTTTGTAAATACTTATTTTAACTCAAAAAAATTAAGTTTTTCGTGAAATGCTTCAAAAAGCCGTGAATCGTAAAAATATGCCAAAAAATGTGATTTTTCGATGATTTTTCAACACATTTTTAAAAAATGCCAATAAAAATCAACATTGATTTTGAATATTTCATATATATTTTTAAAAATACTTGAAACATTGAAAAACTCAGAAAAATGTGCTAAAACGATATTTTGATGCATATTTCTATGATTTAGAGCTTTTTGAACTCTTTTTTGATGAACATTCATTTAGCTAAAATTCACTTTTAAATCAGAATTACTGCAGCAACTGAATTTGATGCTAAAACTTAGCAAAATTATGAGATTTTTTGAGTGTTTTGTAAATACTTGAAACATTAAAAAGCTCAGAAAAATATGCTAAAATTATATTTTATTGCATATTTCGACGATTTAGAGCGTTTTGAATGCTTTTTTGATGAACGACATTTTTTAGCAAAATTTCAAAGTTTTTCCCACTTTTAAATCAGAGTTACTGATGCAATTGATTTTTATGGTAAAAGTAAGAAAAATTGTGTTTTTTTTGTAAAATACTTTGTAAATACACATTTTAACTAAAAAAAATCTGAAGTTTTTATATAAATGCTTGAAAAGCCTTGAACCGTCATAATATGAAAATAATATCAGTTTAGATGGTTTTTCACATTTTTTTAAAAATCTCAATAAAAATCGATAAGCATCAACATTAATTTTAAATATTTCATATATTTTTTTTAGAAAATCACTTGAAACATTAAAAAATCTAAAAAATATGCTAAAACGATATTTTTAGTATATTTCGACGATTTAGAGCGTTTTGAATGCTTCTTTGATGAACTACACTTTTTAGCTAAAATTCATAGATTTTCTCTCCTCCAAATCAGAATTACTGTTGCAATTGAATTTTTTGCTAAAAGCAAGCGAAATTGTGCTGTTTTTTGAAGTACTATGTATGTATATATTTTAACTGAAAAATTTAAGTTTTTCAAGAAATTCTTGAAAAAGCCTTGAATCGTCGAAAAGAGCCGAAAAATATGATTTTAGATGATTTTCCAGCATTAACAAATATTTTGCAAAATTTTAAAAAATCCCAATCAAAATCGAAAAAAAAAATGTAAATTTTGAATGTATCATATATATTTTTTAAACTTACGTGAAATATCAGAAAGCTCCGAAAAAGTGCTAAAATTTCATTTTTATACATATTTCGACGATTTAGAGCGTTTTGAATGCTTTTTAGACGAAGCACATTTTTTAGCAAAAATTCACAGATTTTCCACTCTTCCAAATCAGAATTACTGCTCCTATTGAATTTTATGCTAAAAGCAAGCGAAATTATGCTATTTTTGTGAAGTACTTTGTAAGTATATGTTTTCACTAAAAAGTTGAAGTTATTCAAGAAATTCTTCAAAATGCCTTCAATCGTTGAAATAAGCCGAAAAATGTGATTTTCGATGATTTTCCAACGTTAACATATATTTTGCACATTTTAAAAATATCCCAATAGAAATCGATGAAAATCAGTATAAATTTTGAATATTTCATAATTTGTTTTAAAAATAATTGAAACATTAAAAAACTTCGAAAAATGCTAAAATTATATTGAAATGCATATTTCGACGATTTAGAGCGTTTTCAATGTTTTTTTCACGAACCATATTTTTTAGCAAAAATTCAAAACTAAATGCACTTTTAAATTTGAATTACTGCTGAAGTTGAATTTCACAATAAAAGAAAGCTAAATTATGAGATATTTTGAAGTGTTTTGTAAACACTTATTTTAACTCAGAAAACTGAAGTTCTTCACGAAATGCTTCAAAAAGCCGTGAATCATCAAAATATGCAAAAAAATATGATTTTCGATGATTTTCAATATTAAATTATTTATGCACATTTTCTAAAAATTTCAATAAAAATCGATGAAAATGAATATTAGTACTGAATATTTCATATATTTAAAAAAAAATTCTTGAAACATCTAAAAACACAGAAAAAAGGGCAAAAATGTTATTTTATTGCATATTTCGACGATTTAGTGTGTTTTTTATGCTTTTTTGACACACAACATTTTTTAATTAAAATACATAGAATTTCGAAATTTCAAACAGATCTTCTGCTGCAACTAAATTTTCTGCAAAAAGAAATCCAAATTGTCAGATTTTCTTGAAGTTATTGATTTTTTTTAAATAATCTTAGAAAAAGCCTTCATTCGTCGAAATATGCGAAAGAAATATGATTTTTGTTGATTTCTCAACATTTATGCATATATAACACATTTTTCAAAAAATCCCAATAAAAATCGATAAAAATCAGCATTGATTTTGAATATTTCATATATTAAAAAAAAAAATACTTGAAATATTGAAAAACTCAAAAAAGAAAAGTGCTAAAATTACATTCTATTGCATATTTCGACGATTTAGTGTTTTGAATGCTTTTTTGATGAACCACAATTTTTAGCACTTTTAAATCAGAATTACTGCTGCAATTGACTTTTATGCTAAAAGTATGCAAAATTAGGCTATTTTAGTGAAGTGCTTTGTAAGTATATATTTTAACTAAAAATTTAGGTTTTTCAAGAAATTCTTCAAAAGTTTTGAATCGTCGAAATAAGCCGAAAAATATGATTATCGATTATTTTCCAACATAAACATATTTTGCACATTTTTATTTAAAAAATCCCATTAGAAATAGATAAAAATCAATATAAATTATTAATATTTCGTTTATTTTTAAATATACGTGAAACATTAAAAAACTCACAATAATGTGCTAAAATGATATTTTAATGCATATTTCGACGATTTAGACCTTTTTCAGAGCTTTTCCGGTAAACCACATTTTTTAGCTAAAATTCATGGAATTCCTCAATTTTAATCAGAATTTCTGCTGCTACTAAATTTTATGTGAAAAGTAAGCAAAATTATGAGATTTTTTAAAGTACTTTGTAAACATTCATTTTGACTTAAAAAACTGAAGTTTTTCATGAAATGCTTGAAAAAGCCGTGAATCTTAAAAATAACATATATTTTGAACAATTTTCAAAAATCCCAATAAAATTCGATAAAAATCAATATAAATTTTGAATATTTCATGAATATTTTTTAAAATTACTTGAAATATTAAACAACTCCAAAAAAGTGCTAAAATTTTATTTTAATACATATTTAGACTTTTTAGATCATTTTGAATGCCTTCTTGAAGAACCATATTTTTTAGCTAAAATTGAACGCTTTATGCATTTTTTAATTACAATTATTGCTGCAATTGAATCTTATGCTAAAAGAAAGCAAAATTATGAGATTTTTTGAAGTACTTTGTAAATACTTATTTTAACTCAAAAAAATTAAGTTTTTCATGAAATGCTTCAAAAAGCCGTGAATCGTAAAAATATGCCAAAAAAATCTGATTTTCGATGATTTTTCAACATTAACATTTATTTTGCACATTTATAAAAAATCCCAATAAAAATCAATATTGATTTTGAATATTTCATATATATTTTTAAAAATACTTGAAACATTGAAAAACTCAGAAAAATGTGCTAAAACGATATTTTGATGCATATTTCTATGATTTAGAGCGTTTTGAACTGTTTTCTGACGAACATTCATTTAGCTAAAATTCACTTTTAAATCAGAATTACTGCACCAACTGAATTTTGTGCTAAAACTAAGCAAAATTATGAGATTTTTTGAGTGTTTTGTAAATACTTATTTTAAATAAAAAAATTGAAGTTTTTCATGAAATGTTTCGAAAACATGTGAATCATCAAAATATGGAAAAAAATATGATTGACGATGATTTTTCAACATTAACATTTATTTTGCGCATTTTTGAAAAATCCCAATAAAAATCGATAAAAATCAATATTGATTTTGAATATTTCATGTGTTTTGTAAAAAAGAATTTAAACATTAAAATATTAAAAAAACATGTGCTACAATGATGTTTTATTGCATATTTCGACGATTTGGAGCGTTTTGAAAGGTTATCTGACAAACCTCATTTTTTAGGTAAAATTCGAAGATTTTCACACTTTTAAACCAGAATTACTGCTGCCGTTGAATTTAAGGCAAATTTTAAGCAAAATTATGCTATTTTTGTGAAGCTCTTTGTAATTACTTATTTGAAGTCAAAAAAATTTCATTAAATGCTCTATAAAGCCTGGAATCTTGGAAACAAACCGAAAATTATGATATTTCGATGATTTTTCAAAATTAACATATATTTTGCATATTTTTAAAGAAATCCCAATAAAAAACGAAAAAATCAATATGAAGTTTGCATATTTCATGTATATTTTTTTTAAATATTTGAAACATATTTGCATATTTCGAAGATTTAGAGCGTTTTGAATGCTTTTTTTGATGAACGACATTTTTTAGCTAAATTTCAAAGTTTTTCCCACTTTTAAATCAGAGTTACCGATGCAATTGATTTTTATGGTAAAAGTAAGAAAAATTGTGTTTTTTTTTGTAAAATACTTTCTAAATACACATTTTAACTAAAAAAAATCTGAAGTATTTATATAAATGCTTGAAAAAGCCTTGAACCGTCAAAATATGAAAAAATATGATTTTAGATGGTTTTTCACATTTTTTCAAAAATCTCAATAAAAATCGATAAGCATCAACATTAATTTTAAATATTTCATATATTTTTTTTAGAAAATCACTTGAAACATTAAAAAATCTCAAAAATATGCTAAAACGATATTTTTTGCATATTTCGACGATTTAGAATGTTTTGAATGCTTTTTTGACGAACTACATTTTTTAGCTAAAATTCATAGATTTTCTCTCCTCCAAATCAGAATTACTGTTGCAATTGATTTTTTTGCTAAAAGCAAGCGAAATTGTGCTATTTTTTGAAGTACTATGTATGTATATATTTTCAAGAAATTCTTGAAAAAGCCTTGAATCGTCGAAAAGAGCCGAAAAATATGATTTTAGATGATTTTCCAGCATTAACATATATTTCGCACAATTTTAAAAAATCCTAATCACAATCGATGAAAATCAATATAAATTTTGAATATATCATATATAATTTGAAAACTTACGTGAAATATCAGAAAGCTCCGAAAAAGTGCTAAAATTTCATTTTTATACATATTTCGACGATTTAGAGCGTTTTGAATACTTTTTAGATGAAACACATTTTTTAGCAAAAATTCACAGATTTTCCACTCTTCCAAATCAGAATTACTGCTGCTATTGAATTTCATGCTAAAAGCAAGTGAAATTATGCTATTTTTGTGAAGTACTTTGTAAGTATATGTTTTCACTAAAAAATTGAAGTTGTTAAAGAATTTCTTTAAAATGCGTTCAATCATTGAAATAAGCCGAAAAATGTGATTTTCGATGATTTTCTAACATTACCATATATTTTGCACATTTTAAAAATATCCCAATAGAAATCGATGAAAATCAGTATAAATTTTGAATATTTCAAAAATTTTTTTTAAAAATACTTGAAACATTAAAAAACTTCGAAAAATGCTAAAATTATATTGAAATGCATGTTTCGACGATTTAGAGCGTTTTCAATGTTTTTTCACGATCCATATTTTTTAGCAAAATTCAAAACTAAATGCACTTTTAAATTTGAATTACTACTGAAGTTGAATTTCACGATAAAAGTAAGCAAAATTATGAGATTTTTTGAAGTGTTTTTTAAACACTTATTTTAACTCAGAAAACTGAAGTTCTTCACGAAATGCTTCAAAAAGCCGAGAATCGTCAAAATATGCAAAAAATATGATTTTCGATGATTTCCAATATTAAATTACTTATGCACATTTTCTAAAAATTTCATTAAAAATCGATGAAAATGAATATTAGTTTTGAATATTTCATATATTTAAAAAAAAATTCTTGAAATATCTAAAAACACAGAAAAGAGATCCAAAATTTTATTTTATTGCGTATTTCGACGAGTTGGTGTGTTTTTTTATGCTTTTTTGACACACAACATTTTTTAATTAAAATACATAGAATTTTGAAATTTCAAACAGATCTTCTGCTGCAACTAAATTTTCTGCAAAAAGAAATCTAAATTGTCAGATTTTCTTGAAGTTATTGATGTTTTTTTAAATAATCTTTGAAAAAGCTTTCATTCGTCGAAATATGCGAAAGAAATATGATTTTTGTTGATTTCTCAACATTTATGCATATATAACACATTTTTCAAAAAATCCCAATAAAAATCGATAAAAATCAGCATTGATTTTGAATATTTCATATATATATATAAAAAATACTTGAAATATTGAAAAACTCAAAAAAGAAAAGTGCTAAAATTATATTTTATTGCATATTTCGACGATTTAGAGCGTTTTGAAAGCTTTTTTGATGAACCACAATTTTTAGCTAACATTCATACCTTCTAGCACTTTTAAATCAGAATTACTGCTGAAATTGAGTTTTATGCTAAAAGTATGCAAAATTATGCTATTTTAGAGAAGTCCTTTTAAGTATATTTTTTAACTAAAAATATAAGTTTTTCAAGAAATTCTTCAAAAACTTTTGAACCGTCGAAATAAGCCAAAAAATATGATTTTCGATTATTTTCCAACATAAACACATTTTGCACATTTTTATTTAAAAAATCCCATTAGAAATAGATAAAAATCAATATTAATTATTAACATTTCGTTTATTTTTAAATATAAGTGAAACATTAAAAAACTAACAATAATGTGCTAAAATGATATTTTAATGCATATTTCGACGATTTAGACCTTTTTCAGAGCTTTTCCGGTAAACCACATTTTTTAGCTAACATTCATGGAATTCCTCAATTTTAAACAGAATTTCTGCTGCTACTAAATTTTATGCAAAATGTAAGCAAAATTATGAGATTTTTTAAAGTACTTTCTAAACGCTCCTTTTAACTTAAAAAACTGAAGTTTTTCATGAAATGCTTCAAAAAGCCGTGAATCTTAAAAATAACATATATGTTGAACAATTTTCAAAAATCCCAATAAAATTTGATAAAAATCAATATAAATTTTGAATATTTCATAAATATTTTTTAAAATTACTTGAAATATTAAACAACTCCGAAAAAGTGCTAAAAATTTATTTTAATACATATTTCAACTTTTTAGAGCGTTTTGAATGCCTTTTTGAAGAACCATATTCTTGAGCTAAAATTGAAAGCTTTACGCATTTTTTAATTACAATTACTGCTGCAATTGAATTTTATGGTGAAAGAAAGCAAAATTATGAGATTTTTTTAAGTATTTTGTAAATACTTATTTTAACTCAAAAAAATTAAGTTTTTCGTGAAATGCTTCAAAAAGCCGTGAATCGTAAAAATATGCCAAAAAATGTGATTTTTCGATGATTTTTCAACACATTTTTAAAAAATGCCAATAAAAATCAACATTGATTTTGAATATTTCATATATATTTTTAAAAATACTTGAAACATTGAAAAACTCAGAAAAATGTGCTAAAACGATATTTTGATGCATATTTCTATGATTTAGAGCGTTTTGAACTCTTTTTTGATGAACATTCATTTAGCTAAAATTCACTTTTAAATCAGAATTACTGCAGCAACTGAATTTGATGCTAAAACTAAGCAAAATTATGAGATTTTTTGAGTGTTTTGTAAATACTTGAAACATTAAAAAGCTCAGAAAAATATGCTAAAATTATATTTTATTGCATATTTCGACGATTTAGAGCGTTTTGAATGCTTTTTTGATGAACGACATTTTTTAGCAAAATTTCAAAGTTTTTCCCACTTTTAAATCAGAGTTACTGATGCAATTGATTTTTATGGTAAAAGTAAGAAAAATTGTGTTTTTTTTGTAAAATACTTTGTAAATACACATTTTAACTAAAAAAAATCTGAAGTTTTTATATAAATGCTTGAAAAGCCTTGAACCGTCATAATATGAAAATAATATCAGTTTAGATGGTTTTTCACATTTTTTTAAAAATCTCAATAAAAATCGATAAGCATCAACATTAATTTTAAATATTTCATATATTTTTTTTAGAAAATCACTTGAAACATTAAAAAATCTAAAAAATATGCTAAAACGATATTTTTAGTATATTTCGACGATTTAGAGCGTTTTGAATGCTTCTTTGATGAACTACACTTTTTAGCTAAAATTCATAGATTTTCTCTCCTCCAAATCAGAATTACTGTTGCAATTGAATTTTTTGCTAAAAGCAAGCGAAATTGTGCTGTTTTTTGAAGTACTATGTATGTATATATTTTAACTGAAAAATTTAAGTTTTTCAAGAAATTCTTGAAAAAGCCTTGAATCGTCGAAAAGAGCCGAAAAATATGATTTTAGATGATTTTCCAGCATTAACAAATATTTTGCAAAATTTTAAAAAATCCCAATCAAAATCGAAAAAAAAAATGTAAATTTTGAATGTATCATATATATTTTTTAAACTTACGTGAAATATCAGAAAGCTCCGAAAAAGTGCTAAAATTTCATTTTTATACATATTTCGACGATTTAGAGCGTTTTGAATGCTTTTTAGACGAAGCACATTTTTTAGCAAAAATTCACAGATTTTCCACTCTTCCAAATCAGAATTACTGCTCCTATTGAATTTTATGCTAAAAGCAAGCGAAATTATGCTATTTTTGTGAAGTACTTTGTAAGTATATGTTTTCACTAAAAAGTTGAAGTTATTCAAGAAATTCTTCAAAATGCCTTCAATCGTTGAAATAAGCCGAAAAATGTGATTTTCGATGATTTTCCAACGTTAACATATATTTTGCACATTTTAAAAATATCCCAATAGAAATCGATGAAAATCAGTATAAATTTTGAATATTTCATAATTTGTTTTAAAAATAATTGAAACATTAAAAAACTTCGAAAAATGCTAAAATTATATTGAAATGCATATTTCGACGATTTAGAGCGTTTTCAATGTTTTTTTCACGAACCATATTTTTTAGCAAAAATTCAAAACTAAATGCACTTTTAAATTTGAATTACTGCTGAAGTTGAATTTCACAATAAAAGAAAGCTAAATTATGAGATATTTTGAAGTGTTTTGTAAACACTTATTTTAACTCAGAAAACTGAAGTTCTTCACGAAATGCTTCAAAAAGCCGTGAATCATCAAAATATGCAAAAAAATATGATTTTCGATGATTTTCAATATTAAATTATTTATGCACATTTTCTAAAAATTTCAATAAAAATCGATGAAAATGAATATTAGTACTGAATATTTCATATATTTAAAAAAAAATTCTTGAAACATCTAAAAACACAGAAAAAAGGGCAAAAATGTTATTTTATTGCATATTTCGACGATTTAGTGTGTTTTTTATGCTTTTTTGACACACAACATTTTTTAATTAAAATACATAGAATTTCGAAATTTCAAACAGATCTTCTGCTGCAACTAAATTTTCTGCAAAAAGAAATCCAAATTGTCAGATTTTCTTGAAGTTATTGATTTTTTTTAAATAATCTTAGAAAAAGCCTTCATTCGTCGAAATATGCGAAAGAAATATGATTTTTGTTGATTTCTCAACATTTATGCATATATAACACATTTTTCAAAAAATCCCAATAAAAATCGATAAAAATCAGCATTGATTTTGAATATTTCATATATTAAAAAAAAAAATACTTGAAATATTGAAAAACTCAAAAAAGAAAAGTGCTAAAATTACATTCTATTGCATATTTCGACGATTTAGTGTTTTGAATGCTTTTTTGATGAACCACAATTTTTAGCTAAAATTCATACCTTTTAGCACTTTTAAATCAGAATTACTGCTGCAATTGACTTTTATGCTAAAAGTATGCAAAATTAGGCTATTTTAGTGAAGTGCTTTGTAAGTATATATTTTAACTAAAAATTTAGGTTTTTCAAGAAATTCTTCAAAAGTTTTGAATCGTCGAAATAAGCCGAAAAATATGATTATCGATTATTTTCCAACATAAACATATTTTGCACATTTTTATTTAAAAAATCCCATTAGAAATAGATAAAAATCAATATAAATTATTAATATTTCGTTTATTTTTAAATATACGTGAAACATTAAAAAACTCACAATAATGTGCTAAAATGATATTTTAATGCATATTTCGACGATTTAGACCTTTTTCAGAGCTTTTCCGGTAAACCACATTTTTTAGCTAAAATTCATGGAATTCCTCAATTTTAATCAGAATTTCTGCTGCTACTAAATTTTATGTGAAAAGTAAGCAAAATTATGAGATTTTTTAAAGTACTTTGTAAACATTCATTTTGACTTAAAAAACTGAAGTTTTTCATGAAATGCTTGAAAAAGCCGTGAATCTTAAAAATAACATATATTTTGAACAATTTTCAAAAATCCCAATAAAATTCGATAAAAATCAATATAAATTTTGAATATTTCATGAATATTTTTTAAAATTACTTGAAATATTAAACAACTCCAAAAAAGTGCTAAAATTTTATTTTAATACATATTTAGACTTTTTAGATCATTTTGAATGCCTTCTTGAAGAACCATATTTTTTAGCTAAAATTGAACGCTTTATGCATTTTTTAATTACAATTATTGCTGCAATTGAATCT
Source organism: Cherax quadricarinatus (assembly GCF_038502225.1). Classification (NCBI taxonomy): domain Eukaryota; kingdom Metazoa; phylum Arthropoda; class Malacostraca; order Decapoda; family Parastacidae; genus Cherax; species Cherax quadricarinatus. Next base: position 11,759,501 of record NC_091347.1, on the reverse strand, counting down.
TATGCTAAAAGAAAGCAAAATTATGAGATTTTTTGAAGTACTTTGTAAATACTTATTTTAACTCAAAAAAATTAAGTTTTTCATGAAATGCTTCAAAAAGCCGTGAATCGTAAAAATATGCCAAAAAAATCTGATTTTCGATGATTTTTCAACATTAACATTTATTTTGCACATTTATAAAAAATCCCAATAAAAATCAATATTGATTTTGAATATTTCATATATATTTTTAAAAATACTTGAAACATTGAAAAACTCAGAAAAATGTGCTAAAACGATATTTTGATGCATATTTCTATGATTTAGAGCGTTTTGAACTGTTTTCTGACGAACATTCATTTAGCTAAAATTCACTTTTAAATCAGAATTACTGCACCAACTGAATTTTGTGCTAAAACTAAGCAAAATTATGAGATTTTTTGAGTGTTTTGTAAATACTTATTTTAAATAAAAAAATTGAAGTTTTTCATGAAATGTTTCGAAAACATGTGAATCATCAAAATATGGAAAAAAAAATATGATTGACGATGATTTTTCAACATTAACATTTATTTTGCGCATTTTTGAAAAATCCCAATAAAAATCGATAAAAATCAATATTGATTTTGAATATTTCATGTGTTTTGTAAAAAAGAATTTAAACATTAAAATATTAAAAAAACATGTGCTACAATGATGTTTTATTGCATATTTCGACGATTTGGAGCGTTTTGAAAGGTTATCTGACAAACCTCATTTTTTAGGTAAAATTCGAAGATTTTCACACTTTTAAACCAGAATTACTGCTGCCGTTGAATTTAAGGCAAATTTTAAGCAAAATTATGCTATTTTTGTGAAGCTCTTTGTAATTACTTATTTGAAGTCAAAAAAATTTCATTAAATGCTCTATAAAGCCTGGAATCTTGGAAACAAACCGAAAATTATGATATTTCGATGATTTTTCAAAATTAACATATATTTTGCATATTTTTAAAGAAATCCCAATAAAAAACGAAAAAATCAATATGAAGTTTGCATATTTCATGTATATTTTTTTTAAATATTTGAAACATATTTGCATATTTCGAAGATTTAGAGCGTTTTGAATGCTTTTTTTGATGAACGACATTTTTTAGCTAAATTTCAAAGTTTTTCCCACTTTTAAATCAGAGTTACCGATGCAATTGATTTTTATGGTAAAAGTAAGAAAAATTGTGTTTTTTTTTTGTAAAATACTTTCTAAATACACATTTTAACTAAAAAAAATCTGAAGTATTTATATAAATGCTTGAAAAAGCCTTGAACCGTCAAAATATGAAAAAATATGATTTTAGATGGTTTTTCACATTTTTTCAAAAATCTCAATAAAAATCGATAAGCATCAACATTAATTTTAAATATTTCATATATTTTTTTTAGAAAATCACTTGAAACATTAAAAAATCTCAAAAATATGCTAAAACGATATTTTTTGCATATTTCGACGATTTAGAATGTTTTGAATGCTTTTTTGACGAACTACATTTTTTAGCTAAAATTCATAGATTTTCTCTCCTCCAAATCAGAATTACTGTTGCAATTGATTTTTTTGCTAAAAGCAAGCGAAATTGTGCTATTTTTTGAAGTACTATGTATGTATATATTTTCAAGAAATTCTTGAAAAAGCCTTGAATCGTCGAAAAGAGCCGAAAAATATGATTTTAGATGATTTTCCAGCATTAACATATATTTCGCACAATTTTAAAAAATCCTAATCACAATCGATGAAAATCAATATAAATTTTGAATATATCATATATAATTTGAAAACTTACGTGAAATATCAGAAAGCTCCGAAAAAGTGCTAAAATTTCATTTTTATACATATTTCGACGATTTAGAGCGTTTTGAATACTTTTTAGATGAAACACATTTTTTAGCAAAAATTCACAGATTTTCCACTCTTCCAAATCAGAATTACTGCTGCTATTGAATTTCATGCTAAAAGCAAGTGAAATTATGCTATTTTTGTGAAGTACTTTGTAAGTATATGTTTTCACTAAAAAATTGAAGTTGTTAAAGAATTTCTTTAAAATGCGTTCAATCATTGAAATAAGCCGAAAAATGTGATTTTCGATGATTTTCTAACATTACCATATATTTTGCACATTTTAAAAATATCCCAATAGAAATCGATGAAAATCAGTATAAATTTTGAATATTTCAAAAATTTTTTTTAAAAATACTTGAAACATTAAAAAACTTCGAAAAATGCTAAAATTATATTGAAATGCATGTTTCGACGATTTAGAGCGTTTTCAATGTTTTTTCACGATCCATATTTTTTAGCAAAATTCAAAACTAAATGCACTTTTAAATTTGAATTACTACTGAAGTTGAATTTCACGATAAAAGTAAGCAAAATTATGAGATTTTTTGAAGTGTTTTTTAAACACTTATTTTAACTCAGAAAACTGAAGTTCTTCACGAAATGCTTCAAAAAGCCGAGAATCGTCAAAATATGCAAAAAATATGATTTTCGATGATTTTCAATATTAAATTACTTATGCACATTTTCTAAAAATTTCATTAAAAATCGATGAAAATGAATATTAGTTTTGAATATTTCATATATTTAAAAAAAAATTCTTGAAATATCTAAAAACACAGAAAAGAGATCCAAAATTTTATTTTATTGCGTATTTCGACGAGTTGGTGTGTTTTTTTATGCTTTTTTGACACACAACATTTTTTAATTAAAATACATAGAATTTTGAAATTTCAAACAGATCTTCTGCTGCAACTAAATTTTCTGCAAAAAGAAATCTAAATTGTCAGATTTTCTTGAAGTTATTGATGTTTTTTTAAATAATCTTTGAAAAAGCTTTCATTCGTCGAAATATGCGAAAGAAATATGATTTTTGTTGATTTCTCAACATTTATGCATATATAACACATTTTTCAAAAAATCCCAATAAAAATCGATAAAAATCAGCATTGATTTTGAATATTTCATATATATATATAAAAAATACTTGAAATATTGAAAAACTCAAAAAAGAAAAGTGCTAAAATTATATTTTATTGCATATTTCGACGATTTAGAGCGTTTTGAAAGCTTTTTTGATGAACCACAATTTTTAGCTAACATTCATACCTTCTAGCACTTTTAAATCAGAATTACTGCTGAAATTGAGTTTTATGCTAAAAGTATGCAAAATTATGCTATTTTAGAGAAGTCCTTTTAAGTATATTTTTTAACTAAAAATATAAGTTTTTCAAGAAATTCTTCAAAAACTTTTGAACCGTCGAAATAAGCCAAAAAATATGATTTTCGATTATTTTCCAACATAAACACATTTTGCACATTTTTATTTAAAAAATCCCATTAGAAATAGATAAAAATCAATATTAATTATTAACATTTCGTTTATTTTTAAATATAAGTGAAACATTAAAAAACTAACAATAATGTGCTAAAATGATATTTTAATGCATATTTCGACGATTTAGACCTTTTTCAGAGCTTTTCCGGTAAACCACATTTTTTAGCTAACATTCATGGAATTCCTCAATTTTAAACAGAATTTCTGCTGCTACTAAATTTTATGCAAAATGTAAGCAAAATTATGAGATTTTTTAAAGTACTTTCTAAACGCTCCTTTTAACTTAAAAAACTGAAGTTTTTCATGAAATGCTTCAAAAAGCCGTGAATCTTAAAAATAACATATATGTTGAACAATTTTCAAAAATCCCAATAAAATTTGATAAAAATCAATATAAATTTTGAATATTTCATAAATATTTTTTAAAATTACTTGAAATATTAAACAACTCCGAAAAAGTGCTAAAAATTTATTTTAATACATATTTCAACTTTTTAGAGCGTTTTGAATGCCTTTTTGAAGAACCATATTCTTGAGCTAAAATTGAAAGCTTTACGCATTTTTTAATTACAATTACTGCTGCAATTGAATTTTATGGTGAAAGAAAGCAAAATTATGAGATTTTTTTAAGTATTTTGTAAATACTTATTTTAACTCAAAAAAATTAAGTTTTTCGTGAAATGCTTCAAAAAGCCGTGAATCGTAAAAATATGCCAAAAAATGTGATTTTTCGATGATTTTTCAACACATTTTTAAAAAATGCCAATAAAAATCAACATTGATTTTGAATATTTCATATATATTTTTAAAAATACTTGAAACATTGAAAAACTCAGAAAAATGTGCTAAAACGATATTTTGATGCATATTTCTATGATTTAGAGCGTTTGAACTCTTTTTTGATGAACATTCATTTAGCTAAAATTCACTTTTAAATCAGAATTACTGCAGCAACTGAATTTGATGCTAAAACTAAGCAAAATTATGAGATTTTTTGAGTGTTTTGTAAATACTTATTTTAAATAAAAAAATTGAAGTTTTTCATGAAATGTTTCGAAAAGATGTGAATCATCAAAATATGAAAAAAAAAATATGATTGTCGATGATTTTTCAACATTAACATTTATTTTGCGCATTTATAAAAATCCAATAAAAATCGATAAAAGTCAATATTGATTTTGAATATTTCATGTGTTTTGTAAAAAAGAATTTAAACATTAAAATATTAAAAAAACATGTGCTACAATGATGTTTTATTGCATATTTCGACGATTTGGAGCGTTTTGAAAGGTTATCTGACAAACCTCATTTTTTAGGTAAAATTCAAAGATTTTTAGACTTTTAAACCAGAATTACTGCTGCCGTTGAATTTAAGGCAAATTTTAAGCAAAATTATGCTATTTTTGTGAAGCTCTTTGTAATTACTTATTTGAACTCAAAAAAAATTCATTAAATGCTCTATAAAGCCTGGAATCTTGGAAACAAACCGAAAATTATGATATTTCGATGATTTTTCAAAATTAACATATATTTTGCATATTTTTAAAGAAATCCCAATAAAAAACGAAAAAATCAATATGAAGTTTGCATATTTCATGTATATTTTTTTTAAATATTTGAAACATTAAAAAGCTCAGAAAATATGCTAAAATTATATTTTATTGCATATTTCGACGATTTAGAGCGTTTTGAATGCTTTTTTGATGAACGACATTTTTTAGCAAAATTTCAAAGTTTTTCCCACTTTTAAATCAGAGTTACTGATGCAATTGATTTTTATGGTAAAAGTAAGAAAAATTGTGTTTTTTTTGTAAAATACTTTGTAAATACACATTTTAACTAAAAAAAATCTGAAGTTTTTATATAAATGCTTGAAAAGCCTTGAACCGTCATAATATGAAAATAATATCAGTTTAGATGGTTTTTCACATTTTTTTAAAAATCTCAATAAAAATCGATAAGCATCAACATTAATTTTAAATATTTCATATATTTTTTTTAGAAAATCACTTGAAACATTAAAAAATCTAAAAAATATGCTAAAACGATATTTTTAGTATATTTCGACGATTTAGAGCGTTTTGAATGCTTCTTTGATGAACTACACTTTTTAGCTAAAATTCATAGATTTTCTCTCCTCCAAATCAGAATTACTGTTGCAATTGAATTTTTTGCTAAAAGCAAGCGAAATTGTGCTGTTTTTTGAAGTACTATGTATGTATATATTTTAACTGAAAAATTTAAGTTTTTCAAGAAATTCTTGAAAAAGCCTTGAATCGTCGAAAAGAGCCGAAAAATATGATTTTAGATGATTTTCCAGCATTAACAAATATTTTGCAAAATTTTAAAAAATCCCAATCAAAATCGAAAAAAAAAATGTAAATTTTGAATGTATCATATATATTTTTTAAACTTACGTGAAATATCAGAAAGCTCCGAAAAAGTGCTAAAATTTCATTTTTATACATATTTCGACGATTTAGAGCGTTTTGAATGCTTTTTAGACGAAGCACATTTTTTAGCAAAAATTCACAGATTTTCCACTCTTCCAAATCAGAATTACTGCTCCTATTGAATTTTATGCTAAAAGCAAGCGAAATTATGCTATTTTTGTGAAGTACTTTGTAAGTATATGTTTTCACTAAAAAGTTGAAGTTATTCAAGAAATTCTTCAAAATGCCTTCAATCGTTGAAATAAGCCGAAAAATGTGATTTTCGATGATTTTCCAACGTTAACATATATTTTGCACATTTTAAAAATATCCCAATAGAAATCGATGAAAATCAGTATAAATTTTGAATATTTCATAATTTGTTTTAAAAATAATTGAAACATTAAAAAACTTCGAAAAATGCTAAAATTATATTGAAATGCATATTTCGACGATTTAGAGCGTTTTCAATGTTTTTTTCACGAACCATATTTTTTAGCAAAAATTCAAAACTAAATGCACTTTTAAATTTGAATTACTGCTGAAGTTGAATTTCACAATAAAAGAAAGCTAAATTATGAGATATTTTGAAGTGTTTTGTAAACACTTATTTTAACTCAGAAAACTGAAGTTCTTCACGAAATGCTTCAAAAAGCCGTGAATCATCAAAATATGCAAAAAAATATGATTTTCGATGATTTTCAATATTAAATTATTTATGCACATTTTCTAAAAATTTCAATAAAAATCGATGAAAATGAATATTAGTACTGAATATTTCATATATTTAAAAAAAAATTCTTGAAACATCTAAAAACACAGAAAAAAGGGCAAAAATGTTATTTTATTGCATATTTCGACGATTTAGTGTGTTTTTTATGCTTTTTTGACACACAACATTTTTTAATTAAAATACATAGAATTTCGAAATTTCAAACAGATCTTCTGCTGCAACTAAATTTTCTGCAAAAAGAAATCCAAATTGTCAGATTTTCTTGAAGTTATTGATTTTTTTTAAATAATCTTAGAAAAAGCCTTCATTCGTCGAAATATGCGAAAGAAATATGATTTTTGTTGATTTCTCAACATTTATGCATATATAACACATTTTTCAAAAAATCCCAATAAAAATCGATAAAAATCAGCATTGATTTTGAATATTTCATATATTAAAAAAAAAAATACTTGAAATATTGAAAAACTCAAAAAAGAAAAGTGCTAAAATTACATTCTATTGCATATTTCGACGATTTAGTGTTTTGAATGCTTTTTTGATGAACCACAATTTTTAGCTAAAATTCATACCTTTTAGCACTTTTAAATCAGAATTACTGCTGCAATTGACTTTTATGCTAAAAGTATGCAAAATTAGGCTATTTTAGTGAAGTGCTTTGTAAGTATATATTTTAACTAAAAATTTAGGTTTTTCAAGAAATTCTTCAAAAGTTTTGAATCGTCGAAATAAGCCGAAAAATATGATTATCGATTATTTTCCAACATAAACATATTTTGCACATTTTTATTTAAAAAATCCCATTAGAAATAGATAAAAATCAATATAAATTATTAATATTTCGTTTATTTTTAAATATACGTGAAACATTAAAAAACTCACAATAATGTGCTAAAATGATATTTTAATGCATATTTCGACGATTTAGACCTTTTTCAGAGCTTTTCCGGTAAACCACATTTTTTAGCTAAAATTCATGGAATTCCTCAATTTTAATCAGAATTTCTGCTGCTACTAAATTTTATGTGAAAAGTAAGCAAAATTATGAGATTTTTTAAAGTACTTTGTAAACATTCATTTTGACTTAAAAAACTGAAGTTTTTCATGAAATGCTTGAAAAAGCCGTGAATCTTAAAAATAACATATATTTTGAACAATTTTCAAAAATCCCAATAAAATTCGATAAAAATCAATATAAATTTTGAATATTTCATGAATATTTTTTAAAATTACTTGAAATATTAAACAACTCCAAAAAAGTGCTAAAATTTTATTTTAATACATATTTAGACTTTTTAGATCATTTTGAATGCCTTCTTGAAGAACCATATTTTTTAGCTAAAATTGAACGCTTTATGCATTTTTTAATTACAATTATTGCTGCAATTGAATCTTATGCTAAAAGAAAGCAAAATTATGAGATTTTTTGAAGTACTTTGTAAATACTTATTTTAACTCAAAAAAATTAAGTTTTTCATGAAATGCTTCAAAAAGCCGTGAATCGTAAAAATATGCCAAAAAAATCTGATTTTCGATGATTTTTCAACATTAACATTTATTTTGCACATTTATAAAAAATCCCAATAAAAATCAATATTGATTTTGAATATTTCATATATATTTTTAAAAATACTTGAAACATTGAAAAACTCAGAAAAATGTGCTAAAACGATATTTTGATGCATATTTCTATGATTTAGAGCGTTTTGAACTGTTTTCTGACGAACATTCATTTAGCTAAAATTCACTTTTAAATCAGAATTACTGCAGCAACTGAATTTTGTGCTAAAACTAAGTTATTATCTTTCGAAACATTCATGAAATCTCAATTTTTATTTAAAATAGTATTATTAAATACTCAAAAAATCTCATAATTTTATGAGATTTTTTGGAGTGTTTTGTAAATACTTATTTTAAATAAAAAAATTGAAGTTTTTCATGAAATGTTTCGAAAGGATGTGAGTCATCAAAATATGAAAAAAAAAAAATATGATTATCGATGATTTTTCAACATTAACATTTATTTTGCGCATTTTTGAAAAATCCCAATAAAAATCGATAAAAATCAATATTGATTTTGAATATTTCATGTGTTTTGTAAAAAAGAATTTAAACATTAAAATATTAAAAAAACATGTGCTACAATGATGTTTTATTGCATATTTCGACGATTTGGAGCGTTTTGAAAGGTTATCCGACAAACCTCATTTTAGGTAAAATTCAAGATTTTCACACTTTTAAACCAATTACTGCTGCCGTTGAATTTAAGGCAAATTTTAAGCAAAATTATGCTATTTTGTGAAGCTCTTTGTATTACTTATTTGAACTCAAAAAAATTTCATTAAATGCTCTATAAAAGCCTGGAATCTTGAAACAAGCCGAAAATTATGATATTTCGATGATTTTCAAAATTAACATACATTTGCATATTTTAAAGAAATCCCAATAAAAATCAGAAAAAATCAATATAGACTTTGCATATTTCATGTATATTTTTTAAATACTTGAAACATTAAAAAGCTCTGAAAAAATATGCTAAAATTATATTTGATTGCATATTTCGACGATTTAGTGTTTGAATGCTTTTGATGAACGACATTTTCTAGCTAAATTTCAAAGTTTTCCACTTTTAAATCAGAGTTATCAATGCAATTGATTTTTATGGAAAAAGTAGAAAATTTTTTTTTTTTTATAAATACTTTCTAAATACACATTTTAACTAAAAAAATCTGAAAGTATTTATATAAATGCTTGAAAAAAGCCTTGAACCGTCAAAATATGAAAATAATATGATTTTAGATGGTTTTCACATTTTTTTAAAAATCTCAATAAAAATCGATAAGCATCAACATTAATGTTAAATATTTCTTATATTTTTTTAGAAAATCACTTGAAACATTAAAAAATCTCAAAAAATGTGCTAAAACGATATATTTGCATATTTCGACGATTTAGAGCGTTTTGAATGCTTTTGACGAATTACACTTTTAGCTAAAATTCATAGATTTTCTCTCCTCCAAATCGGAATTACTGTTGCAATTGAATTTTATGCTAAAAGCAAGCGAAAGTGTGCTATTTTAACTAAAATTTAATTTTTTCAAGAAATTCTTCAAAAAAGCCTTGAATCGTCGAAAAGAGCCGAAAAATATGATTTTAAGAATGATTTTCCAGCATTAACATATATTTTGCACAATTTTAAAATCCCTATCAAAATCGATAAAAATCAATATAAATTTTGAATATATCATATATATTTTTAAACTTACGTGAAATATCAGAATGCTCGAAAAAGTGCTAAAATTTCATTGTTATACATATTTCGACGATTTAGACGTTTTGAATGCTTTTAGGCAGAAGCACATTTTTAGCAAAAATTCACAGATTTTCCACTCTTCAAATCAAATTACTGCTGATATTGAATTTTATGCTAAAGCAAGCAATTATCTAATTTTGTGAAGTACTTTGTAAGTATATGTTTTCACAAAAAAATTTAAGTTATTCAAGAAATTCTTCAAAATGCCTTCAATCGTTGAAATAAGCTGAAAAATGTGATTTTCGATGATTTTCCAACATTACCATATATTTTTGCACATTTTTTTAAAGTATCCTAATAGAAATCGATGAAAATCAGTATAAATTTTGAATATTTCATATATTTTTTAAAAAATACTTGAAACATTAAAAAACTTCGAAAAATGCTAAAATTATATTGAAATGCATATTTCGACGATTTAGAAACTGTTTTCAATGTTTTCACGAATAATTTTTTAGCAAAATTCAAAACTAAATGCACTTTTAAATTAAATTGCTGCTGAAGTTGAATTTCACGCTAGAAGTAAGCAAATTTATGAGATTTTTTGAAGTGTTTTGTAAACACTTATTTTTAAATCAGAAAACTGAAGTTCTTCACGAAATGCGTCAAAAAGCCGTGAATCATCAAAATATGCAAAAAATATGATATTTCACGATTTTCAACATTAAATTATTTATGCACCTTTTCTAAAGATTTCAATAAAAATCGATGAAAATGAATAATAGTTTCGAATATTTCATATATTTAAAAAAAACTTCTTGAAATATCTAAAAACACAGAAAAAAGGGCAAAAATGTTATTTTATTGCGTATTTCGACGATTTAGTGTGTTTTTTATGCTTTTTGACACAACATTTTTTAATTAAAATACATAGAATTTCGAAATTTCAAACAGATCTTCTGCTGCAACTAAATTTTCTGCAAAAAGAAATCTAAATTGGCAGATTTTCTTGAAGTTACTGATGTTTTTTTAAATAATGTTTGAAAAAGCCTTCATTCGTCGAAATATGCGAAAGAAATATGATTTTTGTTGATTTCTCAACATTTATGCATATATAACACATTTTTCAAAAAAATCCCAATAAAAATCGATAAAAATCAGCATCGATTTTGAATATTTCATATATTTAAAAAAAAAAAATACTTGAAATATTGAAAAACTCAAAAAAGAAAAGTGCTAAAATTACATTTTATTGCATATTTCGACGATTTAGAGTGTTTTGAATGTTTTTTTGATGAACCACAATTTTTAACAAAAAATTCATACCTTTTATCACTTTTAAATCAGAATTACTGCTGCAATTGACTTTTATGCTAAAAGTATGCAAAATTATGTTATTTTAGTGAAGTGCTTTGTAAGAATATATTTTAACTAAAAATTTAGGTTTTCAAGAAATTCTTCAAAAGTTTTGAATCGTCGAAATAAGCCGAAAAATATGATTTTCGATTATTTTCCAACATAAACATATTTTGCACATTTTATTTAAAAATCCCATTAGAAATAGATAAAAATCAATATTAATTATTAACATTTTGTTTATTTTTTTAATATACGTGAAACATTAAAAAACTCACAATAATGTGCTAAAATGATATTTTTGTGCATATTTCGACGATTTAGACCTTTTTCAGAGCTTTTCCGGTAAACCACATTTTTTAGCTAAAATTCATGGTATTCCTCAATTTTAATCAGAATTTCTGCTGCTACTAAATTTTATGCGAAAAGTAAGCAAAATTATGAGACTTTTTAAAGTACTTTGTAAACATTCATTTTAACTTAAAAAATGAAGTTTTTCATGAAATGCTTGAAAAAGTAGTGAATCTTAAAAAATAACATATATTTTGAACAATTTTGAAAAATCCCAATAAAATTCGATAAAAATCAATATAAATTTTGAATATTTCATCAATATTTTTTAAAACTACTTGAAATATTAAACAACCTCCGTAAAAGTGCTAAAATTTTATTTTAATACATATTTCGACTTTTTAGAGCGTTTTGAATGCCTTCTTGAAGAACCATTTTTTTAGCTAAAATTGAAAGCTTTATGAATTTTTTTAATTACAATTACTGCTGCAATTGAATTTTATGCTAAAAGAAAGCAAAATTATGAGATTTTTTGAAGTACTTTGTAAATACTTACTTTAACTCAAAAAAAAATTAAGTTTTTCATGAAATGCTTCAAAAAGCCGTGAATCGTAAAAATATGCCAAAAAAAATCTGATTTTCGATGATTTTTCAACATTAACATTTATTTTGCACATTTATAAAAAATCCCAATAAAAATCAATATTGATTTTGAATATTTCATATATATTTTTAAAAATACTTGAAACATTGAAAACTCAGAAAAATGTGCTAAAACGATATTTTGATGCATATTTCAATGATTTAGAGCGTTTTGAACTGTTTTCTGACGAACATTCATTTAGCTAAAATTCACTTTTAAACATCAAATTACTGCAGCAACTGAATTTTGTGCTAAACTTACAATCTTTTCGAAACATTTCATGAAAAACTTCAATTTTTTTATTTAAAATAAGTATTTACAAAACACTCAAAAAATCTCATAATTTTTATGAGATTTTTTGAGTGTTTTGTAAATACTTATTTTAAATAAAAAAATTGAAGTTTTTCATGAAATGTTTCGAAAAGATGTGAATCATCAAAATATGAAAAAAAAAATATGATTGTCGATGATTTTTCAACATTAACATTTATTTTGCGCATTTATATCCAATAAAAATCGATAAAAATCAATATTGATTTTGAATATTTCATGTGTTTTGTAAAAAAGAATTTAAACATTAAAATATTAAAAAAACATGTGCTACAATGATGTTTTATTGCATATTTCGACGATTTGGAGCGTTTTGAAAGGTTATCTGACAAACCTCATTTTTTAGGTAAAATTCAAAGATTTTCACACTTTTAAACCAGAATTACTGCTGCCGTTGAATTTAAGGCAAATTTTAAGCAAAATTATGCTATTTTTGTGAAGCTCTTTGTAATTACTTATTTGAACTCAAAAAAATTTCATTAAATGCTCTATAAAGCCTGGAATCTTGGAAACAAGCCGAAAATTATGATATTTCGATGATTTTTCAAAATTAACATACATTTTGCATATTTTTAAAGAAATCCCAATAAAAATCGAAAAAATCAATATGAACTTTGCATATTTCAAGTATATTTTTTTAAATACTTGAAACATTAAAAACTCTGAAAAATATGCTAAAATTATATTTGATTGCATATTTCGACGATTTAGAGTGTTTTGAATGCTTTTTTGATGAACGACATTTTCTAGCTAAATTTCAAAGTTTTTCCCACTTTTAAATCAGAGTTATCAATGCAATTGATTTTTATGGAAAAAGTAAGAAAAATTTTTTTTTTTTGTAAAATACTTTCTAAATACACATTTTAACTAAAAAAAATCTGAAGTATTTATATAAATGCTTGAAAAAGCCTTGAACCGTCAAAATATGAAAATAATATGATTTTAGATGGTTTTTCACATTTTTTTAAAAATCTCAATAAAAATCGATAAGCATCAACATTAATGTTAAATATTTCATATATTTTTTTTTAGAAAATCACTTGAAACATTAAAAAATCTCAAAAAATGTGCTAAAACGATATATTTGCATATTTCGACGATTTAGAGCGTTTTGAATGCTTTTTGACGAATTACACTTTTTAGCTAAAATTCATAGATTTTCTCTCCTCCAAATCAGAATTACTGTTGCAATTGAATTTTATGCTAAAAGCAAGCGAAATTGTGCTATTTTTTTGAAGTACTATGTATGTATATATTTTAACTAAAAAATTTAATTTTTCAAGAAATTCTTCAAAAAAGCCTTGAATCGTCGAAAAGAGCCGAAAAAATATGATTTTAGATGATTTTCCAGCATTAACATATATTTTGCACAATTTTAAAAAATCCCTATCAAAATCGATAAAAATCAATATAAATTTTGAATATATCATATATATTTTTAAACTTACGTGAAATATCAGAATGCTCGAAAAAAGTGCTAAAATTTCATTGTTATACATATTTCGACGATTTAGAGCGTTTTGAATGCTTTTTAGGCGAAGCACATTTTTAGCAAAAATTCACAGATTTTCCACTCTTCAAAATCAAATTGCTGCTGATATTGAATTTTATGCTGCAATGTTTAAATATGCTAATTTTGTAAAGTACTTAAGTATATGTTTTCATAAAAAATTCAAGTTATTCAAGAAATTCTTCAAAATGCCTTCAATCGTTGAAATAAGCTGAAAATGTGGATTTTCTTGATGATTTTCCAACATTACTTATATATTTTGCACATTTTTAAAGTGTCCTAATAGAAATCGATGAAAATCAGTATAAATTTTGAATATTTCATATATTTTTTAAAATACTTGAAACATTAAAAAAACTTCGAAAATGCTAAAATTATATTGAAATGCATATTTCGACGATTTAGAGCTGTCAATGTTTTTTTCACGGAACCAATTTTTTTTAGCAAAATTCAAAACTAAATGCACTTTTAAATTAGAATTGCTGAAGTTGAATTTCACACTAGAAGTAAGCAAATTTATGAGATTTTGAATTGTTTTGTAAACACTTATTTTAAATCAGAAAACTGAAGTTCTTCACGAAATGCGTCAAAAGCCATGAATCATCAAAATATGCAAAAATATGATATTTCATGATTTTCAACATTAAATTATTTATGCAATCTTTTCTAAAGATTTCAATAAAAATCGATGAAAATGAATAATAGTTTTGAATATTTCATATATTTAAAAACTTTCTTTTGAAATATCTAAAACACAGAAAAAGGGCAAAAATGTTATTTTATTGCGTATTTCGACGATTTAGTGTGTTTTTTATGCTTTTTTGATACAACATTTTTTAATTAAAATACATAGAATTCGAAATTTCAAACAGATCTTCTGCCTTGCAACTAAATTTCTTGCAAAAAGAAAGAAATCTAAATTGGCAGATTTTCTTGAAGTTACTGATGTTTTTTTTAAATAATGTTTGGAAAAGTCTTTCATTCGTCGAAATATGCGAAAGAAATATGATTTTTGCGATTTCTAACATTTATGCATATATAACACATTTTTCAAAAATCTCATAATAAAATCGATAAAAATCAGCATTCATTTTGAATATTTCTATATATTTAAAAAAAAATACTGAAATATTGAAAACTCAAAAAAGAAAAGTGCTAAAATTACATTTTATTGCATATTCGACGATTTGAGTGTTTTGAATGTTTTTTTTGATGAACCACAATTTTTTAACTAAAATTCATACCTTTAGCACTTTAAATCAGAATTACATGAGAATTGACTTTTATGCTAAAAGTATGCAAAATTATGTTATTTTAGTGAGTGCTTTTTGTAAGAATATATTTTAACTAAAAATTTAGGTTTTCAAGAAATTCTTCAAAAGTTTTGAATCGTCGAAATAAGCCGAAAAATATGATTTTCATTTATTTTCCAACATAAACATATTTTGCACATTTTTATTTAAAAATCCATTAGAAATAGATAAAATCAATATTAATTATTAACATTTTGGCTTATTTTAAATATACTTAAACATTAAAACTCCACAATAATGTGCTAAATGATATTTTAATGCATATTTCGACTTGATTTAGACCTTTTCGTGTCCTAAACCACATTTTTAGCTAAAATTCATGGGGTATTCCTGTTCTTAATCAGAATTTCTGCTGCTACTAAATTTTTATGCGAAAGTAAGCAATTATGATGATTTTTTAAAGTACTTTGAGAAACATTCTTATTTTAACTTAAAAATGAAGTTTTCATGAAATGCTTGAAAAAGCGTGAATCTTAAAAATAAGATATATTTTGAAACAATTTTGAAAATCCCAATAAAATTCGATAAAATCAATTATAAATTTTGAATATTTCATCAATATTTTTTAAAATTACTTGAAATATTAAACAACCTATAAAAGTGCTAAAAATTTATTTTAATACATATTTCGACTTTTTATGCATTTGAATGCCTTCTTGAAGAACTATTTTTTTAGCTAAAATTGAAAACTTTATGAATTTTTAATAATTACTGCTGCAATTGAATTTCATGCTAAAAGAAAGCAATTATGAGATTTTTGAAGTACTTTGTAAATACTTACTTTAACTCAAAAATTAAGTTTTTCTATGAAATACTTCAAAAGCCGTGAATCGTAAAATATGCTAAAAATCTGATTTGATGATTTTTCAACATTAACATTTATTTTGCATAATAATAAAATCAATAAAAATCAATATTGATTTTGAATATTTCATATATATTTTTAAAATACTTGAAACATTGAAAACTCAGAAAAAAATGTGCTAAAACGATATTTTGATGTATATTTCTATGATTTAGAGCGTTTGAACTCTCTGACTAACATTCATTTAGCTAAAATTCACTTTTAAATCAGAATTACTGCAGCAACTGAATTTTGTGCTTAAAACTAAGCATTATCTTTTCGAAACATTTATGAAAAAACTTCAATTTTATTTAAAAGTTTATACAACACTCAAAAATCTCATAATTTTATGAGATTTTTTGAGTGTTTTGTAAATACTTATTTTAAATAAAAAAATTGAAGCTTTTTCATGAAATTTTTCGAAAGGATGAATCATCAAAATATGAAAAAATATGATTATCGATGATTTTTCAACATTAACATTTATTTTGCGCATTTTTGAAAAAATCCCAATAAAATCGATAAAAATCAATATTGATTTTGAATATTTATGTGTTTTGTAAAAAAAGAATTTAAACATTAAAATATTAAAAAAACATGCTACAATGATGTTTTATTCATTGATACGATTTGGAGCGTTTTGAAAGGTTATCTGACAAACTCATTTTTTAGGTAAAATTCAAAGATTTTCACACTTTTAAACCAGAATTACTGCTGCCGTTGAATTTAAGGCAAATTTTAGCAAAATTATTGCTATTTTGTGAAGCTCTTGTAATTACTTATTTGAACTCAAAAAATTTCATTAAATGCTCTATAAAGCCTGGAATCTTGGAAACAAGCCGAAAATTATGATATTTCGATGATTTTTCAAAATTAACATACATTTTGCATATTTTAAAGAAATCCCAATAAAAATCGAAAAATCAATATGAACTTGCATATTTCATGTATATTTTTTTAAATACTTAAACATTAAAGTTCTAAAAAATAAATGCAAAATTATATTTTGATTGCATATTTCGACGATTTAGAGTGTTTTGAATGCTTTTGATGAACGACATTTTCTAGCTAATTTCAAAAGTTTTTCCTACTTTTAAATCAGAGTTATCAAGGCAATTGATTTTATGGGAAAAAGTAAAGAAAATTGTTTTTTTTTGTAAAATACTTTCTAAATACACATTTTAACTAAAAAATTCTGAAGTATTTATATAAATGCTTGAAAAGCCTTGAACCGTCAAAATATGAAAATAATATGATTTTAGATGGTTTTTCACATTTTTTTAAAAATCTCAATAAAATGATAAGATCAACATTAATGTTAAATATTTCATATATTTTTTAGAAATCACTTGAAACATTAAAAATCTCAAAATGTGCTAAAACGATATATTTGCATATTTTCGACGATTTAGAGTTGCGTTTTGAATGCTTTTTTGACGAATTACACTTTTTAGCTAAAAATTATAGATTTTCTCCAAATCAGAATTACTGTTGCAATTGAATTTTATGCTAAAAGCAAGTTGAAATTGTGCTATTTTTTGAAGTACTATGTATGTATATATTTTAACTAAAAATTTAAGTTTTTTCATTAAATTCTTCAAAAGCCTTGAATCGTCGAAAAGAGCCGAAAATATGATTTTAGATGATTTTCCAGCATTAACATATATTTTGCACAATTTTAAAAATCCTATCAAAATCGATAAAAATCAATATAAATTTTGAATATATCATATATATTTTTTAAACTTACGTGAAATATCGGAAAGCTGAAAAAGTGCTAAAATTTCATTGTTATACATATTTCGACGATTTAGAGCGCTTTGAATGCTTTTAGGCTTAAGCATATTTTCAGCAAAAATTACAGATTTCCACTCTTCAAATCAGAATTACTGCTGATATTGAATTTTATGCTAAAAGCAAGCGAAATTATGCTAATTTTTGTAAAGTACTTTGTAAGTATATGTTTTCATAAAAAATTTAAGTTATTCAAGAAATTCTTCAAAATGCCTTCAATCGTTGAAATAAGCTGAAAATGATTTTCGATGATTTTCCAACATTACTTATATATTTTGCACATTTTTAAAGTGTCCTAATAGAAATCGATGAAAATCAGTATAAATTTTGAATATTTCATATTTTTATAAAATACTTGAAACATTAAAAACTTCAAAATGCTAAAATTATATTGGAAATGCATATTTCGACGATTTAGAGCGTTTTCAATGTTTTTTTTCATGTAACTACCCTTTTTTAGCAAAATTCCAAAACTAAATGCACTTTTAAATTAGAATTGCTGCTGAAGTTGAATTTCACACTAGAAGTAAGCAAATTTATGAGATTTTTTGAACTTGTTTTGTAAACACTATTTTAAATCAGAAAATGAAGCTTCTACGAAATGCGTCAAAAGCCGTAATCATCAAAATATGCAAAAATATGATATTTCATGATTTTCAACATTAAATTATTTATGCACCTTTTCAAAGATTTCAATAAAAATCGATGAAAATGAATAATAGTTTTGGAATATTTCATATATACTTCTTGAAATATCTAAAACACAGAAAAAGGGGGCAAAAACGTTATTTTATTGCGTATTTCGACGATTTAGTGTGTTTTATGCTTTTTTGACACAACATTTTAATTAAAATACATAGAATTCGAAATTTCAAACAGATCTTCTTCTGCTGCAACTAAATTTTCTGCAAAAAAGAAATCTAAATTCGCAGATTTTGAAGTTACTGATGTTTTTTAAATAATGTTTGAAAAGCCTTCTTATTCGTCGAAATATGCGAAAGAAATATGATTTTGTTGATTTCAACATTTATGCATATATAATACATTTTTCAAAAAATCTCAATAAAAATCGATAAAATCAAGATCTATTTTGAATATTTCATATATTTAAAAAAATACTTGAAATATTGAAAACTCAAAAGAAAAGTGCTAAAATTACATTTTATTGCATATTCGACGATTTAGAGTGTTTTTGAATGTTTTTTTTTTGATGAACCACAATTTAACTAAAATTCATACCTTTTAGCACTTTTAAATCAGAATTACTTGCAGTTAATTGACTTTTATGCTAAAAGTATCAAAATTATGTTATTTTAGTGAAGTGCTTTGTAAGAATATATTTTAACTATAAATTTAGGTTTTCAAGAAATTCTTCAAAAGTTTTGAATCGTCGAAATAAGCCGAAAAATATGATTTTCATATTCCTTTTCCAACATAAACATATTTTGCACATTTTTTATTTAAAAATCCATTAGAAATAGATAAAAATCAATATTAATTATTAACATTTTGCTTATTTTAAATATACGTAAACATTAAAAACTCACAATAATAATGCAAAATGATATTTAATGCATATTTCGACGATTTAGACCTTTTCTGAGAGCCTTTTCCGGTAAACCACATTTTTTAGCTAAAATTCATGGTATTCTCAATTTTAATCAGAATTTCTAACTGCTACTAAATTTCTAGTGCGTAAAAAAGTGTTAAATTATGAGATTTTTTAAAGTACTTTGTAAACATTCATTTTAACTTAAAATGAAGTTTTTCATGAAATGCTTGAAAGCCGTGAATCTTAAAATAACATATATTTTGAACAATTTTGAAAAATCCCAATAAAATTGATAAAAATCAATATAAATTTAAGAATATTTCATCAATATTTTTTAAAATTACTTGAAATATTAAACAACTCCATAAAAGTGCTAAAATTTATTTTAATACATATTTCGACTTTTTTAGAGCATTTTGAATGCCTCTGAAGAACTATTTTTTTAGCTAAAATTGAAAACTTTATGAATTTTTTAATAACAATTACACGTGCAATTGAATTTCATGCTAAAAGAAAGCAAAATTATGAGATTTTGAAGTACTTTGTAAATACTTACTTTAACTCAAAAAATTAAGTTTTTCATGAAATACTTCAAAAGCCGTGAATCGTAAAATATGCCAAAAATCTGATTTTCGATGATTTTTCAACATTAACATTTATTTTGCACATTAATAAAAAAATCCCAATAAAATCAATATTGATTTTGAATATTTCCATATATTTTTAAAAATTTACTTGAAACATTGAAAACCTAGAAAATGTGCTAAAACGATATTTGATGCATATTTCTATGATTTAGAGCGTTTTGAACTCTTTTCTGACGAACATTCATTTAGCTAAAATTCACTTTTAAATCAGAATTACTGCAGCAACTGAATTTTGTGAAAATAAGTTACATCTTTTCGAAATATTTCATGAAAATCCAATTTTTTTTCATTTAATAAAGTTAAACACTCAAAAAATCTCATAATTTCTTAGATTTTTTGAGTGTTTTGTAAATACTTATTTTAAATAAAAAATTGAAGTTTTTCATGAAATTTTTCGAAAGGATGTGAATCATCAAAATATGAAAAAAATATGATTATCGATGATTTTTTCAACATTAACATTTATTTTCATGATTTTTGAAAATCCTTAATAAAAATCGATAAAATCAATATTGATTTTGAATATTTCATGTGTTTTGTAAAAGAATTTAAACATTAAAATATTAAAAAAACATGTGCTAACAATGATGTTTCTTATTGTGATATTTCGACGATTTGGAGCGGTTTGAGGCATTCTACAAACCTCATTTTAGGTAAAATTCAAAGATTTTCACACTTTTAAACCAGAATTACTGCTGCCGTTGAATTTAAGGTATACTTTAATTCAAAATTATGCTATTTTTGTCTTTCTTTTGTAATTACTTATTTGAACTCAAAAAATTTCATTAAATGCTCTATAAAGCCTGGAATCTTGGAAACAATTTAAGCCGAAATTATGATATTTCGATGATTTTTCAAAATTAACATACATTTTGCAATATTTTTTAAAGAAATCCCAATAAAATCGAAAATCAATATGAACTTTGCATATTTCATGTATATTTTTTTTTAAATACTAAACATTAAAAGCTCTGAAAAATATGCTAAAATTATATTTGATTGCATATTTCGACGATTTAGAGTGAATGCTTTTTTGATGAACGACATTTTCTAGCTTAAATTTCAAAAGTTTTTCCCACTTTAAATCAGAGATCAAGGCAATTGATTTTTATGAAAAAGTAAGAAAAATTGTTTTTTTTTTTTGGTAAAATACTTTCTAAATACATATTTAACTAAAAAATCTGAAGTATTTATATAAATGCTTGAAAAGCCTTGAACCGTCAAAATATGGAAAAAATAATATGATTTTAGATGGTTTTTTCACATTTTTTTTAAAAATCTCAATAAAAATCGATAAGCATCAACATTAATGTTAAATATTTCATATATTTTTTTTAGAAAATCACTTGAAACATTAAAAATCTCTAAAAAATGCTAAAACGATATATTTGCATATTTCGACGATTTAGAGCGTTTTGAATGCTTTTTGACGAATTACACTTTAGCTAAAATTCATAGATTTTCTCCTCCAAATCAGAATTACTGTTGCAATTGAATTTTATGCTAAAAGCAAGCGAAATTGTGCTATTTTTTTAAAGTACTATGTATGTATATATTTTAACTAAAATTTAAGTTTTTCAAGAAATTCTTTCAAAAGCCTTGAATCGTTGGAAAAGAGCCTAAACATGATTTTAGATGATTTTCCAGCATTAATATATATTTTGATAATTTTAAAAATCCCTCATCAAAATCGATAAAAATCAATATAAATTTTGAATATATCATATATATTTTTTAAACTTACGTGAAATATCAGAAAGCCCTGAAAAAGCACTAAAATTTCATTGTTATACATATCTGACGATTTAGAGCGTTTTGAATGCTTTTTAGCGAAGTACATTTTTTAGCAAATCGACAGATTTTCCACTTTTCAAAATCAAGAATTACTGCTGATATTGAATTTATGCTAAAAGCAAGCGAAATTATGCTAATTTTGCAAAGTACTTTTGTGTAAGTATGTTTCAAAAAAATTAATAAGTTATTCAAGAAATTCAAAATGCCTTCAATCGTTGAAATAAGCTGAAAAAATGTGATTTTCGATGATTTTCCAACATTACCATATATTTTGCACATTTTTAAAGTGTCCTAATAGAAATCGATGAAAATCAGTATAATTTTGAATATTTCATATATTTTTTAAAAAAATACTTGAAACATTAAAAACTTCAAAAATGCTAAATTATATTGAAATGCATATTTCGACGAGAGCGTTTTCAATGTTTTTTCACGAACCAATTTTTTTAGCAAAATTCAAAACTAAATGCACTTTTAAATTAGAATTGCTGCTGAAGTTGAATTTCACACTAGAAGTAAGCAAATTTATGATTGATTTAATTGTAAACACTTATTTTAAATCAGAAAACTGAAGTTCTTCATTGAAATGCGTCAAAGCCGTGAATCATCAAATATGCAAAAAATATGATATTTCATGATTTTCAACATTAATTGATTTATGCACCTTTTCTAAAGATTTCAATAAAAATCGATGAAAATGAATAATAGTTTTGAATATTTCCATATTTAAAAAAATCTTCTTGAAATATCTAAAAACACAGAAAAAAGGGCAAAATGTTATTTTATTGCGTATTTCGACGATTTAGTGTGTTTTTATGCTTTTTATAATAACATTTTAATTAAATACATAGAATTTTCGAAATTTCAAACAGATCTTCTGCTGCAACTAAATTTCTGCAAAAAGAAATCTAAATTGCAGATTTTCTTGAAGTTATTGATGTTTTTTAAATAATGCTTCAAAAAGTCCTTCATTCGTCGAAATATGCGGGAAAGAAATATGATTTTTGTTGGGATTTCAACATTTATGCATATATAATACATTTTTTCAAAAATCTTATAATAAAAATCGATAAAATCAGCATCTATTTTGATATTTCATATTTAAAAAAATACTTGAAATATTGAAAACTCAAAAGAAAAGTAACTTATTACATTTATTGCATATCGGACGATTTAGAGTGTTTTGAATGTTTTGATGAACCACAATTTTTAACTAAAATTCATACCTTTTAGCACTTTTAAATCAGAATTACTGCAGCAAATTGACTTTATGCTAAAAGTATGCAAAATTATGTTATTTTGTGAAGTTGTTTGTGGAATATATTTTAACTAAAAATTTAGGTTTTCAAGAAATTTTCAAAAGTTTTGAATCGCTGAAATAAGTAAAATATGATTTTCATTTATTTTCCAATATAAACATATTTTGGCACATTTTTTATTTAAAAATCCTTGAAAATAGAAATATAATCAATTATTAATTATAACATTTTGCTTATTTTTAAATATACGTGAAACATTAAAAATCACAATAATGTGCTAAATGATATTTAATGCATATTTGCACGATTTGGACCTTTCAGAGCTTTTCCAAAACCACCATTTTTAGCTTAAAACTTATAGATTTCAATTTTAATCAGAATTTCTGCTAAGTTACTAAATTTTTTATGTTGAAAAGTAAGCAAAATTATGGAGATTTTAAAGTACTTTGTAAACATTCATTTTAACTTAAAATAAGTTTTTCCATGAATGTGCCAAAAGCCGTGAATCTTAAAATAACATATATTTTGGAACAATTTGAAAAATCCCAATAAAATTGGATAAATCAATATAAATTTTGAATATTTCATCAATATTTTTTAAAATTACTTGAAATATTAAAACAACTCCATAAAAGTGTAAAATTTTATTTTAATACATATTTCGACTTTTTATGATTTTAATGCCTTCTTGTTAACTATTTTTTTAGCTAAAATTGGAAACTTTATGAATTTTTAATAACAATTACTGCTGCAATTGAATTTCATGCTAAAAGAAAGCAAAATTATGAGATTTTTTGAAGTACTTTGTAAATACTTACTTTAACTCAAAAAATTAAGTTTTTCATGAAATACTTAAAAGCCGTGAATCGTAAAATATGCCAAAAAATCTGATTTTGATGATTTTTCAACATTAACATTTATTTTGCACATTAATAAAAAAATCCCAATAAAATCAATATTGATTTTGAATATTTCATATATATTTTTAAAAATACTTAAAACATTGAAAACTCAGAAAAAATGTGCTAAAACGATATTTTGATGCATATTTCTATGATTTAGAGCGTTGAACTCTTTTCTGACGAACATTCATTTAGCTAAAATTCACTTTTAAATCAGAATTACTGCAGCAACTGAATTTCAGTAAAACTAAGCCATATCTTTTCGAAACATCATGAAACTTCAATTTTTTTTTTTTTTATTTAAAATAAGTATTTATTAAAACACTCAAAAAATCTCATAATTTTTATGAGATTTTGAGTGTTTGTAAATACCTTATTTTAAAATAAAAAATTAGTTTTTCATGAAATTTTTTCGAAAGGATGTGAATCATCAAAATATGAAAAAAAAATATGATTATCGATGATTTTTCAACATTAACATTTATTTTGCGCATTTTTTGAAAATCCAATAAAAATCGATAAAATCAATATTGATTTTGAATATTTCATGTGTTTTGTAAAAAAAGAATTTAAACATTAAAATATTATTATGCTAGCAATGATGTTTTATTGAGATATTTCGACGATTTGGAGCGTTTTGAAAGGTTATCTGACAAACTACCTCATTTTTTAGGTAAAATTCAAAGATTTTCTTACACTTTAAACCAGAATTACTGCTGCTGTTGAACAAATTTTTAAGCATACCGCTATTTTGTGAAGCTCGTAATTACTTATTTGAACTCAAAAAATTTCATTAAATGCTCTATAAAGCCTGGAATCTTGGAACAAGCCAAAATATGATATTTCGATGATTTTTCAAAATTAACATACATTTTGTATATTTTAAAGAAATCCCAATAAAAATCTAAAAATCAATATGAACTTTGCATATTTCATGTATATTTTTTTTAAATACTTGAAACATTAAAAGCTCTGAAAATATGCTAAAATTATATTTGATTGCATATTTGACGATTTAGAGTGTTTTGAATGCTTTTTTGATGAACGACATTTTCTAGCTGAATTTCAAGTTTTTCCCACTTTTAAATCAGAGTTATCAAGGCAATTGATTTTTATGGAAAAAGTAAGAAAATTGTTTTTTTTTTTTTTTGTAAAATACTTCTAAATACACATTTTAACTAAAAAAATCATATTTATATAAATGCTTGAAAAGCCTGAACCGGGTCAAAATATGCCAAAATATGATTTTAGATGGCCACATTTTTTTAAAATCTCAATAAAAATCGATAAGCATCAACATTAATGTTAAATATTTATATATTTTAGAAAATCACTTGAAACATTAAAAATCTCAAAATGTGCTAAAACGATATATTTGCATATTTCGACGATTTAGAGCGTTTGAATGCTTTTTTGACGAATTACACTTTTAGCTAAAATTCATAGATTTTCTCTCCTCCAAATCAGAATTACTGTTGCAATTGAATTTATGCTAAAAGCAAGTTGAAATTGTGCTATTTTTTTGAAGTACTATGTATGTATATATTTAACTAAAAAATTTAAGTTTTTCAAGAAATTCTTCAAAAGCCTTGAATCGTTCGAAAAGAGCCGAAAAATATGATTTTAGATGATTTTCCAGCATTAACATATATTTTGCACAATTTTAAAAATCCCTATCAAAATCGATAAAATCAATATAAATGAATATATCATATATATTTTAAACTTACGTGAAATATCAGAAAGCCTCCAAAAAAGTGCTATTTCCAGTTATACATATTTCGACGATTTAGAGCGTTTTGAATGCTTTTTAGGCTTAAGCACATTTTTTAGCAAAATTCACAGATTTTTCCACTCTTCAAAATCAGAATTACTGCTGATATTGAATTTTATGCTAAAAGCAAGCGAAATTATGCTAATTTTGTAGTACTTTGTAAGTATATGTTTTCATAAAAATTGTAAGTTATTCAAGAAATTTTTCTCAAAATCTTCAATTCGTTGAAATAAGCTGAAAATGTGATTTTGATGATTTTCCAACATTACCATATATTTAATATTTTAAGTATCCAATAGAAATTGATGAAATCAGTATAAATTTTGAATATTTCATATATTTTAAAAAATAACTTGAAACATTAAAAACTTCAAAAATGATAAAATTATATTGAAATGCATATTTCGACGATTTAGAGCGTTTTCAATGTTTTTTTCATGAACCAATTTTTTTAGCAAAATTCAAAACTAAATGCACTTTTAAATTAAAGAATTGCTGCTGGAAGTTGAATTTCACACTAGAAGTAAGCAAATTTATGAGATTTTTGAAGTGTTTTGTAAACACTTATTTTAAATCAGAAAACTGAAGTTCTTCACGAAAGAAATGCGTCAAAAGCCGTGAATCATCAAAATATGCCAAAAAATATGATATTTCATGATTTTCAACATTAAATTATTTATGCACCTTTTTACAAAGATTTCAATAAAAATCGATGAAAAGAAAATGAATAATAGTTTTGAATATTTCATATATTTAAAAAAACTTGTTGAAATATCTAAAAACACAGAAAAAAAGGGCAAAATGTTATTTTATTGCGTATTTCGACGATTTAGTGTGTTTTTATGCTTTTTGACACAACATTTTTAATTACAAAATGCATATTTGAAATTTCAAAGCTTAGATCTTGTGCTGCAACTAAATTTTCTGCAAAAAGAAATCTAAATTGGCAGATTTTCTTGAAGTTACTGATGTTTTTTTAAATAATGTTTGAAAAAGCCTTCATTCGTCGAAATATGCAGAAAGAAATATGATTTTGTTGATTTCTCAACATTTATGCATATATAACACATTTTTCAAAAAAATCCCAATAAAAATCGATAAAAATCAGCATCGATTTTGAATATTTCATATATTTAAAAAAAAAATACTTGAAATATTGAAAAACTCGAAAAAGAAAAGTGCTAAAATTACATATTATTGCATATTTCGACGATTTAGAGTGTTTTGAATGTTTTTTTGATGAACCACAATTTTTAACTAAAATTCATACCTTTTAGCACTTTTAAATCAGAATTACTGCTGCAATTGACTTTTATGCTAAAAGTATGCAAAATTATGTTATTTTAGTGAAGTGCTTTCTAAGAATATATTTTAACTAAAAATTTAGGTTTTCAAGAAATTCTTCAAAAGTTTTGAATCGTCGAAATAAGCCGAAAAATATGATTTTCGATTATTTTCCAACATAAACATATTTTGCACATTTTTATTTAAAAAATCCCATTAGAAATAGATAAAAATCAATATTAATTATTAACATTTTGTTTATTTTTAAATATACGTGAAACATTAAAAAACTCACAATAATGTGCTAAAATGATATTTTAATGCATATTTCGACGATTTAGACCTTTTTCAGAGCTTTTCCGGAAAACCACATTTTTTAGCTAAAATTCATGGTATTCCTCAATTTTAATCAGAATTTCTGCTGCTACTAAATTTTATGCGAAAAGTAAGCAAAATTATGAGACTTTTTAAAGTACTTTGTAAACATTCATTTTAACTTAAAAAATGAAGTTTTTCATGAAATGCTTGAAAAAGTAGTGAATCTTAAAAATAACATATATTTTGAACAATTTTGAAAAATCCCAATAAAATTCGATAAAAATCAATATAAATTTTGAATATTTCATCAATATTTTTTAAAACTACTTGAAATATTAAACAACTCCGTAAAAGTGCTAAAATTTTATTTTAATACATATTTCGACTTTTTAGAGCGTTTTGAATGCCTTCTTGAAGAACCATTTTTTTAGCTAAAATTGAAAGCTTTATGAATTTTTTAATTACAATTACTGCTGCAATTGAATTTTATGCTAAAAGAAAGCAAAATTATGAGATTTTTTGAAGTACTTTGTAAATACTTACTTTAACTCAAAAAAATTAAGTTTTTCATGAAATACTTCAAAAAGCCGTGAATCGTAGAAATATGCCAAAAAAATCTGATTTTCGATGATTTTTTAACATTAACATTTATTATGCACATTAATAAAAAAATCCCAATAAAAATCAATATTGATTTTGAGTATTTCATATATATTTTTAAAATACTTGAAACATTGAAAAACTCAGAAAAATGTGCTAAAACGATATTTTGATGCATATTTCTATGATTTAGAGCGTTTTGAACTCTTTTCTGACGAACATTCATTTAGCTAAAATTCACTTTTAAATCAAAGAATTACTGCGAACTGAATTTTGTGCTAAAACTGCAGTATCTTTCGAAACATTTCATGAAAAACTTCAATTTTTTTTATTTAAAATAGTATTTACAAAACTCAAAAAATCTCATAATTTTTATGAGATTTTTTGAGTGTTTTGTAAATACTTATTTTAAATAAAAAAAAAAAAATTGAAGTTTTTCATGAAATGTTTCGAAAAGATGTGAATCATCAAAATATGAAAAAAAAAATATGATTGTCGATGATTTTTCAACATTAACATTTATTTTGCGCATTTATATCCAATAAAAATCGATAAAAGTCAATATTGATTTTGAATATTTCATGTGTTTTGTAAAAGAATTTAAACATTAAAATATTAAAAAAACATGTGCTACAATGATGTTTTATTGCATATTTCGACGATTTGGAGCGTTTTGAAAGGTTATCTGACAAACCTCATTTTTTAGGTTAAATTCAAAGATTTTTAGACTTTTAAACCAGAATTACTGCTGCCGTTGAATTTAAGGCAAATTTTAAGCAAAATTATGCTATTTTTGTGAAGCTCTTTGTAATTACTTATTTGAACTCAAAAAAATTTCATTAAATGCTCTATAAAGCCTGGAATCTTGGAAACAAGCCGAAAATTATGATATTTCGATGAATTTTCAAAATTAACATACATTTTGCATATTTTTAAAGAAATCCCAATAAAAATCGAAAAAATCAATATGAACTTTGCATATTTCATGTATATTTTTTTTAAATACTTGAAACATTAAAAAGCTCTGAAAAAATATGCTAAAATTATATTTGATTGCATATTTCGACGATTTAGAGTGTTTTGAATGCTTTTTTGATGAATGACATTTTCTAGCTAAATTTCAAAGTTTTTCCCACTTTTAAATCAGAGTTATCAATGCAATTGATTTTTATGGAAAAAGTAAGAAAAATTGTTTTTTATTTGTAAAATACTTTCTAAATACACATTTTAACTAAAAAAAATCTGAAGTATTTATATAAATGCTTGAAAAAGCCTTGAACCGTCAAAATATGAAAATAATATGATTTTAGATGGTTTTTCACATTTTTTTAAAAATCTCAATAAAAATCGATAAGCATCAACATTAATGTTAAATATTTCATATATTTTTTAGAAAATCACTTGAAACATTAAAAAATCTCAAAATGTGCTAAAACGATATATTTGCATATTTCGACGATTTAGAGCGTTTTGAATGCTTTTTTGACGAATTACACTTTTTAGCTAAAATTCATAGATTTTCTCTCCTCAAATCAAATTACTGTTGCAATTGAATTTTATGCTAAAAGCAAGCGAAATTGTGCTATTTTAACTAAAAAAATTTAATTTTTCAAGAAATTCTTCAAAAAGCCTTGAATCGTCGAAAAGAGCCGAAAAATATGATTTTAGATGATTTTCCAGCATTAACATATATTTTGCACAATTTTAAAAAATCCCTATCAAAATCGATAAAAATCAATATAAATTTTGAATATATCATATATATTTTTAAACTTACGTGAAATATCAGAATGCTCCGAAAAAGTGCTAAAATTTCATTGTTATACATATTTCGACGATTTAGAGCTTTTGAATGCTTTTTAGGCGAAGCACATTTTTTAGCAAAAATTCACAGATTTTCCACTCTTCCAAATCAAAGAATTACTGCTGATATTGAATTTTATGCTAAAAGCAAGCGAAATTATGCTAATTTTGTAAAGTACTTTGTAAGTATATGTTTTCACAAAAAAATTTAAGTTATTCAAGAAATTCTTCAAAATGCCTTCAATCGTTGAAATAAGCTGAAAAATGTGATTTTCGATGATTTTCCAACATTACCATATATTTTGCACATTTTTAAAGTATCCTAATAGAAATCGATGAAAATCAGTATAAATTTTGAATATTTCATATATTTTTTAAAAAATACTTGAAACATTAAAAAACTTCGAAAAATGCTAAAATTATTTTGAAATGCATATTTCGACGATTTAGAGCGTTTTCAATGTTTTTTTCACGAACCAATTTTTTTAGCAAAAATTCAAAACTGAATGCACTTTTAAATTAGAATTGCTGCTGAAGTTGAATTTCACGCTAGAAGTAAGCAAATTTATGAGATTTTTTGAAGTGTTTTGTAAACACTTATTTTAAATCAGAAAACTGAAGTTCTTCACGAAATGCGTCAAAAAGCCGTGAATCATCAAAATATGCAAAAAATATGATATTTCATGATTTTCAACATTAAATTATTTATGCACCTTTTCTAAAGATTTCAATAAAAATCGATGAAAATGAATAATAGTTTCGAATATTTCATATATTTAAAAAAAAACTTCTTGAAATATCTAAAACACAGAAAAAGGGCAAAAATGTTATTTTATTGCGTATTTCGACGATTTAGTGTGTTTTTTATGCTTTTTTGACACAATTTTTTATTTTTTAATTAAAATACATAGAATTTCAAATTTCAAACAGATCTTCTGCTGCAACTAAATTTTCTGCAAAAAGAAATCTAAATTGGCAGATTTTCTTGAAGTTACTGATGTTTTTTTAAATAATGTTTG
The DNA here is from genome assembly GCF_038502225.1 of Cherax quadricarinatus. NCBI lineage: Eukaryota > Metazoa > Arthropoda > Malacostraca > Decapoda > Parastacidae > Cherax > Cherax quadricarinatus. Next base: position 11,728,706 of record NC_091347.1, on the reverse strand, counting down.
AAAAAGCCTTCATTCGTCAGAAATATGCGAAAGAAATATGATTTTTGTTGATTTCTCAACATTTATGCATTATAACACATTTTTTCAAAAAATCCCAATAAAAATCGATAAAATCAGCATCGATTTTGAATATTTCATATATTTAAAAAAAAAAAAAAATACTTGAAATATTGAAAAACTCAAAAAAGAAAAGTGCTAAAATTACTTTTATTGCATATTTCGACGATTTAGAGTGTTTTGAATGTTTTTTGATGAACCACAATTTTTAACTAAAATTCATACCTTTTAGCACTTTTTAAATCAGAATTATTGCTGCAATTGACTTTTATGCTAAAAGTATGCAAAATTATGTTATTTTAGTGAAGTGCTTTGTAAGAATATATTTTAACTAAAAATTTAGGTTTTCAAGAAATTCTTCAAAAGTTTTGAATCGTCGAAATAAGCCGAAAAATATGATTTTCGATTATTTTCCAACATAAACATATTTTGCACATTTTTATTTAAAAAATCCCATTAGAAATAGATAAAAATCAATATTAATTATTAACATTTTGTTTATTTTTAAATATACGTGAAACATTAAAAAACTCACAATAATGTGCTAAAATGATATTTTTAATGCATATTTCGACGATTTAGACCTTTTTCAGAGCTTTTCCGGTAAACCACATTTTTTAGCTAAAATTCATGGTATTCCTCACTTTTAATCAGAAATTCTGCTGCTACTAAATTTTATGCGAAAAGTAAGCAAAATTATGAGACTTTTAAAGTACTTTGTAAACATTCATTTTAACTTAAAAAAATGAAGTTTTTCATGAAATGCTTGAAAAAGTAGTGAATCTTAAAAATAACATATATTTTGAACAATTTTGAAAAATCCCAATAAAATTCGATAAAAATCAATATAAATTTTGAATATTTCATCAATATTTTTTAAAACTACTTGAAATATTAAACAACTCCGTAAAAGTGCTAAAATTTTATTTTAATACATATTTCGACTTTTTAGAGCGTTTTGAATGCCTTCTTGAAGAACCATTTTTTTAGCTAAAATTGAAAGCTTTATGAATTTTTTAATTACAATTACTGCTGCAATTGAATTTTATGCTAAAAGAAAGCAAAATTATGAGATTTTTTGAAGTACTTTGTAAATACTTATTAAACTCAAAAAATTAAGTTTTTCATGAAATGCTTCAAAAGCCGTGAATCGTAAAAATATGCCAAAAAATCTGATTTTCGATGATTTTTCAACATTAACATTTATTTTGCACATTAATAAAAAAATCCCAATAAAAATCAATATTGATTTTGAATATTTCATATATACTTTTAAAAATACTTGAAACATTGAAAACTCAGAAAAATGTGCTAAAACGATATTTTGATGCATATTTCTATGATTTAGAGCGTTTTGAACTCTTTTCTGACGAACATTCATTTAGCTAAAAATTCACTTTTAAATCAGAATTACTGCAGCAACTGAATTTTGTGCTAAAACTAAGCAATATCTTTTCAAACATTTCATGAAAAACTTCAATTTTTTATTTATTTATATTATTTAAAACACTCAAAAAATCTCATAATTTTTATGAGATTTTTTGAGTGTTTTGTAAATACTTATTTTAAATAAAAAAATTGAAGTTTTTCATGAAATGTTTCGAAAAGATGTGAATCATAAAAATATGAAAAAAATATGATTGTCGATGATTTTTCAACATTAACATTTATTTTGTTTTGCATTTATATCCAATAAAAATCGATAAAAATCAATATTGATTTTGAATATTTCATATGTTTTGTAAAAAAGAATTTAAACATTAAAATATTAAAAAACATGTGCTACAATGATGTTTTGTTGCATATTTCGACGATTTGGAGCGTTTTGAAAGGTTATCTGACAAACCTCATTTTTTAGGTAAAATTCAAAGATTTTCACACTTTTAAACCAGAATTACTGCTGCCGTTGAATTTAAGGCAAATTTTAAGCTAAAATTATGCTATTTTTGTGAAGCTCTTTGTAATTACTTATTTGAACTCAAAAATTTCATTAAATGCTCTATAAAGCCTGGAATCTTGGAAACAAGCCGAAAATTATGATATTTTCGATGATTTTTCAAAATTAACATACATTTTGCATATTTTTAAAGAAATCCCAATAAAAATCAGAAAAAATCAATATGAACTTTGCATATTTCATGTATATTTTTTAAATACTTGAAACATTAAAGCTCTGAAAAATATGCTAAAATTATATTTGATTGCATATTTCGACGATTTAGAGTGTTTTGAATGCTTTTTTGATGAACGACATTTTCTAGCTAAATTTCAAAGTTTTTCCACTTTTTAAATCAGAGTTATCAATGCAATTGATTTTTATGGAAAAAGTAAGAAAAATTGTTTTTTTTTTTTTTTGTAAAATACTTTCTAAATACACATTTTAACTAAAAAAATCTGAAGTATTTATATAAATGCTGGAAAAAGCCTTGAACCGTCAAAATATGAAAATAATATGATTTTAGATGGTTTTTCACATTTTTTAAAAATCTCAATAAAAATCGATAAGCATCAACATTAATGTTAAATATTTCATATATTTTTTTAGAAAATCACTTGAAACATTAAAAATCTCAAAATGTGCTAAAACGATATATTTGCATATTTCGACGATTTAGAGCGTTTTGAATGCTTTTTTGACAATTACACTTTTAGCTAAAATTCATAGATTTTCTCCTCCTCCAAATCAATTAACTGTTACAATGAATTTTATGCTAAAAGCAAGCGAAATTGTGCTATTTTTTGAAGTACTATGTATGTATATATTTTAACTAAAAAATTTAATTTTTTCAAGAAATTCTTCAAAAAGCCTTGAATCGTCGAAAAGAGCCGAAAAATATGATTTTAGATGATTTTCCACCATTAACATATATTTTGCACAATTTTAAAAAAACCCTATCAAAATCGATAAAAATCAATATAAATTTTGAATATATCATATATATTTTTTAAACTTACGTGAAATATCAGAATGCTCCGAAAAAGTGCTAAAATTTCATTGTTATACATATTTCGACGATTTAGAGCGTTTTGAATGCTTTTTAGGCGAAGCACATTTTTTAGCAAAATTCAGATTTTCCACTCTTCAAAAATCAAAGAATTACTGCTGATATTGAATTTTATGCTAAAAGCAAGCGAAATTATGCTAATTTTGTAAAGTACTTTGTAAGTATATGTTTTTATAAAAAAATTTAAGTTATTCAAGAAATTCTTCAAAATGCCTTCAATCGTTGAAATAAGCTGAAAAACGTGATTTTTCGATGATTTTCCAACATTACCATATATTTTGCACATTTTTAAAGTATCCTAATAGAAATCGATGAAAATCAGTATAAATTTTGAATATTTCATATATTTTTTAAAAAATACTTGAAACATTAAAAAACTTCGAAAAATGCTAAAATTATATTGAAATGCATATTTCGACGATTTAGAGCGTTTTCAATGTTTTTTTCACGAACCAATTTTTTTAGCAAAAATTCAAAACTAAATGCACTTTTAAATTAGAATTGCTGCTGAAGTTGAATTTCACACTAGAAGTAAGCAAATTTATGAGATTTTTTGAATTGTTTTGTAAACACTTATTTTAAATCAGAAAACTGAAGTTCTTCACGAAATGCGTCAAAAAGCCGTGAATCATCAAAATATGCAAAAAATATGATATTTCATGATTTTCAACATTAAATTATTTATGCACCTTTTCTAAAGATTTCAATAAAAATCGATGAAAATGAATAATAGTTTTGAATATTTCATATATTTAAAAAAACTTCTTGAAATATCTAAAAACACAGAAAAAAGGGCAAAAATGTTATTTTATTGCGTATTTCGACGATTTAGTGTGTTTTTTATGCTTTTTTGACACAACATTTTTTAATTAAAATACATACAATTTCGAAATTTCAAACAGATCTTCTGCTGCAACTAAATTTTCTGCAAAAAGAAATCTAAATTGGCAGATTTTCTTGAAGTTACTGATGTTTTTTTAAATAATGTTTGAAAAAGCCTTCATTCGTCGAAATATGCGAAAGAAATATGATTTTTGTTGATTTCTCAACATTTATGCATATATAACACATTTTTCAAAAATCTCATAATAAAAATCGATAAAAATCAGCATCTATTTTGAATATTTCATATATTTAAAAAAAAAATACTTGAAATATTGAAAAACTCAAAAAAGAAAAGTGCTAAAATTACATTTTATTGCATATTCGGACGATTTAGAGTGTTTTGAATGTTTTTTTGATGAACCACAATTTTTAACTAAAATTCATACCTTTTAGCACTTTTAAATCAGAATTACTGCAGCAATTGACTTTTATGCTAAAAGTATGCAAAATTATGTTATTTTAGTGAAGTGCTTTGTAAGAATATATTTTAACTAAAAATTTAGGTTTTCAAGAAATTCTTCAAAAGTTTTGAATCGTCGAAATAAGCCGAAAAATATGATTTTCATTTATTTTCCAACATAAACATATTTTGCACATTTTTATTTAAAAAATCCCATTAGAAATAGATAAAAATCAATATTAATTATTAACATTTTGCTTATTTTTAAATATACGTGAAACATTAAAAAACTCACAATAATGTGCTAAAATGATATTTTAATGCATATTTCGACGATTTAGACCTTTTTCAGAGCTTTTCCGGTAAACCACATTTTTTAGCTAAAATTCATGGTATTCCTCAATTTTAATCAGAATTTCTGCTGCTACTAAATTTTATGCGAAAAGTAAGCAAAATTATGAGATTTTTTAAAGTACTTTGTAAACATTCATTTTAACTTAAAAAAATGAAGTTTTTCATGAAATGCTTGAAAAAGCCGTGAATCTTAAAAATAACATATATTTTGAACAATTTTGAAAAATCCCAATAAAATTCGATAAAAATCAATATAAATTTTGAATATTTCATCAATATTTTTTAAAATTACTTGAAATATTAAACAACTCCATAAAAGTGCTAAAATTTTATTTTAATACATATTTCGACTTTTTAGAGCATTTTGAATGCCTTCTTGAAGAACTATTTTTTTTAGCTAAAATTGAAAACTTTATGAATTTTTTAATAACAATTACTGCTGCAATTGAATTTCATGCTAAAAGAAAGCAAAATTATGAGATTTTTTGAAGTACTTTGTAAATACTTACTTTAACTCAAAAAAATTAAGTTTTTCATGAAATACTTCAAAAAGCCGTGAATCGTAAAAATATGCCAAAAAATCTGATTTTCGATGATTTTTCAACATTAACATTTATTTTGCACATTAATAAAAAAATCCCAATAAAAATCAATATTGATTTTGAATATTTCATATATATTTTTAAAAATACTTGAAACATTGAAAAACTCAGAAAAATGTGCTAAAACGATATTTTGATGCATATTTCTATGATTTAGGGCGTTTTGAACTCTTTTCTGACGAACATTCATTTAGCTAAAATTCACTTTTAAATCAGAATTACTGCAGCAACTGAATTTTGTGCTAAAACTAAGCATTATCTTTTCGAAACATTTCATGAAAAACTTCAATTTTTTTATTTAAAATAAGTATTTACAAAACACTCAAAAAATCTCATAATTTTTATGAGATTTTTTGAGTGTTTTGTAAATACTTATTTTAAATAAAAAAATTGAAGTTTTTCATGAAATTTTTCGAAAGGATGTGAATCATCAAAATATGAAAAAAAAAAATATGATTATCGATGATTTTTCAACATTAACATTTATTTTGCGCATTTTTGAAAAATCCCAATAAAAATCGATAAAAATCAATATTGATTTTGAATATTTCATGTGTTTTGTAAAAAAGAATTTAAACATTAAAATATTAAAAAAACATGTGCTACAATGATGTTTTATTGCATATTTCGACGATTTGGAGCGTTTTGAAAGGTTATCTGACAAACCTCATTTTTTAGGTAAAATTCAAAGATTTTCACACTTTTAAACCAGAATTACTGCTGCCGTTGAATTTAAGGCAAATTTTAAGCAAAATTATGCTATTTTTGTGAAGCTCTTTGTAATTACTTATTTGAACTCAAAAAAATTTCATTAAATGCTCTATAAAGCCTGGAATCTTGGAAACAAGCCGAAAATTATGATATTTTGATGATTTTTCAAAATTAACATACATTTTGCATATTTTTAAAGAAATCCCAATAAAAATCGAAAAAATCAATATGAACTTTGCATATTTCATGTATATTTTTTTTTAAATACTTGAAACATTAAAAAGCTCTGAAAAATATGCTAAAATTATATTTGATTGCATATTTCGACGATTTAGAGTGTTTTGAATGCTTTTTTGATGAACGACATTTTCTAGCTAAATTTCAAAGTTTTTCCCACTTTTAAATCAGAGTTATCAATGCAATTGATTTTTATGGAAAAAGTAAGAAAAATTGTTTTTTTTTTTTTTGTAAAATACTTTCTAAATACACATTTTAACTAAAAAAATCTGAAGTATTTATATAAATGCTTGAAAAAAGCCTTGAACCGTCAAAATATGAAAATAATATGATTTTAGATGGTTTTTCACATTTTTTAAAAATCTCAATAAAAATCGATAAGCATCAACATTAATGTTAAATATTTCATATATTTTTTTAGAAAATCACTTGAAACATTAAAAAATCTCAAAATGTGCTAAAACGATATATTTGCATATTTCGACGATTTAGAGCGTTCTGAATGCTTTTTGACGAATTACACTTTTTAGCTAAAATTCATAGATTTTCTCCTCCAAATCAGAATTACTGTTGCAATTGAATTTTATGCTAAAAGCAAGCGAAATTGTGCTATTTTTTGAAGTACTATGTATGTATTTATTTTAACTAAAAAATTTAAGTTTTTCAAGAAATTCTTCAAAAAGCCTTGAATCGTCGAAAAGAGCCGAAAAATATGATTTTAGATGATTTTCCAGCATTAACATATATTTTGCACAATTTTAAAAAATCCCTATCAAAATCGATAAAAATCAATATAAATTTTGAATATATCATATATATTTTTTAAACTTACGTGAAATATCAGAAAGCTCCGAAAAAGTGCTAAAATTTCATTGTTATACATATTTCGACGATTTAGAGCGTTTTGAATGCTTTTTAGCGAAGCACATTTTTTAGCTAAAAATTCACAGATTTTCCTCTTCAAAATCAAAGAATTACTGCTGATATTGAATTTTATGCTAAAAGCAAGCGAAATTATGCTATTTTTGTGAAGTACTTTGTAAGTATATGTTTTCACAAAAAAATTTAAGTTATTCAAGAAATTCTTCAAAATGCCTTCAATCGTTGAAATAAGCTGAAAAATGTGATTTTCGATGATTTTCCAACATTACCATATATTTTGCACATTTTTAAAGTATCCTAATAGAAATCGATGAAAATCAGTATAAATTTTGAATATTTCATATATTTTTTTTAAAAATACTTGAAACATTAAAAAACTTCGAAAAATGCTAAAATTATATTGAAATGCATATTTCGACGATTTAGAGCGTTTTCAATGTTTTTTTCACGAACCAAATTTTTTAGCAAAAATTCAAAACTAAATGCACTTTTAAATTAGAATTGCTGCTGAAGTTGAATTTCACGCTAGAAGTAAGCAAATTTATGAGATTTTTTGAAGTGTTTTGTAAACACTTATTTTAAATCAGAAAACTGAAGTTCTTCACGAAATGCGTCAAAAAGCCGTGAATCATCAAAATATGCAAAAAATATGATATTTCATGATTTTCAACATTAAATTATTTATGCACCTTTTCTAAAGATTTCAATAAAAATCGATGAAAATGAATAATAGTTTCGAATATTTCATATATTTAAAAAAAACTTCTTGAAATATCTAAAAACACAGAAAAAAGGGCAAAAATGTTATTTTATTGCGTATTTCGACGATTTAGTGTGTTTTTTATGCTTTTTTGACACAACATTTTTTAATTAAAATACATAGAATTTCGAAATTTCAAACAGATCTTCTGCTGCAACTAAATTTTCTGCAAAAAGAAATCTAAATTGGCAGATTTTCTTGAAGTTACTGATGTTTTTTTAAATAATGTTTGAAAAAGCCTTCATTCGTCGAAATATGCGAAAGAAATATGATTTTTGTTGATTTCTCAACATTTATGCATATATAACACATTTTTCAAAAAAATCCCAATAAAAATCGATAAAAATCAGCATCGATTTTGAATATTTCATATATTTAAAAAAAAAATACTTGAAATATTGAAAAACTCAAAAAAGAAAAGTGCTAAAATTACATTTTATTGCATATTTCGACGATTTAGAGTGTTTTGAATGTTTTTTTGATGAACCACCATTTTTAACTAAAATTCATACCTTTTAGCACTTTTAAATCAGAATTACTGCTGCAATTGACTTTTATGCTAAAAGTATGCAAAAGTATGTTATTTTAGTGAAGTGCTTTGTAAGAATATATTTTAACTAAAAATTTAGGTTTTCAAGAAATTCTTCAAAAGTTTTGAATCGTCAAAATAAGCCGAAAAATATGATTTTCGATTATTTTCCAACATAAACATATTTTGCACATTTTTATTTAAAAAATCCCATTAGAAATAGATAAAAATCAATATTAATTATTAACATTTTGTTTATTTTTAAATATACGTGAAACATTAAAAAACTCACAATAATGTGCTAAAATGATATTTTAATGCATATTTCGACGATTTAGACCTTTTTCAGAGCTTTTCCGGTAAACCACATTTTTTAGCTAAAATTCATGGTATTCCTCAATTTTAATCAGAATTTCTGCTGCTACTAAATTTTATGCGAAAAGTAAGCAAAATTATGAGACTTTTTAAAGTACTTTGTAAACATTCATTTTAACTTAAAAAAATGAAGTTTTTCATGAAATGCTTGAAAAAGTAGTGAATCTTAAAAATAACATATATTTTGAACAATTTTGAAAAATCCCAATAAAATTCGATAAAAATCAATATAAATTTTGAATATTTCATCAATATTTTTTAAAACTACTTGAAATATTAAACAACTCCGTAAAAGTGCTAAAATTTTATTTTAATACATATTTCGACTTTTTAGAGCGTTTTGAATGCCTTCTTGAAGAACCATTTTTTTTTAGCTAAAATTGAAAGCTTTATGAATTTTTTAATTACAATTACTGCTGCAATTGAATTTTATGCTAAAAGAAAGCAAAATTATGAGATTTTTTGAAGTACTTTGTAAATACTTACTTTAACTCAAAAAAATTAAGTTTTTCATGAAATACTTCAAAAAGCCGTGAATCGTAGAAATATGCCAAAAAAATCTGATTTTCGATGATTTTTTAACATTAACATTTATTTTGCACATTAATAAAAAAATCCCAATAAAAATCAATATTGATTTTGAGTATTTCATATATATTTTTAAAAATACTTGAAACATTGAAAAACTCAGAAAAATGTGCTAAAACGATATTTTGATGCATATTTCTATGATTTAGAGCGTTTCGAACTCTTTTCTGACGAACATTCATTTAGCTAAAATTCACTTTTAAATCAGAATTACTGCAGCAACTGAATTTTGTGCTAAAACTAAGCACATCTTTTCGAAACATTTCATGAAAAACTTCAATTTTTTTATTTAAAATAAGTATTTACAAAACTCTCAAAAAATCTCATAATTTTTATGAGATTTTTTGAGTGTTTTGTAAATACTTATTTTAAATAAAAAAATTGAAGTTTTTCATGAAATGTTTCGAAAAGATGTGAATCATCAAAATATGAAAAAAAAAATATGATTGTCGATGTTTTTTCAACATTAACATTTATTTTGCGCATTTATATCCAATAAATATCGATAAAAATCAATATTGATTTTGAATATTTCATGTGTTTTGTAAAAAAGAATTTGAACATTAAAATATTAAAAAAACATGTGCTACAATGATGTTTTATTGCATATTTCGACGATTTGGAGCGTTTTGAAAGGTTATCTGACAAACCTCGTTTTTTAGGTAAAATTCAAAGATTTTTACACTTTTAAACCAGAATTACTGCTGCCGTTGAATTTAAGGCAAATTTTAAGCAAAATTATGCTATTTTTGTGAAGCTCTTTGTAATTACTTATTTGAACTCAAAAAAAAATCATTAAATGCTCTATAAAGCATGGAATCTTGGAAACAAGCCGAAAATTATGATATTTCGATGATTTTTCAAAATTAACATACATTTTGCATATTTTTAAAGAAATCCCAATAAAAATCGAAAAAATCAATATGAACTTTGCATATTTCATGTATATTTTTTTTAAATACTTGAAACATTAAAAAGCTCTGAAAAAATATGCTAAAATTATATTTGATTGCATATTTCGACGATTTAGAGTGTTTTGAATGCTTTTTTGATGAACGACATTTTCTAGCTAAATTTCAAAGTTTTTCCCACTTTTAAATCAGAGTTATCAATGCAATTGATTTTTATGGAAAAAGTAAGAAAAATTGTTTTTTTTTTGTAAAATACTTTCTAAATACACATTTTAACTAAAAAAAATCTGAAGTATTTATATAAATGCTTGAAAAAGCCTTGAACCGTCAAAATATGAAAATAATATGATTTTAGATGGTTTTTCACATTTTTTTAAAAATCTCAATAAAAATCGATAAGCATCAACATTAATGTTAAATATTTCATATATTTTTTTAGAAAATCACTTGAAACATTAAAAAATCTCAAAAATGTGCTAAAACGATATATTTGCATATTTCGACGATTTAGAGCGTTTTGAATGCTTTTTTGACGAATTACACTTTTTAGCTAAAATTCATAGATTTTCTCTCCTCCAAATCAGAATTTGTTGCAATTGAATTTTATGCTAAAAGCAAGCGAAATTGTGCTATTTTTTGAAGTACCATGTATGTATATATTTTAACTAAAAAATTTAATTTTTTCAAGAAATTCTTCAAAAAGCCTTGAATCGTCGCAAAAGAGCCGAAAAATATGATTTTAGATGATTTTAGCATTAACATATATTTTGCACAATTTTAAAAAATCCCTATCAAAATCGATAAAAATCAATATAAATTTTGAATATATCATATATATTTTTTAAACTTACGTGAAATATCAGAATGCTCCGAAAAAGTGCTAAAATTTCATTGTTATACATATTTCGACGATTTAGAGCGTTTTGAATGCTTTTTATGCGAAGCACATTTTTTAGCAAAAATTCACAGATTTTCCACTCTTCAAAATCAGAATTACTGCTGATATTGAATTTTATGCTAAAAGCAAGCGAAATTATGCTATTTTTGTGAAGTACTTTGTAAGTATATGTTTTCACAAAAAAATTTAAGTTATTCAAGAAATTCTTCAAAATGCCTTCAATCGTTGAAATAAGCTGAAAAATGTGATTTTCGATGATTTTCCAACATTACCATATATTTTGCACATTTTTAAAGTATCCTAATAGAAATCGATGAAAATCAGTATAAATTTTGAATATTTCATATATTTTTTTAAAAATACTTGAAACATTAAAAAACTTCGAAAAATGCTAAAATTATATTGAAATGCATATTTCGACGATTTAGAGCGTTTTCAATGTTTTTTTCACGAACCAAATTTTTTAGCAAAAATTCAAAACTAAATGCACTTTTAAATTAGAATTGCTGCTGAAGTTGAATTTCACGCTAGAAGTAAGCAAATTTATGAGATTTTTTGAAGTGTTTTGTAAACACTTATTTTAAACCAGAAAACTGAAGTTCTTCACGAAATGTGTCAAAAAGCCGTGAATCGTCAAAATATGCAAAAAATATGATATTTCATGATTTTCAACATTAAATTATGTATGCACCTTTTCTAAAGATTTCAATAAAAATCGATGAAAATGAATAATAGTTTTGAATATTTCATATATTTAAAAAAAACTTCTTGAAATATCTAAAAACACAGAAAAAAGGGCAAAAATGTTATTTTATTGCGTATTTCGACGATTTAGTGTGTTTTTTATGCTTTTTTGACACAACATTTTTTAATTAAAATACATAGAATTTCGAAATTTCAAACAGATCTTCTGCTGCAACTAAATTTTCTGCAAAAAGAAATCTAAATTGGCAGATTTTCTTGAAGTTTTAAATAAAGTTTGAAAAAGCCTTCATTCGTCGAAATATGCGAAAGAAATATGATTTTTGTTGATTTCTCAACATTTATGCATATATAACACATTTTTCAAAAAAATCCCAATAAAAATCGATAAAAATCAGCATCGATTTTGAATATTTCATATATTTAAAAAAAAAATACTTGAAATATTGAAAAACTCAAAAAAGAAAAGTGCTAAAATTACATTTTATTGCATATTTCGACGATTTAGAGTGTTTTGAATGTTTTTTTGATGAACCACAATTTTTAACTAAAATTCATACCTTTTAGCACTTTTAAATCAAATTACTGCTGCAATTGACTTTTATGCTAAAAGTATGCAAATTATATTGATTTTAGTGAAGTGCTTTGTAAGAATATATTTTAACTAAAAATTTAGGTTTTCAAGAAATTCTTCAAAAGTTTTGAATCGTCGAAATAAGCCGAAAAATATGATTTTCGATTATTTTCCAACATAAACATATTTTGCACATTTTTATTTAAAAAATCCCATTAGAAATAGATAAAAATCAATATTAATTATTAACATTTTGTTTATTTTTAAATATACGTGAAACATTAAAAAACTCACAATAATGTGCCAAAATGATATTTTAATGCATATTTCGACGATTTAGACCTTTTTTAGAGCTTTTCTGGTAAACCACATTTTTTAGCTAAAATTCATGGTATTCCTCAATTTTAATCAGAATTTCTGCTGCTACTAAATTTTATGCGAAAAGTAAGCAAAATTATGAGACTTTTTAAAGTACTTTGTAAACATTCATTTTAACTTAAAAAAATGAAGTTTTTCATGAAATGCTTGAAAAAGCCGTGAATCTTAAAAATAACATATATTTTGAACAATTTTGAAAAATTCCAATAAAATTCGATAAAAATCAATATAAATTTTGAATATTTCATCAATATTTTTTAAAATTACTTGAAATATTAAACAACTCCATAAAAGTGCTAAAATTTTATTTTAATACATATTTCGACTTTTTAGAGCATTTTGAATGCCTTCTTGAAGAACCATTTTTTTTTAGCTAAAATTGAAAGCTTTATGAATTTCTTAATTACAATTACTGCTGCAATTGAATTTTATGCTAAAAGAAAGCAAAATTATGAGATTTTTTGAAGTACTTTGTAAATACTTATTTTAAATAAAAAAATTGAAGTTTTTCATGAAATGTTTCGAAAAGATGTGAATCATCAAAATATGAAAAAAAAAATATGATTGTCGATGATTTTTCAACATTAACATTTATTTTGCGCATTTTTGAAAAATCCCAATAAAAATCGATAAAAATCAATATTGATTTTGAATATTTCATGTGTTTTGTAAAAAAGAATTTAAACATTAAAATATTAAAAAAACATGTGCTACAATGATGTTTTATTGCATATTTCGACGATTTGGAGCGTTTTGAAAGGTTATCTGACAAACCTCTTTTTATTTTTTTAGGTAAAATTCAAAGATTTTCACACTTTTAAACCAAAGAATTACTGCTGCCGTTGAATTTAAGGCAAATTTAAGCTAAAATTATGCTATTTTTTGTGAAGCTCTTTGTAATTACTTATTTGAACTCAAAAAATTTCATTAAATGCTCTATAAAGCCTGGAATCTTGGAAACAAGCCGAAAATTATGATATTTCGATGATTTTTCAAAATTAACATACATTTTGCATATTTTTAAAGAAATCCCAATAAAAATCGAAAAAATCAATATGAACTTTGCATATTTCATGTATATTTTTTTTAAATACTTGAAACATTAAAAAGCTCTGAAAAATATGCTAAAATTATATTTGATTGCATATTTCGACGATTTAGAGTGTTTTGAATGCTTTTTTGATGAACGACATTTTCTAGCTAAATTTCAAAGTTTTTCCCACTTTTAAATCAGAGTTATCAATGCAATTGATTTTTATGGAAAAAGTAAGAAAATTTTTTTTTTTTGTAAAATACTTTCTAAATACACATTTTAACTAAAAAAAATCTGAAGTATTTATATAAATGCTTGAAAAAGCCTTGAACCGTCAAAATATGAAAATAATATGATTTTAGATGGTTTTTCACATTTTTTTAAAAATCTCAATAAAAATCGATAAGCATCAACATTAATGTTAAATATTTCATATATTTTTTTAGAAAATCACTTGAAACATTAAAAAATCTCAAAAATGTGCTAAAACGATATATTTGCATATTTCGACGATTTAGAGCGTTTTGAATGCTTTTTTGACGAATTACACTTTTTAGCTAAAATTCATAGATTTTCTCTCCTCCAAATCAGAATTACTGTTGCAATTGAATTTTATGCTAAAAGCAAGCGAAATTGTGCTATTTTAACTAAAAAATTTAATTTTTTCAAGAAATTCTTCAAAAAGCCTTGAATCGTCGAAAAGAGCCGAAAAATATGATTTTAGATGATTTTCCAGCATTAACATATATTTTGCACAATTTTAAAAAATCCCTATCAAAATCGATAAAAATCAATATAAATTTTGAATATATCATATATATTTTTTAAACTTACGTGAAATATCAGAATGCTCCGAAAAAGTGCTAAAATTTCATTGTTATACATATTTCGACGATTTAGAGCGTTTTGAATGCTTTTTAGGCGAAGCACATTTTTTAGCAAAAATTCACAGATTTTCCACTCTTCCAAATCAGAATTACTGCTGATATTGAATTTTATGCTAAAAGCAAGCGAAATTATGCTAATTTTGTAAAGTACTTTGTAAGTATATGTTTTCACAAAAAAATTTAAGTTATTCAAGAAATTCTTCAAAATGCCTTCAATCGTTGAAATAAGCTGAAAAATGTGATTTTCGATGATTTTCCAACATTACCATATATTTTGCACATTTTTAAAGTATCCTAATAGAAATCGATGAAAATCAGTATAAATTTTGAATATTTCATATATTTTTTAAAAAATACTTGAAACATTAAAAAACTTCGAAAAATGCTAAAATTATATTGAAATGCATATTTCGACGATTTAGAGCGTTTTCAATGTTTTTTTCACGAACCAAATTTTTTAGCAAAAATTCAAAACTAAATGCACTTTTAAATTAGAATTGCTGCTGAAGTTGAATTTCACGCTAGAAGTAAGCAAATTTATGAGATTTTTTGAAGTGTTTTGTAAACACTTATTTTAAATCAGAAAACTGAAGTTCTTCACGAAATGCGTCAAAAAGCCGTGAATCATCAAAATATGCAAAAAATATGATATTTCACGATTTTCAACATTAAATTATTTATGCACCTTTTCTAAAGATTTCAATAAAAATCGATGAAAATGAATAATAGTTTCGAATATTTCATATATTTAAAAAAAACTTCTTGAAATATCTAAAAACACAGAAAAAAGGGCAAAAATGTTATTTTATTGCGTATTTCGACGATTTAGTGTGTTTTTTATGCTTTTTTGACACAACATTTTTTAATTAAAATACATAGAATTTCGAAATTTCAAACAGATCTTCTGCTGCAACTAAATTTTCTGCAAAAAGAAATCTAAATTGGCAGATTTTCTTGAAGTTACTGATGTTTTTTTAAATAATGTTTGAAAAAGCCTTCATTCGTCGAAATATGCGAAAGAAATATGATTTTTGTTGATTTCTCAACATTTATGCATATATAACACATTTTTCAAAAAAATCCCAATAAAAATCGATAAAAATCAGCATCGATTTTGAATATTTCATATATTTAAAAAAAAAATACTTGAAATATTGAAAAACTCAAAAAAGAAAAGTGCTAAAATTACATTTTATTGCATATTTCGACGATTTAGAGTGTTTTGAATGTTTTTTTGATGAACCACAATTTTTAACTAAAATTCATACCTTTTAGCACTTTTAAATCAGAATTACTGCTGCAATTGACTTTTATGCTAAAAGTATGCAAAATTATGTTATTTTAGTGAAGTGCTTTGTAAGAATATATTTTAACTAAAAATTTAGGTTTTCAAGAAATTCTTCAAAAGTTTTGAATCGTCGAAATAAGCCGAAAAATATGATTTTCGATTATTTTCCAACATAAACATATTTTGCACATTTTTATTTAAAAAATCCCATTAGAAATAGATAAAAATCAATATTAATTATTAACATTTTGTTTATTTTTTAATATACGTGAAACATTAAAAAACTCACAATAATGTGCTAAAATGATATTTTTGTGCATATTTCGACGATTTAGACCTTTTTCAGAGCTTTTCCGGTAAACCACATTTTTTAGCTAAAATTCATGGTATTCCTCAATTTTAATCAGAATTTCTGCTGCTACTAAATTTTATGCGAAAAGTAAGCAAAATTATGAGACTTTTTAAAGTACTTTGTAAACATTCATTTTAACTTAAAAAAATGAAGTTTTTCATGAAATGCTTGAAAAAGTAGTGAATCTTAAAAATAACATATATTTTGAACAATTTTGAAAAATCCCAATAAAATTCGATAAAAATCAATATAAATTTTGAATATTTCATCAATATTTTTTAAAACTACTTGAAATATTAAACAACTCCGTAAAAGTGCTAAAATTTTATTTTAATACATATTTCGACTTTTTAGAGCGTTTTGAATGCCTTCTTGAAGAACCATTTTTTTTTAGCTAAAATTGAAAGCTTTATGAATTTTTTAATTACAATTACTGCTGCAATTGAATTTTATGCTAAAAGAAAGCAAAATTATGAGATTTTTTGAAGTACTTTGTAAATACTTACTTTAACTCAAAAAAATTAAGTTTTTCATGAAATACTTCAAAAAGCCGTGAATCGTAGAAATATGCCAAAAAAATCTGATTTTCGATGATTTTTCAACATTAACATTTATTTTGCACATTAATAAAAAAATCCCAATAAAAATCAATATTGATTTTGAGTATTTCATATATATTTTTAAAAATACTTGAAACATTGAAAAACTCAGAAAAATGTGCTAAAACGATATTTTGATGCATATTTCTATGATTTAGAGCGTTTTGAACTCTTTTCTGACGAACATTCATTTAGCTAAAATTCACTTTTAAATCAGAATTACTGCAGCAACTGAATTTTGTGCTAAAACTAAGCACATCTTTTCGAAACATTTCATGAAAAACTTCAATTTTTTTATTTAAAATAAGTATTTACAAAACACTCAAAAAATCTCATAATTTTTATGAGATTTTTTGAGTGTTTTGTAAATACTTATTTTAAATAAAAAAATTGAAGTTTTTCATGAAATGTTTCGAAAAGATGTGAATCATAAAAATATGAAAAAAAAAAATATGATTGTCGATGATTTTTCAACATTAACATTTATTTTGCGCATTTATATCCAATAAAAATCGATAAAAATCAATATTGATTTTGAATATTTCATGTGTTTTGTAAAAAAGAATTTAAACATTAAAATATTAAAAAAACATGTGCTACAATGATGTTTTATTGCATATTTCGACGATTTGGAGCGTTTTGAAAGGTTATCTGACAAACCTCATTTTTTAGGTAAAATTCAAAGATTTTCACACTTTTAAACCAGAATTACTGCTGCCGTTGAATTTAAGGCAAATTTTAAGCAAAATTATGCTATTTTTGTGAAGCTCTTTGTAATTACTTATTTGAACTCAAAAAAATTTCATTAAATGCTCTATAAAGCCTGGAATCTTGGAAACAAGCCGAAAATTATGATATTTCGATGATTTTTCAAAATTAACATACATTTTGCATATTTTTAAAGAAATCCCAATAAAAATCGAAAAAATCAATATGAACTTTGCATATTTCATGTATATTTTTTTTAAATACTTGAAACATTAAAAAGCTCTGAAAAATATGCTAAAATTATATTTGATTGCATATTTCGACGATTTAGAGTGTTTTGAATGCTTTTTTGATGAACGACATTTTCTAGCTAAATTTCAAAGTTTTTCCCACTTTTAAATCAGAGTTATCAATGCAATTGATTTTTATGGAAAAAGTAAGAAAAATTGTTTTTTTTTTTGTAAAATACTTTCTAAATACACATTTTAACTAAAAAAAATCTGAAGTATTTATATAAATGCTTGAAAAAGCCTTGAACCGTCAAAATATGAAAATAATATGATTTTAGATGGTTTTTCACATTTTTTTAAAAATCTCAATAAAAATCGATAAGCATCAACATTAATGTTAAATATTTCATATATTTTTTTAGAAAATCACTTGAAACATTAAAAAATCTCAAAAATGTGCTAAAACGATATATTTGCATATTTCGACGATTTAGAGCGTTTTGAATGCTTTTTTGACGAATTACACTTTTTAGCTAAAATTCATAGATTTTCTCTCCTCCAAATCAGAATTACTGTTGCAATTGAATTTTATGCTAAAAGCAAGCGAAATTGTGCTATTTTTTGAAGTACTATGTATGTATATATTTTAACTAAAAAATTTAATTTTTTCAAGAAATTCTTCAAAAAGCCTTGAATCGTCGAAAAGAGCCGAAAAATATGATTTTAGATGATTTTCCAGCATTAACATATATTTTGCACAATTTTAAAAAATCCCTATCAAAATCGATAAAAATCAATATAAATTTTGAATATATCATATATATTTTTTAAACTTACGTGAAATATCAGAAAGCTCCGAAAAAGTGCTAAAATTTCATTGTTATACATATTTCGACGATTTAGAGCGTTTTGAATGCTTTTTAGGCGAAGCACATTTTTTAGCAAAAATTCACAGATTTTCCACTCTTCAAAATCAGAATTACTGCTGATATTGAATTTTATGCTAAAAGCAAGCGAAATTATGCTAATTTTGTAAAGTACTTTGTAAGTATATGTTTTCATAAAAAAATTTAAGTTATTCAAGAAATTCTTCAAAATGCCTTCAATCGTTGAAATAAGCTGAAAAATGTGATTTTCGATGATTTTCCAACATTACCATATATTTTGCACATTTTTAAAGTATCCTAATAGAAATCGATGAAAATCAGTATAAATTTTGAATATTTCATATATTTTTTAAAAAATACTTGAAACATTAAAAAACTTCGAAAAATGCTAAAATTATATTGAAATGCATATTTCGACGATTTAGAGCGTTTTCAATGTTTTTTTCACGAACCAATTTTTTTAGCAAAAATTCAAAACTAAATGCACTTTTAAATTAGAATTGCTGCTGAAGTTGAATTTCACACTAGAAGTAAGCAAATTTATGAGATTTTTTGAAGTGTTTTGTAAACACTTATTTTAAATCAGAAAACTGAAGTTCTTCACGAAATGCGTCAAAAAGCCGTGAATCATCAAAATATGCAAAAAATATGATATTTCATGATTTTCAACATTAAATTATTTATGCACCTTTTCTAAAGATTTCAATAAAAATCGATGAAAATGAATAATAGTTTTGAATATTTCATATATTTAAAAAAAACTTCTTGAAATATCTAAAAACACAGAAAAAAGGGCAAAAATGTTATTTTATTGCGTATTTCGACGATTTAGTGTGTTTTTTATGCTTTTTTGACACAACATTTTTTAATTAAAATACATAGAATTTCGAAATTTCAAACAGATCTTCTGCTGCAACTAAATTTTCTGCAAAAAGAAATCTAAATTGGCAGATTTTCTTGAAGTTACTGATGTTTTTTTAAATAATGTTTGAAAAAGCCTTCATTCGTCGAAATATGCGAAAGAAATATGATTTTTGTTGATTTCTCAACATTTATGCATATATAACACATTTTTCAAAAAAATCCCAATAAAAATCGATAAAAATCAGCATCGATTTTGAATATTTCATATATTTAAAAAAAAAATACTTGAAATATTGAAAAACTCAAAAAAGAAAAGTGCTAAAATTACATTTTATTGCATATTTCGACGATTTAGAGTGTTTTGAATGTTTTTTTGATGAACCACAATTTTTAACTAAAATTCATACCTTTTAGCACTTTTAAATCAGAATTACTGCTGCAATTGACTTTTATGCTAAAAGTATGCAAAATTATGTTATTTTAGTGAAGTGCTTTGTAAGAATATATTTTAACTAAAAATTTAGGTTTTCAAGAAATTCTTCAAAAGTTTTGAATCGTCGAAATAAGCCGAAAAATATGATTTTCGATTATTTTCCAACATAAACATATTTTGCACATTTTTATTTAAAAAATCCCATTAGAAATAGATAAAAATCAATATTAATTATTAACATTTTGTTTATTTTTAAATATACGTGAAACATTAAAAAACTCACAATAATGTGCTAAAATGATATTTTAATGCATATTTCGACGATTTAGACCTTTTTCAGAGCTTTTCCGGTAAACCACATTTTTTAGCTAAAATTCATGGAATTCCTCAATTTTAATCAGAATTTCTGCTGCTACTAAATTTTATGCGAAAAGTAAGCAAAATTATGAGATTTTTTAAAGTACTTTGTAAACATTCATTTTAACTTAAAAAAATTAAGTTTTTCATGAAATGCTTGAAAAAGCCGTGAATCTTAAAAATAACATATATTTTGAACAATTTTGAAAAATCCCAATAAAATTCGATAAAAATCAATATAAATTTTGAATATTTCATCAATATTTTTTTAAAATTACTTGAAATATTAAACAACTCCGTAAAAGTGCTAAAATTTTATTTTAATACATATTTCGACTTTTTAGAGCGTTTTGAATGCCTTCTTGAAGAACCATTTTTTTTTAGCTAAAATTGAAAGCTTTATGAATTTTTTAATTACAATTACTGCTGCAATTGAATTTTATGCTAAAAGAAAGCAAAATTATGAGATTTTTTGAAGTACTTTGTAAATACTTACTTTAACTCAAAAAAATTAAGTTTTTCATGAAATACTTCAAAAAGCCGTGAATCGTAAAAATATGCCAAAAAATCTGATTTTCGATGATTTTTCAACATTAACATTTATTTTGCACATTAATAAAAAAATCCCAATAAAAATCAATATTGATTTTGAATATTTCATATATATTTTTAAAAATACTTGAAACATTGAAAAACTCAGAAAAATGTGCTAAAACGATATTTTGATGCATATTTCTATGATTTAGAGCGTTTTGAACTCTTTTCTGACGAACATTCATTTAGCTAAAATTCACTTTTAAATCAGAATTACTGCAGCAACTGAATTTTGTGCTAAAACTAAGCACATCTTTTCGAAACATTTCATGAAAAACTTCAATTTTTTTATTTAAAATAAGTATTTACAAAACACTCAAAAAATCTCATAATTTTTATGAGATTTTTTGAGTGTTTTGTAAATACTTATTTTAAATAAAAAAATTGAAGTTTTTCATGAAATGTTTCGAAAAGATGTGAATCATCAAAATATGAAAAAAAAAATATGATTGTCGATGATTTTTCAACATTAACATTTATTTTGCGCATTTTTGAAAAATCCCAATAAAAATCGATAAAAATCAATATTGATTTTGAATATTTCATGTGTTTTGTAAAAAAGAATTTAAACATTAAAATATTAAAAATACATGTGCTACAATGATGTTTTATTGCATATTTCGACGATTTGGAGCGTTTTGAAAGGTTATCTGACAAACCTCATTTTTTAGGTAAAATTCAAAGATTTTCACACTTTTAAACCAGAATTACTGCTGCCGTTGAATTTAAGGCAAATTTTAAGCAAAATTATGCTATTTTTGTGAAGCTCTATGTAGTTACTTATTTGAACTCAAAAAAAATTTCATTAAATGCTCTATAAAGCCTGGAATCTTGGAAACAAGCCGAAAATTATGATATTTCGATGATTTTTCAAAATTAACATACATTTTGCATATTTTTAAAGAAATCCCAATAAAAATCGAAAAAATCAATATG
The DNA here is from genome assembly GCF_038502225.1 of Cherax quadricarinatus. Taxonomy (NCBI): domain Eukaryota; kingdom Metazoa; phylum Arthropoda; class Malacostraca; order Decapoda; family Parastacidae; genus Cherax; species Cherax quadricarinatus. The sequence continues at coordinate 11,706,690 of NC_091347.1, read as the reverse complement.
AACTTTGCATATTTCATGTATATTTTTTTTAAATACTTGAAACATTAAAAAGCTCTGAAAAATATGCTAAAATTATATTTGATTGCATATTTCGACGATTTAGAGTGTTTTGAATGCTTTTTTGATGAACGACATTTTCTAGCTAAATTTCAAAGTTTTTCCCACTTTTAAATCAGAGTTATCAATGCAATTTATTTTTATGGAAAAAGTAAGAAAAATTGTTTTTTTTTTTTGTAAAATACTTTCTAAATACACATTTTAACTAAAAAAAAATCTGAAGTATTTATATAAATGCTTGAAAAAGCCTTGAACCGTCAAAATTTGAAAATAATATGATTTTAGATGGTTTTTCACATTTTTTTAAAAATCTCAATAAAAATCGATAAGCATCAACATTAATGTTAAATATTTCATATATTTTTTTAGAAAATCACTTGAAACATTAAAAAATCTCAAAAATGTGCTAAAACGATATATTTGCATATTTCGACGATTTAGAGCGTTTTGAATGCTTTTTTGACGAATTACACTTTTTAGCTAAATTTCATAGATTTTCTCTCCTCCAAATCAGAATTACTGTTGCAATTGAATTTTATGCTAAAAGCAAACGAAATTATGCTATTTTTTGAAGTACTATGTATGTATGTATTTTAACTAAAAAATTTAAGTTTTTCAAGAAATTCTTCAAAAAGCCTTGAATCGTCGAAAAGAGCCGAAAAATATGATTTTAGATGATTTTCCAGCATTAACATATATTTTGCACAATTTTAAAAAATCCCTATCAAAATCGATAAAAATCAATATAAATTTTGAATATATCACATATATTTTTTAAACTTACGTGAAATATCAGAAAGCTCCGAAAAAGTGCTAAAATTTCATTTTTATACATATTTCTACGATTTAGAGCGTTTTGAATGCTTTTTAGATGAAGCACATTTTTTAGCAAAAATTCACAGATTTTCCACTCTTCCAAATCAGAATTACTGCTGCTATTGAATTTTATGCTAAAGGCAAGCGAAATTATGCTATTTTTGTGAAGTACTTTGTAAGTATATGTTTTCACTATAAAATTGAAGTTATTTAAGAAATTCTTCAAAATGCCTTCAATCGTTGAAATAAGCCGAAAAATGTGATTTTCGATGATTTTCCAACATTACCATATATTTTGCACATTTTTAAAGTATCCTAATAGAAATCAATGAAAATCAGTATAAATTTTGAATATTTCATATATTTTTTTAAAAATACTTGAAACACTAAAAAACTTCGAAAAATGCTAAAATTATATTGAAATGCACATTTCGACGATTTAGAGCGTTTTCAATGTTTTTTTCACGAAACATATTTTTTAGCAAAAATTCAAAACTAAATGCACTTTTAAATTAGAATTGCTGCTGAAGTTGAATTTCACGCTAAAAGTAAGCAAATTTATGAGATTTTTTTAGGTGTTTTGTAAACACTTATTTTAACTCAGAAAACGGAAGTTCTTCACGAAATGCTTCAAAAAGCCGTGAAACGTCAAAATATGAAAAAATATGATTTTCGATGATTTTCAACATTAAATTACTCATGCACATTTTCTAAAAATTTCAATAAAAATCGATGAAAATTAATATTAGTTTTGAATATTTCATATATTTAAAAAAAAATCTTGAAACATCTAAAAACACAGAAAAAAGGGCAAAAATTTTATTTTATTGCATATTTCGACGATTTTGTGTGTTTTTTATGCTTTTTTGACACAACAATTTTTAACTAAAATACATAGAATTTCGAAATTTCAAACAGATCTTCTGCTGCAACTAAATTTTATGCAAAAGGAAATCTAAATTGTGAGATTTTCTTGAAGTTATTGATGTTCTTTTAAATAATCTTTGAAAAAGCCTTCATTCATCGAAATATGCGAAAGAAATATGATTTTTGTTGATTTCTCAACATTTATGCATATATAACACATTTTTAAAAAAATCCCAATAAAAATCGATAAAAACCAGCATTGATTTTGAATATTTCATATATTTAAAAAAAAAATACTTGAAACACTGAAAAACTAAAAAAAAAAAAAAGTGCTAAAATTCCATTTTATTGCATATTTCGACGATTTAGAGCGTTTTGAATGCTTTTTTGACGAACCACAATTTTTAGCTAAAATTCATACATTTTAGCACTTTTAAATCAGAATTACTGCTGCAATTGACTTTTATGCTAAAAGTATGCAAAATTATGCTACTTTAGTGAAGTACTTTGTAAGTATATACTTTAACTAAAAATTTAAGTTTTTCAAGAAATTCTTCAAAAAGTTTTGAATCGTCGGAATAAGCCGAAAAATATGATTTTCGATTATTTTCCAACATAAACATATTTTGCACATTTTTATTTAAAAAATCCCATTAGAAATCTATAAAAATCAATATTAATTATTAATATTTCGTTTAATTTTAAATATACGTGAAACATTAAAAAACTCACAATAATGTGGGTTAAAATGATATTTTAATGCACATTTCGACGATTTAGACCTTTTTCAGTGCTTTTCCGGTAGCTAAAATTCATGGAATTCCTCAATTTTAATCAGAATTTCTGCTGCTACTAAATTTTATGCAAAAAATAAGCAAAACTGTGAGATTTTTTAAAGTACTTTGTAAACACTCATTTTAACTTAAAAAACTGAAGTTTTTCATGAAATGCTTCAAAAAGCAGTGAATCATAAAAAATAACATATATATTGAACAATTTTCAAAAATCCAAATAAAATTCGATAAAAATCAATATAAATTTTGAATATTTCATAAATATTTTTTAAAATTACTTGAAATATTAAACAATTCCGAAAAAGTGCTAAAATTTTATTTTAATGCATATTTCGACTTTTTAGAGCGTTTTGAATGCCTTTTTGACGAACCATATTTTTTAGCTAAAATTGAAAGCTTTATGCATTTTTTAATTACAATTACTGCTGCAATTGAATTTTATGCTAAAAGAAAGCAAAATTATGAGATTTTTTGAAGTACTTTGTAAATACTTATTTTAACTTAAAAAAGTGAAGTTTTTCATGAAATACTTCAAAAAGCCGTGAATCGTAAAAATATGCCAAAAAATGTGATTTTCGATGATTTTTCAACATTAACATTTATTTTGCACATTTTTAAAAAGTCCCAATAAAAATCAATATTGATTTTTAATATTTCATGTATTTTTTTTAAAATACTTGAAACATTGAAAAACTCAGAAAAATGTGCTGAAATGATATTTTGATGCATATTTCTATGATTTAGAGCGTTTTCAATGCTTTTTTGACGAACATTAATTTAGCTAAAATTCACTTTTAAATCAGAATTACTGCAGCAACTAAATTTTATGCTAAAACTAAGCGAAATTATGAGATTTTTTGAGTGTTTTGTAAATACTTATTTTAAATAAAAAAATTGAAGTTTTTCATGAAATATTTCGAAAACTTGTGAATCATCAAAATATGAAAATATATGATTGTCGATGATTTTCACCATTAACATTTATTTTGCGCATTTTTGAAAAATCCCAATAAAAATCGATAAAAACCAATATTGATTTTGAGTATTTCATGTGTTTTGTAAAAAAGAATTTAAACATTAAAAAACATAAAAAAAAAATGTCCTACAATGATGTTTTATTGCATATTTTGACAATTTCGAGTGTCTTGAAAGGTTTTCTGACATACCTCATTTTTTAGGCAAAATTCCAAGATTTTCACACTTTTAAACCAGAATTACTGCTGCCATTGAATTTAATACAAATCTTAAGCAAAATTAAGATATTTTTGTGAAGCTCTATGTAATTACTTATTTCAACTCAAAAAATTTTCATTAAATGCTCCATAAAGCCTTGACTATTCGAAATAAGCCAAAAATTATGTTTTTTCGATGATTTTTCAAAATTAACATATATTTTGCACATTTTTAAAATATCCCAATAGAAATCGATGAAAATCAGTATAAATTTTGAATATTTCATATATATTTTTAAAAATACTTGAAACATTAAAAACTTCAAAAAATGGTAAAATTATACTGAAATGCATATTTCGACGATTTATAGCGTTTTCAATGTTTTTTTCACGAACCATATTTTTTAGCAAAAATTCAAAACAAAATGCACTTTTAAATTAGAATTACTGCTGAAGTTGAATTTCACGCTAAAAGTAAGCAAATTTATGAGATTTTTTGAAGTGTTTTGTAAACACTTATTTTAAATCAGAAAACTTAAGTTCTTCACGAAATGTGTCAAAAAGCCGTGAATCGTCAAAATATGAAAAAAAATATGATTTTCGATGATTTTCAACATTAAATTATTAATGCACCTTTTCTAAAGATTTCAATAAAAATCGATGAAAATGAATAATAGTTTTGAATATTTCATATATTTAAAAAAAACTTCTTGAAAGATCTAAAAACACAGAAAAAAGGGCAAAAATTTTATTTTATTGCGTATTTCGACGATTTAGTGTGTTTTTTATGCTTTTTTGACACAACATTTTTTAACTACAATACATAGAATTTCGAAATTTCAAACAGATCTTCTGCTGCAACTAAATTTTATGCAAAAGGAAATCTAAATTGTGAGATTTTCTTGAAGTTATTGATGTTTTTTTAAATAATCTTTGAAAAAGCCTTCATTCGTCGAAATATGCGAAAGAAATATGATTTTTGTTGATTTCTCAACATTTATGCATATATAACACATTTTTAAAAAAAATCCCAATAAAAATCGATAAAAATCAGCATTGATTTTGAATATTTCATATATTTAAAAAAAAAATACTTGAATCATTGAAAAACTCAAAAAAAAAGTGCTAAAATTACATTTTATTGCATATTTCGACGATTTAGAGCGTTTTGAATGCTTTTTTGACGAACCACAATTTTTAGCTAAAATTCATAACTTTTAGCACTTTTAAATCAGAATTACTCCTGCAATTGACTTTTATGCTAAAAGTATGCAAAATTATGCTATTTTAGTGAAGTACTTTGTAAGTATATATTTTATCTATAAATTTAAGTTTTTCAAGAAATTCTTCAAAAAGTTTTGAATCGTCGAAATAAGCCGAAAAATATGATTTTCGATTATTTTCCAACATAAATATATTTTGCACATTTTTATTTAAAAAATCCCATTAGAAATCGATAAAAATCAATATTAATTATTAATATTTCGTGTATTTTTAAATATACGTGAAACATTAAAAAACTCACAATAATGTGCTAAAATGATATTTTAATGCATATTTCGACGATATAGACCTTTTTCAGTGCTTTTCCGGTGTGAGAGAAAAGTAGAGAAGGAGTATATAGTAACAATATTTTCATTGCCGGCTACTTGTTAAGGTAGGGTAAGTCCAGCTCCCGCTATTCCCGCCTTTTATCCCCCACCCCTAAAGTGATAGCTTGATTGCCGGATGCTTGTTAAGGTGGGGTCAGTCTAGCTCCTGCTATCCGTTCCCCTCCTTCTTCCCCCCCCTCCCCCCCGAAAGGTGACGTGTGGGGGCTCCAGTCCAAAAAGTAATCACTAGACTCACAGCTCCCAGCACTACTGTAAGTACAGGCCTGCCTTGTATTCTAGTGGATTTATTGGTTGAAAGCTTCACTTTTGACCAATAATAAACTTAGTCCTTTCAGTCTTGCTCTAGGTTGACTGTTGTAATAATCACCACATCTTTTAGGTATTGTACTTATCATGGAGAGTGATTTTTTTAAGCAGTGGGTAACCTGTCTATCTTTTCAGCTTGGATGACAGAGAGGGTCACCTCTCAATCAACGAGAAGAACTGATGGAGATGGACTAACGTCCTGAGTCTTCCCCTTTTTGGATTTAATTACCTGTGCACCTGTATGAAATTGCAGGACGTAACCACTCATCATTGTTGCGGTAAAGAACCTGCTTTCCTGTCATTGGGATGGAATACTCAAAGCTTTACTGTGAAGAACTAGCCAGTGGGTCGTAACCAACACCTGCGACCCCTCCCCATCATCAGCAACGGCTACGATTTCAACAACACAGTGTCATGAACACCAGACACCCCTATATATATTAGCGTTGAATTCAGTTATCATTTATATTTTTCATTTTTCTTTTTCTTTAATGTAGAATTAATATTTCATATTTAAGTGTTTTATATTTTAAATTTCTATATAATAAAGTGTTTATGTTTGTCTGTTATTATTTCTTTTTCTATTCATTAATTTTCCTGTCTGAAGTTATCACAGGGCTGAGTAAGCCTTCAGAAGTGGCGACCTTGCCAGGATACAACTCAATAGAATCAAGATTCAATTCCATCTCGAATCTACCATTGAAACTTTAACGCTGCATACCACAGACGGTTACCACCAGCCATGAGTAATCATTCTCTATGGTAGGACTACCGTACAGGTATTTAAAAGATTTGGTGATTGTTATAGTCTCAATTTATTGTAAGTCAAGTCAGGCAGGATATAATAGTTAATTCTGCCACCTTTCTTGTGAGCTTGAAACACTTTAGAGGATTAGACTCTAGGGACCCGAGATTTTCCAGTGACAATTTGTTTCATTGAGCTCTTTATTATATCAAGGGAACTGTCATAGGACACTCTTGATTTGTTGGTGAGAAGGTTGGATGGTCAAGTGACCCCATTCTACTTACTGTTTTCATTAATACATATTGTTTAAATGAAGTAGGGATGGAGCCCTCTGGTTTATTACAGTTTGAGCGGAGCAGGAATTGAACCCTCCGTTTTCTTTGATACCTGTTTCAGTTTTCCCCTGGTAGTTTAAGTTATTCTTGCAAGTATGGATGAATACCAGTTTTTGATGAATGCTGGAAGTAAGTTAGGAATACCAGGGAAAATTTTAGAATCTTGCATTAGTGCTAAGATCCAGGAAAGAATTGAGAAAGAGAGAATTGAGAGAGAAGAGAGACAGTTAGAAAGATAAAGACAAGAGGAAAAGGATCGACTTCGAATCGAAAAAGAAGACAAAAAAGAGCGTGATAGACTTGATCGTGAGGGAAGAGCTAAAGTACGTGAGGAACAAGTTAAATTAAGGGAACTTGAGGAAAGAGCAAAGGATAGAGAATATGAGTTAAGGGAGAGAGAAAAGGATCGCGAGCTCGAACAAGCTCGCCTTGAATTGGAGAATAAAAAGTTAACTTTCTCACAACAGCAATTAGATGAAGGAGTAATGGAACAACGTGCAGCTAGTGCACATATTCCAACACCTAATTTACCTCCCTTCACAGAGGATGAAGACATTACTTCATACATTATCAGGTTTGAAAATACCGCTACCCTCTGTGAATGGCCTGCTGACACCTGTTATTTTCTGGTACAGCCTTGAATATCTATGCAACTTTGTCGCAGGATATCATATGTAATTATAACCTACTGAAGAAGCATATAAAAAAACCCACTAATTCTTACAGGAAAGATTTCAGGTATGCCACCTTACAGCCTGGCCAGAACTTTCAGCAGTTACAGGTAACACTCTTTCGTTTGTTCGACTTTTGGATAGAGAGTTCAGGAATTGATCACAGTTATGAATCTCTTAGAGACTTCATGGTTGCTGACCAGCTCCTGACAGCTCTTCCCCATCAGATACGAACATTCATCAGAGAACATAACCTGATTAAAGCTGAGGAAGTTGCTGAGGCTGCTGACCTGTATACTGAGGCTCACAATTCCTATAAAGACCTAAAGGGATAGAACCCTAAGGGCAAGGGTTTATCAGACCTTAAGAAATCAAAGCCTATAATAAAAAGTAAAATGACTTCTTTTATTCCTGTTTGTCATTTGTGTGGTGTTAAGGGACATAAACGTCCAGATTGTCCTTCTAAGAAGGTCCAAAAAGTTGGAAGATGTTTTAAAGACTGTAATGACCAAGCACCCTTCTGTTCAGGAACAGTTAATGGACTTAATGTATCTACCATTTTACGAGACACTGGATGCACATGTATAGTCATTTCTGATAAGCTGTTCCCTAATCTTAAAGAAACTCATTCCTCTGCTATACTTTCAGACTACTTGGGCCGTGCGGACACTTTTCCTACCATCTGTTGTTACATTAGGTCTAAATGGTTCACAGGTTGGTCTGAAGCCATACTAGCTCCCATCACTTCTTGCTCCTTATTAATAGGTAGTGTAAAAGGTGCCATTCTTCCTTCTGAGGTTGACCTTCCATCACCAAAGATGGATATAAGTGTTTCTAATCCTCTTCCTGTAGAGTCAGAGAAGCCCCTCGAAAGTTCAGATGAGACAATGTCTCGTGAGATTCATGTGGGATTAAAAACCAGTGATGCTACTCTCGAAAGCGAGGAAGTAGGATCACCGGTTCACTTGTTAGATGAAAGTGAAGATATCACCTCCGATACTATAAATGTCTTGACTAGGGATCAGACCAAAGCCCAGGCTTCTCCTACTGTCCATCCTTTTATTTTCCCTGACTTTAAGCCTTTAGATATATCGAAGGACTCCTTTGTCAATTTACAACGTAATTGCCCTTCTCTTCAGAATTGCCATAATGCCGCTGAACAAAATCAAGTTACCCAAAGGAAAAACTTTTCATATAAATCTGAATATATAAAACATATCTTGTACAAGTCAGTATTCAAATTAAATTCAGATGAGATAGACTATTCCATCTTAGTTGTTCCAAGTCAATGCAGAGAGACTGTTCTTAAAATGGCTCATGACCTGCCAGTGGCCGGACATTTCTCGCATCGTAAAACCTTAAATAAAATTAGGGAAACCTATTTTTGGCCAAAAATGTCCTCAGATGTCACTACCTATTGTAGATCGTGTAAAGTTTGCCAACTGTCATCCTCCCGAGGGACCAGGCGAGTACCTATGGTCAAAATGCCAGTCTTTACGGTATCTTTTGAAAGAGTAGCTATTGACATCGTTGGTCCTTTATCTCCACTTTCATCTGGGGGACATAGATATATATTAACATTAGTTGATTATGCTTCGAGTTTCCCTGAACCCGTACCCTTAAAAACCATAACTGCTACAGAGGTGGCCGAAGCCCTTTTGTCCATCTTCTCCAGAGTTGGCATCCCTAGAGAAATTTTGTCGGACCGTGGGACACAATTCACATCTGACTTAATGCAACATCTATACCAACTTCTGGGAGTGAAGCCTCTCTTCACCACACCCTATCATCCCAGCTGTAATTGGAGGATTGAGCACCAGCATTCGATTCCAAAGTCCATTTTAAGGAAACTTTGCTCCCTTAAACCTAAGGAGTGGAATCGTTGCCTACCCTGTGCTTTGTTTGCAATGAGGGAAGTTCCCAGTGATTCTTTGGGGTTTACACCTTTTGAACTTCTCTATGGTAGACAGGCCAGAGGTCCACTGTCCATCCTTCATGACTTATGGAGTAATGAGGAAGCAACTGCTGAGGTTCAGTCTTCTTACCAGTTTCTCCTTGACCTTAAATCCAAACTTGAGGAGACCTCTGACATAGTTTCGAAAAACTTAAGCTTGTCAATGGACCAGTACAAAAACTATTTTGACTCCAAAAGTCAGAGGAGAAGTTTTAAAGTAGGGGATGAAGTTCTTGTACTTTTGCCTATCAAGTCAAATAAATTATTAGTAGCATGGAAAGGTCCATATAAAGTATTAAAAATTTGTGGGAAAGTTGACTACCTCATAGAAGTCAAGGGGAAACCTAAGCTTTATCATATCAACATCCTTAAGAAATATTACCGAAGAAATTCGGTTAACTGCCTTAATAACTTTGACTTAGTTTTTCCACACGAACTTGATAAGACAACTGAAGAATGTAAAGTGTGCGTAATTGACACCTCTAATTTAGACTATGATGAAGAACTACATGACTTGGTGACTCTTGACCACTTTGGCGCAACCAACATTAATATTAATGAATCTTTGGATGACCATAAGAGACATGAACTACTTCAATGTGTGAGTAACTTTTCAGACGTCTTTACTGATATTCCAGGTGTTACCTCCACGGTAGTCCATAAGATTGACTTATTGACGGACAATCCTATCAAACGAAAATTATACCCAGTTCCAGTTCACCTTAGGGATGCATTTGACCGAGAGGTAGACAAATTATTAAAACTAAAGATCATTGAACCTTCAGTATCTTCATATTGTTCACCAGTAGTCATGGTTAAGAAGGAGGATAATTCATATAGACTTCAGAGGCCTTAATGCTATAACTCGGTGGGATGCTGAGCCTATGCCCTTAATAGATAGCGATCTACACAAATTTTATGACGCTTCCTTCTTTTCAGAGATTGATATTGCGCAGGCATATCATCAAGTAATGTTAGATCCTTCTTCTTAGCAGTACACCGCTTTTCCTACACACCAAGGACTGATGCAATATAGAACTAGGCCCTTCGGTTTGGTAACTGCCTGTGCTGCCTACGTGAGACTGATGAGAAAAGTCTTGGGTAATATGCCAAATGTTTCAGTTTATTTTGATAACATTTACATAATGACATCTATGTGGGGCGAACATATCCAAACATTAACATCAGTTTTGCGTAGGTTACGCTCACATGGCCTCACTGCCCAGCCGAAGAAATGCTTCCTTGGGTATAACAAGATTAGATATCTTGGACTGATACTTTCTAATAACTCTCTGCAGCCTCTCCCCAGTAAGATCTATGCTTTATTAGAATTTAAATTCCCCAAAACCAAGAAGCTCATGCATAGCTTTCTTGGGTCTGTAAATTTTTATGCATGGTTTATCCTGAACCTTACTGATCTTACAGGCATCTTATCCGACTTCCTTAAAAAGTCTGTGAAGGAACCTCTTGAACTTTCCGACGTAGCTCGGGAAAAGTTTAATGAGATTAAAAGTATCGTTTCGAAAGACCCTATACTTAAGATTCCAGATATTAATAAAACATTTTATTTATGAACTGATGCCTCCAATACTGGCTTAGGTGCGGTGTTACTACAATACCATGATGGTACTCCCTTCCCTGTATGCTTCCTAAGCCGGAAACTCCTTCCAGCAGAAACAAGATATTCCACAATAGAAAAGGAATGTTTAGCCCTTGTGTGGGGTATCTCCAAACTTAAATTTTATTTGCTGGGAAAAGAACTCATTTTAGAAACTGACCACAAACCTTTGATATACCTAGAAACTTTTAAGGGAACCAATAGTAGCCTCTTGAGGTGGACATTGGCACTCCAGGCTTTTAAGTTCCATATTGTGTATATCAATGGTTCATCCAATTATTTCTCTGACTGGTTAAGTCGTGACAGTCAGAAGATTTGTTGCCTTACGCGACTTTCACATATTAGAACTTTTTCCTCGCCTATTCTTCTTATACTCCTTGACTATAAGTCTTCGTATGAGGGAGTGTGAGGAAAAAGTTCAATAGATAGGAGTAGCGAGGGAGTATATAGTAACAATAGTTTCATTGCCGGCTACTTGTTAAGGTAGGGTAAGTCCAGCTCCCGCTATTCCCGCGTTTTCTCCCCCACCCCTAAAGTGATAGTTTGATTGCCGGCTGCTTGTTAAGGTAGGGTCAGTCTAGCTCCTCCTATCCCTTCCCCTCCTTCTTCCCCCTCCCCCAAAAGGTGACGTGTGGGGCTCCAGTCCAAACAGTAATCACTAGACTCACAGCTCCCAGCACTACTGTAAGTACAGGCATGCTTTGTATTCTAGTGGATTTTTTGGTTGAAACTTAGTCCTTTCAGTCTTGCTCTAGGTTGACTGTTGTAATAATCACCACATCTTTTAGGTATTGTACTTATCATGGAGAGTGATTTTTTTTAAGCAGTGGGTAACCTGTCTATCTTTTCAGATTGGATGACAGAGAGGGTCACCTGTCAATCAACGAGAAGAACTGATGGAGATGGACTAACATCCTGAGACTTCCCCTTTTTATTATTTAATTACCTGTGCACCTGTATGAAATTGCAGGACATAACCCCTCATCATTGCAGCAGTAAAGAACCTGCTTTCCTGTCATCAGAATAGAATACTCAAGGCTATACTGTGAAGAACTAGCCAGTGGGTCATAACCAACACCTGCGACACCCTCCCCCATCATCAGCAACGGCTACGATTTCAACAACACAGTGTCACCAACACCAGACACCCCTATATATAATAGCGTTGAATTCAGTTATCATTTATATTTTTCATTTTCCATTTTCTTTAATGTAGGATTAATATTTCATATTTAAGTGTTTTATATTTTAAATTTCTATATAATAAAGTGTTTATGTTTGTCTGTTATTATTTCTTTTTCTATTCATTAATTTTCCTGAGGAGGAGCCAGCCTTGGTAATACTGTCTGAAGTTATTACAGGGCTGAGTAAGCCTTCACATTCGGTAAACCACATTTTTTAGCTAAAATTCATGGAATTCCTCAATTTTAATCAGAATTTCTGCTGCTACTAAATTTTATGCGAAAAGTAAGCAAAATTATGAGATTTTTTAAAGTACTTTGTAAACACTCATTTTAACTTAAAAAACTGAAGTTTTTCATGAAATGCTTCAAAAAGCCGTGAATCGTAAAGATAACATATTTATTGAACAATTTTCAAACTCCGAAAAACTGCTAAAATTTTATTTTAATACATATTTCGACTTTTTAGAGCGTTTTGAATGCCTTTTTGACTAACCATATTTTTTAGCTATAATTGAAAGCTTTATGCATTTTTTAATTACAATTACTGCTGCAATTGAATTTTATGCTAAAAGAAAGCAAAATTATGAGATTTTTTGAAGTACTTTGTAAATACTTATTTTACCTTAAAAAATGAAGTTTTTCATGAAATACTTCAAAAAGCCGTGAATCGTAAAAATATGCCAAAAAATGTGATTTTCGATGATTTTTCAACATTAACATTTATTTTGCACATTTTTGAAAAATCCCAATAAAAATCAACATTGATTTTGAATATTTCATATATATTTTTAAAAATACTTGAAACATTGAAAAACTCAGAAAAATATGCTAAAATGATATTTTGATGCATAATTCTATGATTTAGAGCGTTTTGAACGCTTTTTTGACGAACATTCATTTAGCTAAAATTCACTTTTAAATCAGAATTACTGCAGCAACTGAATTTTATGTTAAAACTAAGCAAAATTATGAGATTTTTTGAGTGTTTTGTAAATACTTATTTTAAATAAAAAAATTTAAGTTTTTCATGAAATGCTTAAAAAAGCCGTGAATCGTAAAAATATGCCAAAAAATGTGATTTTCGATCATTTTTCAACATTAACATTTATTTTGCACATTTTTAAAAATTCCCAATAAAAATCAACATTGTGAGGGAAAAGTTCAATAGATAGGAGAAGCGAGGGAGTATATAGTAACAATAGTTTCATTGCTGGCTATTTGTTAAGGTGGGGTAATTCAAGCTCCCGCTATTCCCGCCTTTTTTCCCCCTCCCCGAAAGTGATAGTTTCATTGCCGGCTACTTGTTAAGGTAGGGTAAGTCAAGCTCCCACTATTCCCGCCTTTTTTTCCCCTCCCCGAAAGTGATAGTTTGACTGCCGTCTGCTTGTTAAGGTAGGGTTAATCTAGCTCAGGCTATCCCTTCCCCTCCTTCTTTTCCCCCTCCCCGAAAGGTGACGTGTGGGGCTCCAGTCCAAACAGTAATCACTAGACTCACAGCTCCCAGCTCTACTGTAAGTACATGCCTGCCTTGTATTCTAGTGGATTTATTAGTTGAAAGCTTCACTTTTCACCAATAATAAACTTAGTCTTTTCAGCCTTGCTCTAGGTTGACTGTTGTAATAATCACAACGTCTTTTAGGTATTGTACTTATCATGGAGAGTGATTTCTTAAGCAGTGGGTAACCTGTCTATCTTTTCAGCTTGGATGACAGAGAGGGTCACCTGTCAATCAACGAGTAAAACAGAAGGAGACGGACTAACGTCCTGGAGACATCCCAGATTGGAGTTACTTGCCTGTGCATTTGTATGAAGAATCAGGACATAACCCCCTCATCATTACAGCGGTCAAGAACCTGATCTCCTGTCATCGGGAAAGATTACTTACGAGCCAGTGGGTTGTCACCAACACCTGCGACCCCTTCCCCACATCCTCAGCAACGGCTACGATTGCAACAACACGCAGTTTCACCAACACCAGACACTCAAGTTTTTATCGTTGAATTCAGATATTTACATTTTTTATTTTTCATTTTCTTTCATGTAGGATCAGTATTTCATATTTAAGTGTTTTATATTTCATATTTCCTAAATAATAAAGTGTTTATATTTGTCAGTTTTTGTTCTTTTTCTATTCATTAATTTTACTGAGGAGGAGCCAGCCTGAGTAATACTGACTGAAGTTGTTACAGGGCTGAGTAAGCCTTCACAAACATTGATTTTGAATATTCCATATATATTTTTAAAAATACTTGAAACATTAAAAAGCTCAGAAAAATGTGCTGAAATGATATTTTGATGCATATTTCTGTGATTTAGAGCGTTTTGAACGCTTTTTTAACCAACATTCATTTAGCTAAAATTCACTTTTAAATCAGAATTACTGCAGCAACTGAATTTTATGCTAAAACTAAGCAAAATTATGAGATTTTTTGAGTGTTTTGTAAATACTTATTTTAAATAAAAAAAAATTGAAGTTTTTCATGAAATGTTTCGAAAACCTGTGAATCATGAAAATATGAAAGAAAATATATGATTGTCGATGATTTTTCAACATTAACATTTATTTTGCGCATTTTTGAAAAATCCCAATAAAAATCGATGAAAACCAATATTGATTTTGAGTATTTCGTGTGTTTTGTAAAAAAGAATTTAAACATTAAAAAACTTAAAAAAAAATGTGCTACAATGATGTTTTATTGCATATTTCGACAATTTCGAGCGTCTTGAAAGGTTATCTGACAAACCTCACTTTTTAAGTAAAATTCGAAGATTTTCACACTTTTAAACCAGAATTACTGCTGCCATTGAATTTAATACAAATTTTAAGCAAAATTATGCTATTTTTGTGAAGCTCTTTGTAGTTACTTATTTCAACTCAAAAAATTTTCATTAAATGCTCCGTAAAGCCTTGAATCTTCGAAATAAGCCGAAAATTATGATTTTTCGATGATTTTTCAAAATTAACATATATTTTGCATATTTTTAAAGAAATCCCAATAAAAATCGAAAAATCAATATGAACTTTGCATATTTCAAATATATATTTTTTTAAATCCTTGAAACATTAAAAAGCTCAGAAAAATATGCTAAAATTATATTTTATTGCATAGTTCGACGATTTAGAGTGTTTTGAATGCTTTTTATATGAACAGAATTTTTTAGCTAAATTTCAAATTTCTTCGCACTTTCAAATCAGAGTTACTGATGCAATCGATTTTTATGGTAAAAGTAAGAAAAATTGTGTTTTTTTTGTAAAATACTTTGTAAATACACATTTTAACTAAAAGAAATCTGAAGTTTTTACATAAATGCTTGAAAAGCCTTGAACTGTCAAAATAAGAAAATAATATGATTTTAAATGGTTTTTCACCATTAACATATATTTTGCACATTTTCTTAAAAATCTCAATAAAAATCGATAAGCATCAACATTAATTTTAAATATTTCATATATTTTTTTTAGAAAATCACTTGAAACATTAAAAAATCTCAAAAATATGCTAAAACGATATTTTTTGCATATTTCGACGATTTAGAGCGTTTTGAATGCTTTTTTGATGAACTACACTTTTTAGCTAAAATTCATAGATTTTCTCTCCTCCAAATCAGAATTACTGTTGCAATTGAATTTTATGCTAAAAGCAAGCGAAATTGTGCTATTTTTTTGAAGTACTATGTATGTATATATTTTAACTAAAAAAATTTAAGTTTTTCAAGAAATTCTTCAAAATGCCTTGAATCGTCGAAAAGAGCCGAAAAATATGATTTTAGATGATTTTCCAGCATTAACATATATTTTGCACAATTTTAAAAAATCCCAATCAAAATCGATAAAAATCAATATAAATTTTGAATATATCATATATATTTTTTAAACTTACGTGAAATATCAGAAAGCTCCGAAAAAGTGCTAAAATTTCATTTTTATGCATATTTCGACGATTTAGAGCGTTTTATAAATAACAAAAAAGGCACAATACCGTGACTGGAACGATACACAAATAACCCGCACATAAAAGAGAGAAGCTTACGACGACGTTTCGGTCCGACTTGGACCATTGACAAAGTCACACTAACAGAGGTGGAGCAGGACGGCTA
The DNA here is from genome assembly GCF_038502225.1 of Cherax quadricarinatus. Taxonomy (NCBI): domain Eukaryota; kingdom Metazoa; phylum Arthropoda; class Malacostraca; order Decapoda; family Parastacidae; genus Cherax; species Cherax quadricarinatus. Next base: position 11,690,460 of record NC_091347.1, on the reverse strand, counting down.
TATATAGGCAGGAAGAGATGGTGGTGGTAGTAGTAGTAGTAGTAGTAGTACAAGAGTTGTATATAATACCGACAAGATGAAATTAAGACACATGCACAACACCCGGGAATCTCCATCATAGACGTTTCGCCATTCAGCCAGCCACTGGATGGTGAAACGTCCACAATAAAGACAACCAGACGCCGCACATATGTCTTAATTTCATCAGTAGTTGTAGTAGTAGTAGAAGAAGAAGAGGTAGTAGTAGTGGTAGTGGTAGAAGTGGGAAAAGGACGAGCCAGTCAAATACAAAGGAAGGGGAGCACTGCAAGAGAGCTAGATGCCCACAGAGGGAAAGCAAGCGCACAGAGGTGCGTGAAAGGGAAGTGGTGAAATAAATGGAGAAGGAACAGAAACACGAGACATGAGAGAGAAAGACAACCCAGAGGAGCAAAGGAAAGAGGAAAGGGGAAGAGGAAGAAGAAGAAACAGAAAAAGAAAAAAGAAAAAATGAGGATTCAGGTTAAGTCACGGGTGTTCTGAAGTTTGGAGCATTTTACAATGTAGTGGGAGAGGAAGGCATCTACAGAGACGAAGCCAGGGCTAAGGTTCATACAAGGAAAGTTGTGTATTAGAGAGGATTCAACTAGACGGCGACTGTTCGAGTTGGAAGTAGGGAAGACAGTTTTAGCAGAAGACCAGTCAATAGGATGGCTATGATCTCTGACGTGACAGAAAAGAGCATTGTTAGTGTCGGCAAGCCTAACACTATTTTTGTGCTCCCTAAGTCTGTCAGAAAGAGATCGACCAGCAAAAATTCACAGATTTTCCACTCTTCCATATCAGAATTACTGCTGATATTGAATTTTATGCTAAAAGCAAGCGAAATTATGCTATTTTTGTGAAGTACTTTGTAAGTATATGTTTTCACTAAAAAATTGAAGTTATTCAAGAAATTCTTCAAAATGCCTTCAATCGTTGAAATAAGCCGAAAAATGTGATTTTCGATGATTTTCCAACATTACCATATATTTTGCACATTTTTAAAATATCCTAATAGAAATCGATGAAAATCAGTATAAATTTTGAATATTTCATATATTTTTTAAAAATACTTGAAACATTAAAATACTTCGAAAAATGCTAAAATTATATTGAAATGCATATTTCGACGATTTAGAGCGTTTTCAATGTTTTTTTTCACGAAACATGTTTTTTAGCAAAAATTCAAAACTAAATGCACTTTTAAATTAGAATTACTGCTGAAGTTGAATTTCACGCTAAAAGTAAGCAAAATTATGAGATTTTTTGAAGTGTTTTGTAAACACTTATTTTAAATCAGAAAACTGAAGTTCTTCATGAAATGCTTCAAAAAGCCGTGAATCGTCAAAATATGCAAAAAATATGATTTTCGATGATTTTCAACATTAAATTATTTATGCACATTTTCTAAAAATTTCAATAAAAATCGATGAAAATGAATATTAGTTTTGAATATTTCATATATTTAAAAAAAATTCTTGAAACATCTAAAAACACAGAAAAAAGGGCAAAAATGTTATTTTATTGCATATTTCGACAATTTAGTGTGTTTTTTATGCTTTTTTGACACACAACATTTTTTAACTAAAATACATAGAATCTAGGTTTTTCAAACAGATCTTCTGCTGAAACTAAATTTTATGCAAAAGGAAATCTAAATTGTGAGATTTTCTTGAAGTTATTGATGTTTTTTAAATAATCTTTGAAAAAGCCTTCATTCATCGAAATATGCGAAAGAAATATGATTTTTGTTGATTTCTCAACATTTATGCATATGTAACACATTTTTAAAAAAATCCCAATAAAAATCGATAAAAATCAGCATTGATTTTGAATATTTCATATATTTAAAAAAAAAAATACTTGAAACATTGAAAAACTCAAAAAAAAAGTGGTAAAATTATATTTTATTGCATATTTCGACGATTTAGAGCGTTTTGAATGCTTTTGTGACGAACCACAATTTTAGCACTTTTAAATCAGAATTACTGCTGCAATTGACTTTTATGCTAAAAGTATGCAAAATTATGCTATTTTAGTGAAGTACTTTGTAAGTATATATTTTAACTAAAAGTATATGAATTTCTCAAAGAGCGATTTCCTAATGCATCTTTAACTATGCCTCCATCATCAAATTTAAAATTTGAAACACTATCTATTCATGTTGAAAAAGAAAATAATAATAATAATGAAATTGAAGAAAATTATTGTGGTATTGAATATACTACATTAAAAACAATTGGTTTAAGACCTTCTGCTCGTTGGGAACCAAAAAATGAAAACGAATGTAAAAAATATAAAGAGGGTCCATATGCTTATGCTCAAAATAAAAATAATGAATTCCAATTTAATTCTGAAGCATTAGGATTAATAGATTCTCCTCCACTGACATGGAATCGTAAATTACAACAATTAGATTTTAATAATAGTTATTGTCGAAGATTTCATAAATATTATAATCCTCAATCAAAAATGTGTGAATTTTATATACATCGACGCATTTTGGAATTCTTTTTTGGCAGTAAAGTAATTAATAATTTAGATGATGTTACTCCTCTACCTTTGAAAATTTTTCTTCCTCTACCTATTTTAACTCCTAATGATATCATAGATGGAATTGAAAATCCAAATCCATTAAGTTCACTTTATAGATAACGGATATAGTGAAAAACTTATTTCTCAAAAAATACTTGAAGAAGCTGTTTTTATAAATGAACCCGATATTTCATTGAAATCTCAAAATATTACCATAATAAAATCTTATGATGATTATCGTAAACAATGTCATGAAAAAATAAAAGAAAAAATACATTTAGAACATAATAATATTGTTTCTATGTTAAAACATACGAGTATTACTATTGCTGAAATTGAAGCTATTTCTAGAGGACCTAAAATAATATCTTGTCTTCTCAAGTATTTTTCTGAAGAAATACTTACATCAGAGTTAGAAAATTCTTTAGTTTTAATAGGAGAAAAATTTGGTGCACAGATATTAGCTTCCAGACTTTTAATTCTAGTGATAAGATCAGCAATTATTGATCTAGGAATTCAAATTACCTTAAAAATGTTATCTATTATTTCATCAACAATAAGTATTATATTTTCTGTTAGTTTAATTACAATCCCTTTTGAAATTTATTTAAGTATTTATAATATAGGAGGATATAATAATGAAATAACATTAGAATACATTGAATCTATATGTAATAATATGAAAAAAACCATTTTAAGAAAATTTTCTACAGAAAATCATGATTTTTCATTTATTAAAATATTTTTTCCAGAATCTTCTAGTACATTAACTACAGTCGAAATAACTCCTGAAATATTATATAATACTGCTCTTTATGAAATTATAAAATTAAATCCTAATTGTATTAAAGATATTAATCATGATGGAATGGTGATTAATTTAAAAGATGAATTAGATTCAGTTAGTGACTTACTTGGATTATTTACAATAAATAGCTTAGGACAAGTTATTGATCCTATTATTTTTACTGAAAACAACAACATTAAGCTCTCAGTTAAACAACATACTACTAAATGCATTATAAACAATGCTAAAACATATTTTTATCCCCTTCAATTTGCAAAAAATGAAATAAAAGATATAGAAGAAATAATATAATTTTCTAAAAGAGATATTCTAATTTTTATTTTGGCTCTTTTATTTTTTATAACAAGTCTTGGTCTTATTTTATTAAAATCAAATTTATTTTATTATTTTTTATTTCTAAGTGGATTGTTTTATACTTATTGGAGTCTTACTACTAAATGGTTAGAAGAAGAATAAAAAAAAAAAGAATTCTCTTTATGTATCTGATATTAAAAAAATAATTGGCAAATATTTTATGGATGTTTTAAATTATTCAATTAGGATATATAATCATAATATAGAAATTATTTATTTATTCATGTTTGATATTTTAGATAGTGAATTTAATTTTATTATATCTGTTCTGTTTGATTTTTATGTAAATATTTGCCAACATATTGGTAATATAATTATAATGGAAATTGGGAACATTATAGACATAAAATAATCTTAAATTTAGTAAGAAACCAGTATATTTGTAATATACATGAGCTTAGACGACGGTTACACATTATAAAAAATTATATTATCCTTTTAGAAAATTCTCTTAGATATCAAGGATGGGCTCTTATAGAAATAATTTAGTTAGAAAACCCATAGTCAATGAAAAATTTATTCAACCACTTCTTCTTTCTTTATCTGATATTCAAGATTTAAAAAGTATTAACAGCGTTAAATATAATTTATCACCAACAGTAAAGTACATAAATGAAGTTACAAATAATATTGTTTATGATATAATTAATATGATAATAAAAAAATTTGAAAACATTTCTTGGTTAGAAGATATTCTGATATGTTCTCTTTATGAAGATAATGATGAAACTGAACTTAATTCATGTAAACAACAAAAGAAAGATGTATCCCAATGCATGAACCTTAAAATACAATGTTTACAAGTTATTTTACTTACTAAAGATTTAAATATTTATAAAGAAAATTCAGTATATAAATATAAAAAATAGTTTTTTTTTAATTTTATAGATAATCAATCATAAGTGTATAAATATATTTATTTTTAATATATATATATATATATATATATATATATATATATATATATATATATATATATATATATATATATATATAATATATAAAAAGTAGTTATTAGAAACAATGTCAGTAGTATTAAAGAAACATATTGTTAATAATAAAAATCAAGATGAAAAAACTGAAAAATTAAAAAAAATATTAAATGATTTTATATTAAGAATAAATTTAATTGATAATGATACATTACTTTTATCTACAGATATATTATTAAATTTAAATAGTATCTGTAATTTTTTTCATTTAGATATAAATATTAATTCTTAAACCTATACAGGTGTATCACCATACATTTTATATTTAAAATAACAATTATTTTTATTATCACACTGTATATTTTCTCTAATTTCTTTACATCCTAATGTTAACGTAAGAAGCTCTTTAAAATTATAAGCATCAAGATTATGACCTAATATATCCAATAGAAAATAATCACCAATATTAAGAGATTGAATACCTTCTTTCATTTGGAATGAAGCTTTAAATTTACCCTGATACTCTAAATTATAAATTCTTATGACAGGACTATAAATAATGGTTATATGCCAAACAATCTGAATGGCAGTAATAGTAGCAAGACATACAAACCAAAACCACATAACAGTGAATATTTTTTCATTTAACATATTTTGAGGTAATATACAAGTATAATCTAATAATTCTCGAGATCCTGAGGGTCCAAATTTATAGAAGTTACACTTTGTAATTCTGGGAAATGTAGAAATCATTGGATTATAATACTTATCATTATCTATCAAGTAATTTAATACATTAGTACCATAAGTTATAAAAACACCACCAAAAAAGGTATTAAGAAAGAACATTTGTCCAATAACATTAATAAAGTTAATTATTTCACATACCATATATCCTTTAAAATATTTTTCATTGTAACCCCAAGATGATTGTAAGTATTTTATAATTTTATTTCTCATTTTATCGCTATTTTCGTCTTCAGAATAAAACTGAAGATCATGTAAGAGTGTATCAGCTTTTTTACCTTCAATAATTTTCCAAATTAAATGAGGTATATAAAAAAGACTTCCTTGAAGAAAAAGTATAAATGGTATCCATTGATAGTAAGAGTGATAAGTTTTTATGTGTCTCTCTGGATAAAAAGTTTCTGTGCCATCAAATTTACTATTAAGATATATATAATGAGATCCATCAAAATTAGTGTTGTTTATTGTAAAGGTGGACATTACCCAGCAATAGGTGTTAATGGGTTTAGAAACTGAAATACCTAAACTATCATAACATTGAATAGCTTGACCTATATAATCTGAAGCCATTAATAAGGCACATGCTAAAAAACAGAAAGTAGAAGTCCACCGGTAATGAAGTTGAAATATATAGTTGTCAATATTAGTATGTTGGAAGCGTATTCTAACCAAGTTTATCAGAGAAGCAGCGATATGTAAAACCATTATTCAAACAAAAAAATAATAATGACGTTAACAGAGCAGTTTTAAATTATAAATATTTTATTTAAATAATTTTTTTAGAATAACTTAAATTTACTAGTATTTTTTTTTAATTTTTTATATAAAAATTTTAAAATACATTTAATTAAACATTTTTACAATAACTTTTAATATGTTTGCATTTATCAGTACATTTTTCATTATTCCTTTTACAAATACACCTATTCGTATTGCAAGGTAATTTTTGACAATGACGTAAAACATTTTTAGAACCAATTCTATTTTCACTTAAGCTTTTTATCTGTTCTTTTACAATGTTTCGTAAACTCTTTGTGTGTGTAATTGATCCAGCAATATCTTTATGTGTTAAATTTTTGTAACTATTCCTGTTACATTTCGTGGGGCTAATTTAGATCCTCTATCAACTTCTGGTACAGGAACAATTACAGTATCATTTTTAAAAATTGGTGATACTTTCTTTTTAAGATTTTTTGTTTTCAACATTTTTGTTGCATTTTTTTGTTGTTGAATAGAAGCTTTATTATGAATTCCTCTTATATTTAATAAACGATCTTCTTTTTCTTCTTCTTCTTCCTCTTCCTCCTCCTCTTCTTCCTCTTCTTCTTCTTCCATTACTATTTCTTTTTCATTTTCCAACTGCTGTTCTTCTTCATCAATTATTAATTCTTTTTCGTTTTCAAAATATTGTTCTTCTTCATCCATTATTATTTCTTTTTCATTTTCTAACTCTTCTTCTTTTTCTTCTTCCATTATTTCTGTTTCATTATTATTATTATCAGAATCTGATGATAAATGAAGTACTATTACTATCATTAAAATTAGCATCTATTGGTGAAGTAGTTGTTAATGGTGAAACAACAATTGGTATTGATAAAGTAGCAGAAGTTGTTGGTAATGGTGAAGATTGTAAAGCAGAAGTTGATGGTAATGATGAAGATTGTAAAGATAATGGATATGAATATTCTTCTTCATCATTTAAAAATTCAGTTTCTTCTAAGTTTTTTACATTAAGAAAAACTCCTTTTAATTTTTTAAAAAGTGATATTGGTAAAACTGATTTCATTCCTACTGGTGGATCAATACCAAAAACTGCTTTGTAAGGAGACATTCCAATACCTCTATTCATAGCAGAATTTTTTTGTAATTGTATAAATGGCAATCCACTGACCCAGTTTTTTGTGGTAACTGTATTATCTATCATCCAGCAGCATAACATCTAATAACAAAAAGAAAAAACTATATTAAAAAATAATTATTTTATTTAATTATTTATAATACTGAATGTGTAAAACTGGTCAATTAGGAAAAATTCATTTTAAAATTAAGTATTTTCCAAAATGTTGTAAAATTATTGTATACATTTTTTTGTTTATTCTATATAGGAAGATGATCATTTTTATTTAAGAAAAAAAATAAAAAACGTTTAATACTTACTTCAATAACATCACCATTTCCTCTTTCTACACTTCCTTGACTTTGTGGATGACGAGGTTTGCCATGCACAATGAGTAGATCGGGCCACAAGTTTGTAGTCAATTCTCTTATAACTTCGCTAACAAATTCTAAACCATTGTCACTGTAATGTTTTTGGTGCACCTATTGTTGTAAAAATATCTAACAATTAATGTGCAATTGTAATTGTTTCTTTATTTGGCAATGCTCTTAATATGGAAAATTTTGTCAGATGATCTTGATAATGTAATATATATTTATAATAGGAATCATTTTCATTTCTCATGTCAGTCAAGTCAATTTGGCCTCTTTCGCCAAAATTTTCAGATACTATGGGTTTAACTATTTTTTTTATTTTTGTCACGTGGAATATGTTTTAAATTACATGCATTACAAAGAGAAATGAATAATTTCACTTGTTGAAAAGTAATATTTGCTACATTATTTCGAACATGAACATATGTTCTTTTCTCTCCCCCATGTCCAACAGCAAGATGAGAGTTCAATATAGTACGAAATAACTCCCATTGGTGGACATAATAACGTGTTGCTTATTAAGGACAATAGCCGTAGTAGATGTTGATGTTTTTTTTCTTTTAATACTTCTCTTTTTATCTTCACATTCTACAAGTTTTATAATACCAAATAATGAGAGTGTGTCATATGTTGCTAAGAGATTATAATCTCTTGAAGTTTTTGTAGATTTCCCTTTACTTTTAGCAATTATAACTTCATTTATATATTTTTGTAATTGCTCTTTGGAAAATAATGCACGATTTTTCCCCTCCTTTATCATTTCACAAATTTTCTTTTCAAATTTTCTTTGGTGTTCACTTTTTCCATCAGGTTCTGATGTAGATGATATTGCTGAATATTCCATAATAGGAATAACTAAAGATATCAGTGAAAGCATCAATTGAACTGACTAAGGTGAAGTTGGCTGGCAGGCGATAAATGCTATTCAATTATGGTAATAGATCCATGACAATACCTGATTCCTTGATTCCTATAATGATGTCAACATTTCTTATTGGTTGAATTTGTAAAGTGATGACGTGGAATGTAGCTATTGGTCAAAATATATTGGTTAAAACTTGCACTTGCTAACTAGGCATAATATTTCACGATGGTTATTTGCTTATTAGGCTAAAATGTATGATGGTTATTTGCTTATTAGGCTAAAATAATATATATATTGTATCAAATATACAAAAGGTAAAATGTACATTTTATTCAATATTTAAAGAAACTAAATTAAATTTTTTTTATTATAGTTAGTATCAACATATATATATATATATATATATATATATATATATATATATATAGATATATATATAGATATATATATATATATATATATATATATATATATATATATATATATATTCTTTCACACGCGATCTTAAGCAATACTCATACAATAAATTCACCAAAATTGGGTTAGGCTCTAAAGAGTTTTCTAATATTCTTTAAGAGTAATTTACCAATTAAAAATTTTCATTTAGAATTAATGTTATACATTTGATTATAATAGAAATTCAAAATTTTAAATTTCAAATTGAAAATGTTGAAATTAAATGAATCTCTTTATAGTTACAATAATAATGATTATATTTTAAAAAGAATATCATATGAAATTATTTTACCAATAATGATTATAATTGGAATAATTGTTAATATAATAAATTTATTTATATTAACAAAACGTAAATTTAAAAATAAATCATATAATGTATATTATTTAATGTTAATTTCTTCTGATATAGTCATCTTAATAACTAGTATTGTCACTGTTATTACCCTTAATAGATGTCGTCTTTTTTCATATTTAATTGTTCTTTACTTTATTAACCCTTTTCTTACATTATTTTATATTGCTCAAACATTCAAACTTTATATTATTTTATGGATTTCGTATAATAGATTTGTTGCTATTTGTTTTTTAAAAAAATTTCATAATGTACAAACAAACAAAGTATTACGTAATAGAATTTTATTAACAGTAATTCTATCAATTTTGATTCATATTAAAAATTTATTTAATGTTCAATTAATATGTTTAAAATCATCAACAGAAAAAAATGATATTAATAATACAGACAAATTGTGTAATGATGGACAATGGATTCTTATTGATGTCTTTCATCTAAATAGAGAAATGAGTATTTCAATGCAAGTGTGGTGGATAATACGAGGTTTAATAGTGCTAATAATTCCATTAATTTCAGTAATAATATTTAATACTGGTATTATTATAGGCTTAGTATATCATCGCCTTTATAATAACACAGCTACTATTACATCTCGTAATCAAACATATTCAAATATTTATACAACTTTTTCTATATCAATTGCTTTTATTCTTTGTACTTTACCAGTCATTATTTATGTTGCATTTTTTCTGAAAATATTATCAATTGTAAGGGTCCTTATTATGAAGAAGTATTTCGTTCCATTGTAAATCTTTTAATGATTGCAGAACACATTATTCATTTTATATTTTTCTCTTTTAGTAAAAGTTTTAGACTTGAAGTAAAAAATCTTATATTAAATTTAAAATTAAATTATAAATCTTCATCTTTTTTATCATCATCATCACCATTTCCTTTATCTGAAAGTAAATCAATTTACATGCAGCAAACTATTTTATAATACTATTTTATAATTTGTTGTACTAAAATTAAAGGTATCCATTTCATAAAAAAATTACATGACAATGAGAGTATATATATATATAAAATTATACTAACATCACTCAGTTGCTTACATATCATATTATTAGTGACATTGGATTTAAGAGACTGAAGGTAGTATTATCTTATTTTTTATATATGGAGTTAGATTAGAAATATACATACATACTAGAGTTAGATTAGAAATATACATACATACTAACGATAAGATATGATAGAAACGAATATATCAAACTGGAAAAAAAAAATAGTATGTGAAAGTTTAACTTACTGTGTTCATAAATTGTCTGTCTGTAATATGGGTATTGATATTAAAACTACCCATTTTACTGAAATATTATAATTTAATATTTTATTTTCAGATAAATTTATATTAAGTGGAAATGTATACTAAATGATCAAGTCACATGAAATACAATACTGAAGAAAGAAAACATCAGTGCACACTGTGTGAAGCAAAATTTACTTTTAATTATGATTTGGAAAAACATAATGTAATTCATACAGGAGAGAAGAAACAATATCAGTGCACACTGTGTGAAGCAAAATTTACTTTTAATTATGATTTGAAAAGACATAATGTAATTCATGCAGGAGAGAAGAAACAATACCAGTGCACACAGTGTACAAAAAAGTATTCGCATGTTTCTTCACTGAAACGTCATTATAGTTTGAAACACAGTAATGAAAGAAAATACCAATGTTTACTATGTGGAGCAAGATTTATTTCTAATGAAGACTTGAAAATACATAATGTAATTCATACAGGAAAAAAAGGATATCAGTGTACAGAGTGTAAAAAAGAGTATTATCGTAATTCCACACTGAAACGTCATTTAAAATACCATAATGAAAAAGAAAAAAAAGTATCCGTGTAAAGTTTGGGGAAAAGGATTTGTTTTTTTTTTTATGAATTTAATAAACATATTGTAATTCATACAAAAAAAAAACCACATAAATGTCAGAAATGTCAGAAATGTTTTACTCGTTTTGAAAATTTATTAAAACATGAGAATAGAGAACATGCAAGAGAAAAAATATGTTGCCCTAAAGAAAAAAAATATCAGTGTACATTGTGTAAAAAAATTTGCTTATAATTTTAATTTGAAAAGACACAATATAACTCATATAAGAAAACCCTATCAATGTCAGAAATGTCAGAAATGTTTTAGGTTTTCTGATAATTTATTAAAACATGAGAAGAAACATATGAAATCACCACTGAAACTTTGGAAAGAAATTTCTAAATGTAATATATGAAATTAGATGAAAATATAGAAAATACTATGGATGAACATTTATGTAAATACCATTAATATTTAGATTTGTGTAAAAAAAAATACAAATACTTTTAGTTTCAATGATCATCATAAAGTATTAATGTGCCTATTATATATTAATAATTAAAATGTCATTTGAAAGAATGGAAAAATTAACGTATACACCACCACCATTTGATTCTTTTGATGATATAAATATTACAATAGGATCCTTTGATAACATTAGTCTCTCTGATTTATAATCCTTTTACGATGTAAATATTAAAGAAATACAATTCGAAGAGAATATAAAAACAAATAAGATTGATGAGGATAAATACAATCTCTCTGATGTATTATCCTTTTACAATGTAGATATTGAAGAAGTACAATTTAAAGGAAATACAATTGAAATTAGTGAGGATAAATACAAGTGTACACTTTGTACAAAAAATACAGTAATAATTTTTTACTAACACGTCATGTAAAATACCATGGAGAAATAAAATACAAGTGTACACTGTGTAAAGCAAAATTTATTTTTAATAATGACTTAAAAAGACATATTAAAACTCATATGAGAGGAAAACCATATCAATGTCAGAAATGTCAGAAATGTTTTAGTCTTTTTGGAAATTTGAAGAGAGAGAAACCATATAAGTGTCAGAAATGTCAGAAATGTTTTAGTCTTTTTGAAAAATTGAAGAGACATAATATAACTCATACGGGAGAGAAACCATATAAGTGTCAGAAATGTCAGAAATGTTTTAGAACCAAGGACAATTTAGTACAACATGAAAAGAGACATGATATGAGAGAAAAACCATATCAATGTCAGAAATGTATGAAATGTTTTAGTCTTTTTGGGAGTTTGAAGAGACATAATATAAATCATATGGGAGAGAAACCATATCAGTGTCAGAAATGCATGAAATGTTTTAATCTTTTTGGAAATTTGAAGAGACATAATATAACTCATACGGGAGAGAAACCATATAAGTGTCAGAAATGTCAGAAATGTTTTAGTACCAAGGAAAATTTAGTAAAACATGAAAAGAGACATGATATGAGAGAAAAACCATATCAATGTCAGAAACTATATCAGTGCACACAGTGTGAAAAAAAGTTTCGTCATAAATCTTCCTTGAAGAGACATAATGTAACTCATGAAAAGACTCACAAAAATAAATCTTCACTGAATCCAATATAAACACAAGTGAGTTTATTTTTCAGGTTTATTTACTGTATAGTACTTTTAAGAAATTTAACATTAATTTATATTTATATTATGTATACTCAGTGAAAAATACCTTCGGAGTGTTAGAAATGTGTAAAATGTTTTGGTCGTCATGAAAATTTAGTAGAACATGGAAAGAGACATGATATTATTAAATGCTTTTAATTTATTTTATTTAAAATTACTGATTTTTTTATTTAAAATTAATGAATAAATAGTGTATTGTCATGCCGAATATGTAAAATTGGTCAATTAGGAAGAACTCAAGAACATATATCCTAACCCAACTAAATATATTTTAGATTTGTTTACATGATCGTTGCTATTTAAGTCAAAGATCACAAGTTGCCTATTCGGCACGACGTATATATTCAGTGAGACACATGGATGTTCACTATTTTTGTATTCTTTACTGAAATGTTATATGGTATAATCATTTGAAGAGACATAAAATCGTATTCACCACTATTTTTGATGATATAAATATTGCAATAGACATTACTCTCTGATTTATTATCCTTTTATGATGTAGATATTAAAGAAATACAATTCGAGGAGAATATGTATACTCAGTGAGTTTATTTTTCAGGATTATTTACTGTATAGTACTTTTAATTTATATTTTATATTTTATTTCAGATAAATGTGTAAACTCAGTGGAAGTTGCCTAAATCATAATGCACTAATATCTGAAAGAGTAATAACGTACTATGGATACTAAGATGATTAAAGGGTAGAAAAAACAACTGTTTTATAATTTAATAAGATATAATATTGTGCCCACAGGATGGGTATAGTATTTTTTATACCTAATAATGTTAATTAAAATGTCGTCTGAAAAAGTGGAAGAATTAGCGTATACATTTGATATAGATACTACAATCGAATCCTTTGATAAGATAGATAACATTACTCTTCCTGATTTATTATCTTTTTACGATGTAGATATTGAAGAAACACAACTTGAAGAACTTCATATGAAGAGAGATAATATTATTAACAAGAAGTTTGCTTGTACATTATGCGGAAAGAAATTTCTTACGAAATATAGGTTGAAAATACATAATAGAACTCATACGAAAGAGAAACCATATAAATGTCAGAAATGTCATAAATGTTTTAGTGCCAAGGAATATTTAGAACAACATGAAAAGATACATAAAAGAGAGAAACCATATAAATGTCAGAAATGTCAGAAATGTTTTGTTCGCCATGACTATTTAGTACAACATGAAAAGAGACATATTAATAAGAAGTTTGCTTGTACAATATGTGGAAATTTTTTTTTTTAGGAATATAGATTGAAAATACATACTAGAACTCATACAGGAGAGAAACCATATCAGTGTCAGAAATGTCAGAAATGTTTTTATAGCCATGAATATTTAGTAAAACATAAGAGGAGACATACAATATGTGATTTTTGAGGTTTATTTACTGTATAGTACTTTTAATTTATATTTTATATTTTATTTCAGATAAATGTGTATACTCAGTGGAAGTTGCCTAAATTATAATGCACTCTGAAAAAGTGGAAGAATTAGCGTATACATTTGATATAGATACTATGTTGCAACCCCTGAATGGGTTACAATGATTATTATGTATATGTATAATGTATATTATCTTTTCATATAATTTTATATTGCCTATATTTGCGATAATAGCTAAATCGTAAATGTATGACTTTATATTATTATTTGACTGTTATATTGTTATTTGACTTATGTTGTTAAGATGTGACATATTATGTGCTCAGTTCAAGTCTTGATTGTCAAACTACTGTTATTATCGCTCCTTGCTCGTTATATTGCCGGCTTCTGAGCTGCAGTTGTCCACGGAGCGATCACGTGATCGAGGGCGGGGGTGTCCTCACCTCGCGTGAAGTATTCAGTCTGCTCTAGACTCGCTTGGTGGTTGGACAGATTGTCTGTCTCATTATTCTTGTTAGTTCTGTAGAACTCTGTTCACAGAACCTTGTATAGACTTAGTGATTTTTGACGTTGTACTGAGGTTGTGTGTCTCATAGACACTCTGAGTATCTCAGGTCCTTAGCTATAGCTTATGACCTAATTTGTACTGGTATCTGTGTATAATCACAGTCAGGGTTTTTCCTATGCTGAACTTAGATTCAGTATTATGGGAGTTTTGTAACTTTTGTGGAGGATCTGCTGATGGTCCCTACTTAGTGTCGTTATATTATCTCCTTGTTCCTGATTCTGTGTCGCAGTCGCTTGTTATATTGCTATTGGGCTTAGCATTCTTTTTTGTTCAAGCAGACTGTTCTGGTTGCCAGTCGGTCAAGAAGTTAGTTTATTTGAGGACTTTGTCAGTCACTTGTTTAAGTCTAGTCGAGTCGTGAGACAGAGAACTACTTAGAGCACTTACACACATACACACTTACTTGTACATATTTGTAATGTCTTATTAAATGTTAATGTACCAGACGGTACTTAAGAATTATAAATGTGATATGTGCTTTCAGCACAATAATATTGAACTCGAGAGAATTGATATTATTTTGATTACTGTGATTAATTTAATTTAATTTAATTTGATAATATACCTCTAGACAACTTAATGATTAATAAATTTATTAAATTTTAATTTCTCTAGTTAGTAGCCTACCAGTTGTAATCCTGAAGCACTATTGAATAATACTGAATTTTAATGGATAATTGGACAAGGATACTGACTACTTGTTACGAAAACCCAGTAACAGGCTGGATGCTAGAAGGGCAGTCCTTTCTAGTATTCACTGGAGATCTCTAAGCTTTTAGAATCGCGTTTTTTTGTAACATACTACAATCGAATCCTTTGATAAGATAGATAACATTATTCTTTCTGATTTATTATCATTTTACGATGTAGATGTTGAAGAAACATTTGAAGAGAATATAAAAACAAAGATTGGTGAGGATAAAGAGAACCCATCAGAAAAAAAAACTGTAACAAAGATTGGAGAAATACAAAAGAAAGCATATCAGTATGCACTGGTTCAGGAGAGAAAATATTTCAGTGTACACTGTGTACAAAAAAATTAAAAAAGTCTTCTTCATTAAAACTTCATATGAAGAGACATAATATTATTAATAAGAAGTTTGCTTGTACATTATGCGGAAAGACATTTCTTACGAAATATAGGTTGAAAATACATACTAGAACTCATACGAAAGAGAAACCATATCAGTGTCAGAAATGTCATAAATGTTTTAGTGCAAAGGAATATTTAGTACAACATGAAAAGATACATACAAGAGAGAAACCATATAAATGTCAGAAATGTCAGAAATGTAAGTTTGCTTGTACATTATGCGGAAAGACATTTCTTACGAAATATAGGTTGAAAATACATACTAGAACTCATACGAAAGAGAAACCATATCAGTGTCAGAAATGTCAGAAATGTTTTAGTGTCAAGGAATATTTAGTACAACATGAAAAGATACATACGAAAGAGAAACCATATCAGTGTCAGAAATGTCAGAAATGTTTTAGTGTCAAGGAATATTTAGTACAACATGAAAAGAGACATAATATTATTAATAAGAAGTTTGCTTGTACATTATGCGGAAAGACATTTTTTGAGGAATGTAGATTGAAAATACATACTAGAACTCATACGGGAGAGAAACCATATCAGTGTCAGAAATGTCAGAAATGTTTTAATGTCAAGGAATATTTAGTACAACATGAAAAGAGACATAATGAATATTTAATAAAACATAAGAGGAGACGTACAATATGTAATTTTTGAGGTTTATTTACTGTATAGTAGTACTTTTAATTTATATTTTATATTTTATTTCAAATAAATGTGTATACTCAGTGGAAGTTGTCTAAATCATAATGCACTAATATCTAAAAGAGTAATAATGTACATTTTTTTATACCTAATGTTTATTATATATTAATTAAAATGTCGTCTGAGAAAGTGGAAGAATTAGCGTATACATTTGATATAGATACTACAATGGAATCCTTTGATAAGATAGATAACATTATTCTCACTGATTTATTATCCTTTTACGATGTAGATATTGAAGAAACACAATTTGAAGAGAATATAAAAACAAAGATTGGTGAGGATAAAGAGAACCAATCAGAAAAAAAAACCTGGAACAAAGATTGGAGAAATACAACAAAAAGCATATCAGTATGTACTGGTACAGGAGAGAAAATAAAGAGACATAATATTATTAATAAGAAGTTTGTTTGTAAACTATGCGGAAAGAAATTTCTTAAGAAATATAAGTTGGAAATACATATTAGAACTCATACGGGAGAGAAACCATATCAGCGTCAGAAATGTCAGAAATGTTTTGGTGCCAAGGAATATTTAGTACAACATGAAAAGAAACATACGGTAGAGAAACCATATCAATGTCAGAAATGTCAGAAATGTTTTTATAGCCATGAATATTTAGTAAAACATAAGAGGAGACGTACAATATGTAATTTTTGAGGTTTATTTTCTGTATAGTAGTACTTTTAATTTATATTTTATATTTGATTTCAGATAAATGTGTATACTCAGTGGAAGTTGTCTAAATCATAATGCACTAATATCTAAAAGAGTAATTATGTACATTTTTTATACCTAATGTCTATTATATATTATTAATTAAAATGTCGTCTGAGAAAGTGGAAGAATTAGCGTATACATTTGATATAGATACTACAATGGAATCCTTTGATAAGATAGATAACATTACTCTCTCTGATTTATTATCCTTTTACGATGTAGATATTGAAGAAACAATTTGAAGAGAATATAAAAACAAAGAAGATTGGTGAGGATAAATACAACAGAGAGAACCCATCAGAAAAAAAAACTGGAACAAAGTATCAGTTGCACTGGTACAGGAGAGAAAATATTTCAGTGTACACTGTGTACAAAAAAAATAAAAAAGTCTTCTTCACTGAAACTT
Organism: Cherax quadricarinatus; assembly: GCF_038502225.1. Taxonomy (NCBI): domain Eukaryota; kingdom Metazoa; phylum Arthropoda; class Malacostraca; order Decapoda; family Parastacidae; genus Cherax; species Cherax quadricarinatus. The sequence continues at coordinate 11,672,765 of NC_091347.1, read as the reverse complement.
TATATGAAGAAACATAATATTATTAATAAGAAGTTTGCTTGTGCATTATGCGGAAAGAAATTTTTTGAGAAATATAAGTTGAAAACACATACTAGAACTCATACGGGAGAGAAACCATATCAATGTCAGAAATGTCAGAAATGTTTTGGTCGCCATGACTATTTAGTAAAACATGAAAAAAGACATACTATTATTAATAAGTTTGTGCATTATGCGGAAAGAAATTTTTTGAGAAATGGGAGATGAAAGTACATACTATAACTCATACGGGAGAGAAACTATATCAGTGTCAGAAATGTATGAAATGTTTTGGTCGCCATGACCATTTAGTACAACATGAAAAGAGACGTACATTATGTGGAAAGAAAAACAGGAAAGGACAATAAAATGAAACATCAACTATTAAAACCATTTCAGTGAATTTGGGACCCCAGTTAAGCCATAAGTAATGTTTTAAATTTTTTTATTTAAATTTATTATTTATTTAATGAGGATAATTATATAATATTAATTTGTTATGATTTTGCTTCTAATAGTTACATGGATGTACACTACACTATTTTTGTATTTTATACTGAAATGTTAAATGGTGTATTATAATAAAAAAAGTTGAAAAGATTATTTATAAACTATATCATAAGAGACTTTGTGGTATTTTACATTTGTAGTATTTTAAGTATTTTTTGTTTAAATATTAATTACACCAGCATACCATTATATTAAAATTTAAAAATTTAAATTTAACTTGCTAATTATGGTTAATTTTCCATGACGATTTATTGCTTATTAGGCCAATAAGTTTACATTTTGGCAATATCTCCAAGACACTTAATAATTAGACATAATCGGCAATTTATTTGTCAAATAGGCTAAAAAATAAGTTTCACATATTCGGCTTGAAACTACTCAGGCCCAGTTTACAAATAGGATGATTGTACAACCACAACTTCTGTGACTTTGTTGTATAAGCTGCACCAACTGCGACTTTGCTTTCACATCCCACAGCCCCAGAAGCTATAGTAATATATCGGTTCTCATTCCCCACAAAAGTCAGTTAGTTCCTGATAACAAACGCAATGAATACCTGTTAATATATAAAGAGAGGAATGAATGAGGATTCAAACTAGAGCCAAAGTTGAAGAGTTTCGTATCTTTATTGTTGATTGAAGAATTTCGCCTACACAGTAGACTTCTTCAGTCAAATACAGACGTAGCAACCGCAGTAGAAAGCAAATATAATGTAATCAGTTCATCAACCTTTGAGAAACAGTTTTTAAGGTGGTCAGTCCCTGAGCCAAGTGTTCAGCACCATAATCTGGAGCAGTGTAACGCTGAAGTATAAGAAATAAACCTTAAATACTGACGACAGTGAGGCGTGAAGGTCTGGAAGACGAGTCAGGAGGCAAGAATTTGAGGAGCACTGCAGGAGCCCTACTGGTCCATGTTAAGCAGTTTCCTCTGGATTCCAACCATTCTCACATGTAACTAGTAGTTAAGCACTGACGTTTTGGAAGAGGTCCTCAGTACTGTGTCAGACAAGTTGAAGTGCAAGACACATGTGCAACAGCTGATAGAAAAGTTTCGTCTATGCAGTAGGATTCTTCAGTCAAATTCTGAGGCAGCAGGAGTAATAGCGAAGTAAAGATAATGTAATCAGTCCCTCAGCCCTGGAGAAAGTGATTGATGTGGTCAGAAACTATTGCACATGTGTCCTAATCTTCAGGTAGTTAGCATTATATACAATTTTCAACATAATGGAGCCCATGTGTTTAGCAATGTTGTAACCATTCAGCCACGGAACTTACAAATTGATGAGTTTACAACCAGTACATCAATCACGAGTTTTTATCAGCGGTTTTAACTGTGATTCTACTGTGTGAACCCTCAACCTCTGCGAATATCTAAATTGTGCATAAAATTACCTGGTCGCAATTTTTAACAAGGAATCTGGAAAAAATTAGGCTTATTTCCAGTTAAAATTTATTCCGAGAAAAATCTATTAAAGCTTACCCAGATAATGTCAAAAATATCTCGTGAATAATCCAATGAAACCCTAATTATAACATTTTAATTTAAAATTAAATGCCTAGAACCTACAACACAATACTTTGCTGAAGCTCTTGTACCGTAATATGAGCTTTTTTATATACAAAAAAAAAAACAAAGAAAACTTCACTTTTCACTGAGATTGTGATTCTACGAGATAAAAACAAATAAAATATTATTTAAACCATATATTAAAATTATTAAAAATCTGATTGTATTATTGCTGATACAAATCATGTATTAGAAAAAAGACGCAGTAGAATGACCTGACTTGACAACAAAACTGACAAAACATTGATATTCAAGTGGACGAAAGAATCATTAGTGTAATGGAGAAAAACTGAAGTTACCCTGAGAGTCGTCTGCTGTTTCTGATTCTCACCCCTCACATATTGCACATATTGTACATGTTGTACATATTGTACATATTGTACATATTGCCCATATTGTACATATTGCACATATTGTACATATTGTACATATTGCACAAATTCGAATTCAAATTCAAAATGTTTATTCCTCTGCATAGCTTACAATGTGTGGTTCACATATTATAAGATAATTCTAAAGTAAAATATTTATTACAAAGAAGACTTAGGTATCCCTAGGCATTTCTGGCAGACTAATACTATTTCTTACTCTATATTGACACAGGTTATGGATCATACTGGTATTAAAGTGAGGTAGCTGTAGTGAGTAATTAGATTTACAAAAGTGAGGTAGTTGTAGTGAGTAACTAGATTTACAAAAGTGAGGTGGTTGTAGTGAGGAACTAGATTTACAAAAGTGAGGTAGTTGTAGTAACTAGATTTACAAAAAATGAGGTAGTTGTAGTGAGTAAATAGATTTACAAAAGTGAGGTAGTTGTAGTGAGTAACTAGATTTACAAAAGTGAGGTGGTTGTAGTGAGGAACTAGATTTACAAAAGTGAGGTAGTTGTAGTAATTAGATTTACAAAAAATGAGGTAGTTGTAGTGAGTAACTAGATTTACAAAAGTGAGGTAGTTGTAATGAGTAACCAGATTTACAAAAGTGAGGTGGTTGTAGTGAGGAACTAGATTTACGAAAGTGAGGTAGTTGTAAATAACAAAAAGGCACAATACCGTGACTGGAACGATACACAAATAACCCGCACATAAAAGACAGAAGCTCACGACGACGTTTCGTCCTGCTCCTCCTCTGTTAGTGTGACTTTGTCAATGGTCCAAGTCGGACCGAAACGTCGTCGTAAGCTTCTGTCTTTTATGTGCGGGTTATTTGTGTGAGGTAGTTGTAGTGAGGAACTAGATTTACAAAAAATGAGGTAGTTGTAGTGAGGAACTAGATTTACAAAAGTGAGGTAGTTGTAGTAACTAAATTTACAAAAAATGAGGTAGTTGTAGTGAGGAACTAGATTTACAAAAGTGAGGTAGTTGTAGTAACTAGATTTACAAAAGAGAGGTAGTTGTAGCGAGTAACAAGATTTACAAAAGTGAGGTAGTTGTAGTAACTAGATTTACAAAAAATGAGGTAGTTGTAGTGAGTAACTAGATTTACAAAAGTGAGGTAGTTGTAGTGAGTAACTAGATTTACAAAAGTGAGGTGGTTGTAGTGAGGAACTAAATTTACAAAAGTGAGGTAGTTGTAGTGAGGAACTAGATTTACAAAAAATGAGGCAGTTGTAGTGAGGAACTAGATTTACAAAAGTGAGGTAGTTGTAGTAACTAGATTTTCAAAAAAATGAGGTAGTTGTAGTGAGGAACTAGATTTACAAAAGTGAGGTAGTTGTAGTAACTAGATTTACAAAAGTGAGGTAGTTGTAGCGAGTAACTAGATTTACAAAAGTGAGGTAATTGTAGAGAGGAACTAGATTTACAAAAGTGAGGTACTTGTAGTGAGTAACTAGATTTACAAAAGTGAGGTAGTTGTAGTGAGTAACTAGATTTACAAAAGTGAGGTAGTTGTAGTGAGGAACTAGATTTACAAAAGTGAGGTAGTTGTAGCGAGTAACTAGATTTACAAAAGTGAGGTAGCTCAAAACATGTAAAAAATTAATGGTAATGGTCTCATCTTGGCATGATACAGTTTGTATTAAAGTTATAATGGAGTGTCTTAGACAGACTTATGACTAACTTAAGAATTATGTAGCAAAAGTTATATTCAGAATGTTATGTTGACAGTCAGTAGTGTAAATTAGAGGAAGTCACAGATATCAGATAAGTGTATTTGTTTTGGATATGTGCAAGATAAGTAGTTTTTATGTGCTTAGCTACCGGTGGGGTGTGTTAGCTACCGGTGGTATGTGTTAGCTACCGGTGGTGTGTGTTAGCTACCGGTGGTGTGTGTTAGCTACCAGTGGGGTGTGTTAGCTAAAAGTGGGGTGTGTTAGCTACCAGTGGTGTGTGTTAGCTACCGGTGGTGTGTGTTAGCTACCGGTGGTGTGTGTTAGCTACCGGTGGTGTGTGTTAGCTACCGGTGGGGTGTGTTAGCTACCAGTGGGGTGTGTTAGCTACCGGTGGGGTGTGTTAGCTACCGGTGGGGTGTGTTAGCTACCAGTGGGGTGTGTTAGCTAAAAGTGGGGTGTGTTAGCTACCGGTGGTGTGTGTTAGCTACCGGTGGTGTGTGTTAGCTACCGGTGGTGTGTGTTAGCTACCGGTGGTGTGTGTTAGCTACCGGTGGGGTGTGTTAGCTACCAGTGGGGTGTGTTAGCTACCGGTGGGGTGTGTTAGCTACCAGTGGGCTGTGTTAGCTACCGGTGGGGTGTGTTAGCTACCGGTGGGGTGTGTTAGCTAAAAGTGGGGTGTGTTAGCTACCGGTGGTGTGTGTTAGCTACCGGTGGTGTGTGTTAGCTACCGGTGGTGTGTGTTAGCTACCGGTGGTGTGTGTTAGCTACCGGTGGGGTGTGTTAGCTACCAGTGGGGTGTGTTAGCTACCGGTGGGGTGTGCTAGCTACCAGTGGGGTGTGTTAGCTACCGGTGGGGTGTGTTAGCTACCGGTGGGGTGTGTTAGCTACCAGTGGGGTGTGTTAGCTACCGGTGGGGTGTGTTAGCTCCCGGAGGGGTGTGTTAGCTACCGGTGGGGTGTGTTAGCTACCGGTGGTGTGTGTTAGCTACCGGTGGGGTGTGTTAGCTATCAGTAGAGTGTGTTAGCTACCAGTGGGGTGTGTTAGCTACCGGTGGTGTGTGTTTGCCACCAGTGGGGTGTGTTAGCAACCAGTGGGGTGTGTTAGCTACAGGTGGTGTGTGTTAGCTACCGGTGGGGTGTGTTAGCTACTGGTGGTGTGTGTTAGCTACCAGTGGGGTGTGTTAGCTACCAGTGGGGTGTGTTAGCTACCGGTGGGGTGTGATAGCTACCGGTGGGGTGTGTTAGCTACCAGTGGGGTGTGTTAGCTACCGGTGGGGTGTGTTAGCTCCCGGAGGGGTGTGTTAGCTACCGGTGGGGTGTGTTAGCTACCGGTGGTGTGTGTTAACTACCGGTGGTGTGTGTTAGCTACCGGTGGTGTGTGTTAGCTACCGGTGGTGTGTGTCAGCTACCGGTGGGGTGTGTTAGCTACCGGTGGTGTGTGTTAGCTACAGGTGGAGTGTGTTAGCTACCGGTGGGGTGTGTTAGCTACCAGTGGTGTGTGTGTTAGCTACCAGTGGGGTGTGTTAGCTACCGGTGACGTGTGTTAGCTACCGGTGGTGTGTGTTAGCTACCGGTGGTGTGTGTGTTAGCTACCAGTGGGGTACGTTAGCTACCAGTGGGGTGTGTTAGCTACCAGTGGGGTATGTTAGCTACCAGTTGGGTGTGTTAGATACCAGTGGGGTGTGTTAGCTACCGGTAGGGTATGTTAGCTACCGTTGGGGTGTGTTATCTACCAGTGGGGTGTGTTAGCTACCGGTGGGGTGTGTTAGCTACCGGTGGGGTATGTTAGCTACCGATGGTGTGTGTTAGCTACCAGTGGGGTGTGTTAGCTACCAGTGGGGTGTGTTAGCTACCAGTGGGGTGTGTTAGCTACCAGTGGGGTGTGTTACCTACAAGTAGGGCGCGTTAGCTACCAGTGGGGTGTGTTAGCTACCAGTGGGGTGTGTTAGCTACTGGTGGTGTGTGTTAGCTACCAGTGGGGTGTGTTAGCTACTGGTGGTGTGTGTTAGCTACTGGTGGTGTGTATTATCTACAGGTGGTGTGTGTTAACTACCGGTGGTGTGTGTTAGCTACCGGTGGGGAGTGTAAGATAGCAATGAGGTGTGTTAGCTACCGGTGGGGTGTGTTAGCTACTGGTGGGGTGTGTTAGCTATCAGTGGGGTGTGTTAGCTACCAGTGGTGTGTGTCAGCTACCGGTGGGATGTGTTACCTACTGGTGGGGTGTGTTAGCTACCGGTGGTGTGTATTAGCTGCCGGAGGGGGGTGTTAGCTAGCAGTGGGGTGTGTTAGCTACCAGTGGTGTGTGTTAGCTACCGGTAGTGTGTATTAGCAGCCGGCAGGGTGTGTTAGCTAACGGTGGGGTTTGTTAGCTACCGGTGGGATGTGTTAGCTACCGGTGGGGAGTGTTAGCTACTGGTGGGGTGTGTTAGCTACCAGTGGGGTGCGTTAGCTACCAGTGGGGTGTGTTAGCTACCAGTGGTGTGTGTTAGCTACAAGTGGGGTGTGCTAGCTACTGGTGGTGTGTATTAGCTACCCGTGGTGTGTGTTACCTACAGGTTGTGTATGTTAGCTACCGGTGGTTTGTGTTAGCTACCAGTGGGGTGTGTTAGCTACCAGTGGGGTGTGTTAGCTACCGGTGGGGTGTGTTAGCTACTGCTGGAGAGTGTTAGCTATCAGTGGGATGTGTTAGCTACCAGTGGTGTGTGTCAGCTACTGGTGTGGTGTGTTAACTACCGGTAGGGTGTGTTAGCTACTGGTGTGGTGTGTTAGCTACCGGTGGTGTGTATTAGCTGCCGGTGGGGTGTGTTAGCTACCAGTTGGGTGTGTTAGCTACCAGTGGTGTACATTAGCTGCCGGTAGAGAGTGTTAGCTACCGGTGGGGTATGTTAGCTACCGGTGGGGTGTGTTTGCTACAGATGGGATGTATTAGCTACCGGTGAAGAGTGTTAGCTACTGGTGGGGTGTGTTAGCAACCGGTGGGGAGTGTTAGCTACCGGTGGGGTGTGTTAGCTACCTGTGGGGTTTGTTAGCTACCAGTGGGGTGTGTTAGCTACCGGTGGGATGTGTTAGCTACCAGTAGGGTGTGTTAGCTACCGGTGGGGTGCGTGAGCTACCGGTGGTGTGTGTTAGCTTCCGGTGGTGTGTGTTAGCTACGAGTGGTGTGTGTAAGCTACCGGTGGGGTGTGTTAGCTACCAGTGGGGTGTGTTAGCTACCGGTGGCGTGTGTTAGCTACCAGTGGTGTATGTTAGCTACTGGTAGGGTGTGTTAGCAACCAGTGGTGTGTGTCAGCTACCTGTGGGATGTGTTAGCTACCAGTGGGGTGTGCTAGCTACCGGTGGTGTGTATTAGCTACCGGTGGTGTGTGTTATCTACAGGTTGTGTATGTTTGCTACCTGTGGTTTGTGTTAGCTACCGTTGGGGTGTGTTAGCTACCAGTGGGGTGTGTTAGCTACCGGTGGGGTATGGTAGCTACTGCTAGAGTGTGTTAGCTCTCAGTGGGATGTGTTAGCTATCAGTGGTGAGTGTCAGCTACAGGTGGGATGTGTTACCTACTGGTGGGGCGTGTTAGCTACCAGTGGTGTGTGTCAGCTGCTGGAGTGATGTGTTAGCTACCGGTGGTGTGTTTTAGCTGCCGGTGGGGTGTGTTAGCTACTGGTGTGATGTGTTAGCTACCGGTGGTGTGTATTAGCTGCCGGTGGGGTGTGTTAGCTACAGGTGGGGTGTGTTAGCTACCAGTGGTGTGTATTAGCTGTGGGTAGGGAGTGTTAGCTACCGGTGGGGTGTGTTAGCTACAGGTTGGATGTATTAGCTACCGGTGAAGAGTGTTAGCTACTGGTGGGGTGTGTTAGCTACCGGTGGGGTGTGTTAGCTACCGGTGGGGTGTGTTAGCTATATGTGGGGTTTGTTAGCTACCGGTAGGGTGTGTTATCTTCCGGTGGTGTGTGTGTTAGCTACTGGTGGGATGTGTTAGCTACCAGTGGGGTGTGTTAGCTACCGGTGGGGTGGGTGAGCTACCGGTGGTGTGTGTTAGCTACCGGTGGTGTGTGTTAGCTACAGGTGGTGTGTGTAAGCTACAGGAGGGGTGTGTTAGCTACCAGTGGTGTGTGTTAGCTACCGGTGGCGTGTGTTAGCTACCAGTGGGGTGTGTTAGCTACCGGTGGGGTGCGTGAGCTACCGGAGGTGCGTGTTAGCTACCGGAGGTGTGTGTGTGGTTTGTGTAATGTACCGTTGGCGTGTGTTAGCTACCAGTGGGGCGTGTTAGCTACCGGTGGGGTGTGTTAGCTACCAGTGGTGTGTGTTAGCTACTGGTGGGGTGTGTTAGCAACCAGTGGTGTGTCTCAGCTACCTGTGGGATGTGTTACCTACCAGAGGGATGTGTTAGCTACCAGTGGAGTGTGTTAGCTACCGGTGGGGTGTGTTAGCTACCGGTGGGGTGTGTTAGCTACCGTTGGGGTGTGTTAGCTACCGGTGGGGTGTGTTAGCTACCGGAGGGGTGTGTTAGCTACCGGTGGGGTGTGTTAGCTACCGCTGGTGTGTGTTAGCTACCGGTCGTGTGTGTTAGCTACCGTTGGTATGTGTTAGCTACCGGTGGTGTGTGTTAGCTACCGGTGGTGTGTGTTAGCTACCGGTGGTGTGTGTGTTAGCTACCGGTGGTGCTAACACGGGTAGATACAAGCTACCGGTGGGGTGTGTTACTTACAGGTTGGGTATGTTAGCTACCGTTGGTGTGTGTTAGCTACCAGTGGGGTGTGTTAGCTACCGGTTGGGTGTGTTAGCTACCGGTGGGGTATGTTAGCTACCGATGGTGTGTGTTAGCTACCAGTGGGGTGTGTTAGCTACCAGTGGGGTGTGATAGCTACCAGTGGGGTGTGTTAGCTACCAGTGGAGGGTGTTACCTACAAGTAGTGCGCGTTAGCTACCAGTGGGGTGTGTTAGCTACAAGTGGGGTGTGTTAGCTACTGGTGGTGTGTGTTAGCTACCAGTGGGGTGTGTTAGCTACTGGTGGTGTGTGTTAGCTACCGGTGGTGTGTATTATCTACAGGTGGTGTGTGTTAACTACCGCTGGTGTGTGTTAGCTACCGGTGGGGAGTGTTAGATACCAGTAGGGTGTGTTAGCTACTGGTGGGGTGTGTTAGCTATCAGTGGGGTGTGTTAGCTACTGGTGGGATGTGTTAGCTATCAGTGGGGTGTGTTAGCTACCAGTGGTGTGTGTCAGCTACCCGTGGGATATGTTAGCTACTGGTGGGGTGTGCTAGCTACCGGTGGTGTGTATTAGCTGCCGGTGGGGTGTGTTAGCTACCAGTGGGGTGTGTTAGCTACAGGTGGTGTGTGTTAGCTACCGGTGGGATGTGTTAGCTACCGGTGGGGATTGCTATCTACTGGTTGGGTGTGTTAGCTACCAGTGGGGTGTGTTAGCTACCGGTGAGGTGTGATAGGTACCGGTGGGGTGTGTTAGCTACCGGTGGGGCGTGTTCGCTACCGGTGGTGCGTGTTAGCTACAGGTGGGGTGTGTTAGCTACCAGTGGGGTGTGTTAGCTACCAGTGGGGTGTGTTAGCTACCAGTGGTGTGTGTTAGCTACCAGTGGGGTGTGCTAGTTACTGGTGGTGTGTATTAGCTACCGGTGGTGTGTGTTATCTACAGGTTGTGTATGTTAGCTACCGGTGGTTTGTGTTAGCTACCGTTGGGGTGTGTTAGCTACCAGTGCGGTGTGCTAGCTACCGGTGGGGTATGGTAGCTGCTGCTAGAGTGTGTTAGCTCTCAGTGGGATGTGTTAGCTATCAGTGGTGTGTGTCAGCTACAGGTGGGATGTGTTACCTACTGGTGGTGCGTGTTAGCTACCAGTGGTGTGTGTCAGCTACTGGTGTGGTGTGTTAGCTACCGGTGGGTTGTGTTAGCTACCGCTGGGGTGTGTTAGCTACCATTGGTGTGTATTAGCTGCCTGTGAGGTGTGTTAGCTGCTGGAGTGGTGTGTAAGCTACTGGTGTGGTGTGTTAGCTACTGGTGTGGTGTGTTAGCTACCGGTGGTGTGTATTAGCTGCCGGTAGGGTGTGTTAGCTACCAGTTGGGTGTGTTAGCTACCAGTGGTGTGTATTAGCTGTGGGTAGGGAGTGTTAGCTACTGGTGGGGTGTGTTAGCTACAGGTGGGATGTATTAGCTACCGGTGGGGTGTGTTAGCTACATGTGGGGTTTGTTAGCTACCGGTAGGGTGTGTTATCTTCCGGTGGTGTGTGTGTTAGCTACTGGTGGGATGTGTTAGCTACCAGTGGGGTTTGTTAGCTACCGGTGGGGTGCGTGAGCTACCGGTGGTGTGTGTTAGCTACCGGTTGTGTGTGTTAGCTACAGGTGGTGTGTGTAAGCTACAGGAGGGGTGTGTTAGCTACCAGTGGTGTGTGTTAGCTACCGGTGGCGTGTGTTAGCTACCAGTGGGGCGTGTTAGCTACCGGTGGGGTGTGTTAGCTACCAGTGGTGTGTGTTAAGATAAGAAAAGATAAGATTTCGTTCGGATTTTTAACCCCGGAGGGTTAGCCACCCAGGATAACCCAAGAAAGTCAGTGCGTCATCGAGGACTGTCTAACTTATTTCCATTGGGGTCCTTAATCTTGTCCCCCAGGATGCGACCCACACCAGTCGACTAACACCCAGGTACCTATTTGCTGCTAGGTGAACAGGACAACAGGTGTAAGGAAACGTGTCGAAATGTTTCCACCCGCCGGGAATCGAACCCGGGCCCTCCGTGTGTGAAGCGGGAGCTTTAGCCACCAGGCCACCGGGCGTTAGCTACTGGTGGGGTGTGTTAGCAACCGGTGGAGTGTGTCAGCTACCTGTGGGATGTGTTAGCTACTGGAGGGGTGCGTTAGCTACCAGTGGGGTGTGTTAGCTACCGGTGGGGTGCGTGAGCTACCGGAGGTGTGTGTTAGCTACTGGAGGTGTGTGTTAGCTACTGGTGGTTTGTGTTAGGTACCGGTGGGGTGTGTTAGCTACCAGTGGGGTGTGTTAGCTACCGGTGGGGTGTGTTAGCCACCACTGGGGCGTGTTAGCTACCGGTGGGTGTGTTAGCTACCAGTGGTGTGTGTTAGATACCGGTGGTGTGTGTTAGCTACCAGTGGGGTATGTTAGCTACGAGTGTGGTGTGTTAGCTACCAGTGGAGTATGTTAGCTACCAGTTGGGTGTGTTAGCAACCAGTGGTGTGTGTTAGCTACCGGTGGGGTGTGTTACCTACCGGTTGGGTATGTTAGCTACCGGTGGGGTGTGTTAGCAACCAGTGGGGTGTGTTAGCTACCGGTGCCGTGTGTTAGCTACCGATGGGGTATGTTAGCTTCCGATGGTGTGTGTTAGCTACCAGTGGGGTGTGTTAGCTACCAGTGGGGTGTGTTAGCTACCAGTGGGGTGTGTTAGCTACCAGTGGGGTGTGTTAGCTACCAGTGGGGTGTGTTACCTACAGGTAGGGCGTGTTAGCTACCAGTGGGGTGTGTTAGCTACCAGTGGGGTGTGTTCGCTATTGGTGGTGTGTGTTAGCTACCGGTGGTGTGTATTATATACAGGTGGTGTGTGTTAACTACCGGTGGAGTGTGTTAGCTACCGTTGGGGAGTGTTAGATACCAGTGGGGTGTGTTAGCTACCGGTGGGGTGTGTCAGCTACTGGTGGGGTGTGTTAGCTATCAGTGGGGAGTGTTAGTTACCAGCGGTGTGTGTCAGCTACCGGTGGGATATGTTAGCTACTGGTGGGGTGTGTTAGCTACCGGTGGTGTGTATTAGCTGCCGGTGGGGTGTGTTAGCTACCAGTGGGGTGTGTTACCTACCGGTGGGATGTGTTAGCTACCGGTGCGGAGTGCTAGCTACTGGTTTGGTGTGTTAGCTACCACAGTGTTGGGTTAGCTACCGGTGAGGTGTGTTAGCTACCGGTAGGGTGTGTTAGCTACCGGTGGGGCGTGTTAGTTACCGGTGGTGCGTGTTAGCTACTGGTGGGGTGTGTTAGCTACCAGTGGGTTGTATTAGCTACCAGCGGGGTGTGTTAGCTACCAGTGGTGTGTGTTAGCTACCAGTGGGGTGTGCTAGCTACTGTTGGTGTGTATCAGCTACTGGTGGTGTGTGTTATCTAGAGGTTCTGTATGTTAGCTACCGGTGGTTTGTGTTAGCTACCGGTGGGGTGTGTTAGCTATCAGTGGGGTGTGTTAGCTACCGGTGGGGTGTGTTAGCTACTGCTGGAGTGTGTTAGCTATCAGTGGAATGTGTTAGCTACCAGTGGTGTGTGTCAGCTACAGGTGGGATGTGTTACCTACTTGTGGGGCGTGTTAGCGACCAGTGGTGTGTGTCAGCTACTGGTGTGGTGTTAGCTACCGGTGGGGTGTGTTAGCTACCGGTGGGGTGTGTTAGCTACCAGTGGTGTGTATTAGCTGCCGGTGATGTGTGTTAGCTACTGGAGTAGTGTGTTAGCTACTGGTGTGGTGTGTTAGCTACTGGTGTGGTGTGTTAGCTATCGGTGGTGAGTATTAGCTGCCGGTGGGGTGTTTTAGCTACCAGTGGGGTGTGTTAGCTACCCCTGGTGTGTATTAGCTGCCGGTAGGGAGTGTTAGCTACTGGTGGGGTATGCTAGCTACCCGTGGGGTGTGTCAGCTACAGGTGGGATGTATTAGCTACCGGTGAAGAGTGTAAGCTACTGGTGGGGTGTGTTAGCTACCGGTGGGGTGTGTTAGCTACCGGTGGGGTGTGTTAGCTACCTTTGGGGTTTGTTAGCTACCGGTGGGGTGTGTTATCTTCAGGTGGTGTGTGTGTTAGCTACTGGTGGGATGTGTTAGCTACCAGTGGGGTGTGTTAGCTACCGTTGGGGTGCGTGAGCTGCCGGTGGTGCGTGTTAGCTACCGGTGGTGTGTGTTAGCTACTGGTGGTGTGTGAAGCTACCGGTGGGGTGTGTTAGCTACCAGTGGGGTGTGTTAGCTACCGGTGGCGTGTGTTTGCTACCAGTCGGGCGTGTTAGCTACTGGTGGGGTGTGTTAGCAACCAGTGGTGTGTGTCAGCTACCTGTGGGATGTGTTAGCTACTGGAGGGGTGCGTTAGCTACCAGTGCTGTGTGTGTCAGCAACCGATGGGATGTGTTAGCTACTGGTGTTAGCTACCGGTGGAGTGTGTTAGCTACCGATGGGGTGTGTTAGCTACCGGTGGTGTGTGATAGCTAACGGTGGGGTGTGTTAGCTACCAGTGGGGTGTGTTAGCTACCGGTGGGGTGTGTTAGCTACCGGAGGGGTGTGTTAGCTAACAGTGGGGTGTGTTAGCTACCGGTGGGGTGTGTTAGCTACCAGTTGTGTGTGTTAGCTACTGCTGCGGTGTGTTAGCTAAAAGTGGAGTGCGTCAGCTACCGTTGGGATGTGTTAGCTACTGGTGGGGTCCGTTAGCTACCAGTAGTGTGTGTCAGCTACCGCCAGGATGTGTTACCAACCGGTGGGGTGTGTTAGCTACCGGTGGGGTGTGTTAGCTACCGGTGGGGTGTGTTAGCTACCGGTGGGGTGTGTTAGCTACCAGTTGTGTGTGTTAGCTTCAGTTGGTGTGTATTAGCTGCCGGTGGGGTGTGCTAGCTACTGGTGGGGTGTGTTAGCTACCGGTGGTGTGTATTAGCTGCCAGTGGGGTGTGTTAGCTACCAGTGAGGTGTGTTAGCTGCCAGTGGTGTGTGTTAGCTACCGGTGGTGTGTATTAGCTGCCGAAAGGGTGTGCTAGCTACCGGTGGGGAGTGTTAGCTACCGGTGGGGTGTGTTAGCTACCGGTGGGATGTGTTAGCTACCGGTGGGGTGTGTTAGCTACTGGCGGGGTGTGTTAGTTACCAGTGGTGTGTATTAGCTGCCGGTGGGGTGTGTTAGCTACCAGTGGTGTGTGTTAGCTATCGGTGGTGTGTATTAGCTGCCGGTAGGGTGCGTTAGCTACCGGTGGGGTGTGTTAGCTAGAGGTGGGGTGTGTTAGCTACTGGAGGGATGTGTTAGCTACCGGTGGGGAGTGTTAGCTACTTGTGTGGTGTGTTAGCTACAAGTGGGGTGTGTTAGCTACCGGAGGGGTGTGTTAGCTACCGGTGGGGTGTATTATTTACCAGTGGAGTGTATTAGCTGCCGGTGAGGTGTATTAGCTACTGGTGTGGTGTGTTACCTACTGGTGTGGTATGTTAGCTACCGGTGGTGTGTATTAGCTGCCAGTGGGGTGTGTTAGCTACCAGTGGGGTGTGTTAGTTACAAGTGATGTGTATTAGCTGCCGGGAGGGAGTGTTAGCTACCGGTGGTGTATGTTAGCTATCGGTGGGGTGTGTCAGCTGCAGGTGGGATGTATTAGCTACCGTTGAAAAGTGTTAGCTGCTGTTGGGGTGTGTTAGCTACCGGTGGGGTGTGTTAGCTACAGGTGGGGTGTGTTAGCTACTTGTGGGTTTTGTTATCTACCGGTGGGGAGTGTTATCTTCCGGTGGTGTGTGTTAGCTACTGGTGGGATGTGTTAGCTACCAGAGGGGTGTGTTAGCTACCGGTGGGGTGCGTGAGCTACCGGTGAGGTGTGTTAGCTACCGGTAGTGTGTGTTAGCTACTGGTGGTTTTTGTAACGTACCGGTGGGGTGTGTTAGCTACCAGTGGGGTGTGTTAGCTACCGGTGGTGTGTGATAGCTACCAGTGGGGTGTGTCAGCTACCGGTGGAGTGTGTTATCTACCGGTGGGGTGTGTTAGCTACTGGTGGTGTGTGATAGCTACCAGTGGGGTGTGTTAGCTACCGGTGGTGTGTGATAGCTACCGGTGGGGTGTGTTAGCTACCAGTGGGGTGTGTTAGCTAACGGTGGGGTGTGTTATCTTCTAGTTGTGTGTGTTAGCTTCACCTGGGGAGTGTTAGCTACAAGTGGTGTGGGTCAGCTACCGATGGGGTGTGTTACCAACTGGTGGGGTGTGTTAGCTACCGGTGGGGTGTTTTAGCTACCGGTGGGGTGTGTTAGCTACCAGTGGTGTGTGTTAGCTACCCGTGGTGTGTATCAGCTGCCGGTGGGGTGTGCTAGCTACTGGTGGGGCGTGTTAGCTACTGGTGGTGTGTATTAGCTGCCAGTGGGGTGCGTTAGCTACCTGTGGGGTTTGTTAGCTACCGTTGGGGTGTGTTATCTTCCGGTGGTGTGTGTTAGCTACTGGTCGGATGTGTTAGCTACCAGTGGGGTGTGTTAGCTACCGGTGGGGTGTGTGAGCTACCGGTGGTGTATGTTACCTACAGGTGGTGTGTGTTTGCTACTGGTGGTATTTTTAAGGTACCGGTGGGGTGTGTTAGCTACCAGTTGGGTGTGTTAGCTACCGGTGGGGAGTGTTAGCCACCAGTGGGGTGTGTTAGCTACCGTTGGGGTGTGTTAGCTACCAGTGGTGTGCGTTAGCTACTGGTGGGGTGTGTTAGCTACCAGTGGTGTGTGTCAGCTACATGTGGGATGTGTTAGCTACTGGTGGGGTTCGTTAGCTAACAGTGGTGTGTGTCAGCTACCGATGGGATGTGTTAGCTACTGGTGGGGTGTGTTAGCTACCAATGGAGTGTGTTATCTGCCGGTGGGGTGTGTTAGCTACCGGTGGTGTGTGATAGCTACCCGTGGGGTGTGTTAGCTACCAGTGGGGTGTGTTAGCTAACGGTGGGGTGTGTTAGCTACCAGTTGTGTGTGTTAGCGTCTGCTGGGGTGTGTTAGCTACAAGTGGTGTGTGTCAGCTACCAGTGGGATGTGTTAGCTACTGGTGTGGTCCGTTAGCTACCAGTGGTGTGTCAGCTACAGGTGGGATGTGTTAGCAACTGGAGGGGTGTGTTAGCTATAGGTGGGGTGTATTAACTACCGGCGGGGTGTGTTAGCTACCATTGGTGTGTGTTAGCTACCGGTGGTTTGTATTAGCTGCCGGTGGGGTGTGCTAGCTACTGGTGGGGTGTGTCAGCTACCGGTGGTGTGTATTAGCTGCCAGTGGGGTGTGATAGCTACCAGTGAGGTGTGTTACCTACCAGTGGTGTGTGTTAGTTACTGGTGGTGTGTATTAGCTGCTGAAAGGGTGTGTTAGCTACCGGTGGGATGTGCTAGCTACCGGTGGGGTGTGTTAGCTACCGGTTGGATGTGTTAGCTACCGGTGGGGTGTGTTAGCTACTGATCGGGTGTGTTAGTTACCAGTGGTGTGTATTAGCTGCCGGTGGGATGTGTTTGCTACCAGTGGGGTGTGTTAGCTACCAGTGGTGTGTGTTAGCTACCGGTGGTGTGTATTAGCTGCCGGTAGGGTGTGTTAGCTACCGGTGGGCTGTGTCAGCTATAGGTGGGGTTTGTTAGCTACCGGTTGGATGTGTTAGCTACCGGTGGGGAGTGTTAGCTACTTGTGGGGTGTGTTAGCTACCAACGGGGTGTGTTAGCTACCGGTGGGGTGTGTTAGCTACCGGTGGGGTGTGTTAGCTACCGTTGGGGTGTGCTAGCTACCCGTGGTGTGTGTTAGCTATTGGTGGGGTGTGTTAGCTGCCAGTGGGGTGTGTTAGCTACTGGTTGGGAGTGTTAGCTACCTGTGGTGTCAGTTAGCTACCGGTTGGGTGTGTTAGCTACCAGTGGGGTGTGTTTGCTACTAGTGGGGTGTGTTAGCTTCCAGTGGTGTGTGTTAGCTACTAGTGGGGTGTGTTAGCTACTGGTGGTGTGCATTAGCTACAGGCGGTGTATGTTGTCTACCGGTTGTGTGTGTTAGCTACCGGTGGTGTGTGTTAGCTTCTGGTGGGGTGTGTTAGCTACCAGTGTTGTGTGTCATCTACCGGTGGGATGTGTTACCTACTGGTGGGGTGTGTTAGCTACCAGTGGTGTGTGTCAGCTACTTTTCTGGTATGTTAGCTCCAGGTTGGGTGTGTTAGCTACCGGTGGGGTGTGTTAGCTACCGGTGGTGTGTGTTAGCTACCGGTGGTGTGTGTTAACTCCCAATGGGGTATGTTAGCTACCAGTGGGGTATGTTAGCTACCAGTGGGGTGTGTTAGCTACCAGTGATGTGTGTTAGCTACCGGTAGGGTGTATAAGGTATCGGTGGGGTGTGTTAGCTAATGGTGGGGTGACTTAGCTACCAGAGGGGTGTGTTAGCTACTGGTGGGGTATGTTAGCTACCATGGGGTGTGTGTTAGCTACCGGGGTGTGTGTGTTAGCTACCGGTGGTGTGTGTTAGCTACCGTTAGGGTGTGTTAGCTACCGGTGAAGTGTGTTAGCTACCGGTTTGGTGTGTTAGCTACTGGTGGGGTGTGTTAAGTTCCAGTGGGGTGTGTTAGCTAACGGTGGGGTGCGTTAGCTACCGGTCATGTGTGTGTTAGCTACCAGTGGGGTGTGTTAGCTACCAGCAGGGTGTGTTAGCTACCAGTGGTGTGTATTAGCTGCCAATGTGGTGTGTTAGCTGCCGGTGGGATGTGTTAGCTACCGGAGGTGTGTTAGCTACCGGAGGGGTGTGGTAGCTACAAATGGGGTCTGCTAGCTAAGGGTAGGGTGTGTTAGCTGCCATGGGGTGGGTTAGCTACTGGTAGAGTGTGACAGCTACTGGTGGGATGTGTTAGCTAGCGGAGGAGTGTGTTATCTACCTGTAGTGTGTGTTAGCTACTGGTAGGGTGTGTTAGCTACCAGTGGTGTGTGTTAGCTACTGGTGGGGTGCGTTAGGTGCCGGTGGGGTGTGTTACCTATCTATGAGGTGTGTTAGCTGCCGGTCTGGTGTGCTAGCTACCGGTGGTGTGTGTGTTAACTACTGGTGGGGTGTGATAGCTACCGGTGGTGTGTGTTAGCTACCGGTGGGGTGTGTTAGCTGCTGCTGGGGTGTATTAGGTACCGTTGGGGTGTGTTAGCTACCGGTTGGGTGTGTTAGCTACCGGTGGGATGTGTTAGGTTCCGGTGGGGTGTGTTAGCTTCTGGTGGGGTGTGTTATCTACCGGTGGGGAGTGTTAGCTAATGGTGGGGTGTGTTACCTACAGGTGGTGTGTGTTAGCTACCGGTAGAGTGTGTTAGCTACCGGTGGGGTGTGTTAGCTACCGGTAGGGTGTGTAAGGTATCGGTGGGGTGTGTTAGCTACTGGTGGGGTGGCTTAGCTACCAGAGGGGTGTGTTAACTACAGATGGTGTGTGTTAGCTACCTTTGGGGTGTGTTAGGTACCGTTGGGGTATGTTAGCTGCCGGTGGGGTGTGTTAGCAACCGGTGGAGTGTGTTAGCTACCGTTGTGGTGTGTTAGCTACCGGTGTGGTGTAAGTACCAGTGGGGTGTGTTAGCCACTGGTGGAGCGCGTTAACTATCAGTGGTGTGTGTGTTAGCTAACAGTGTTGTGTGTTAGCTACCGGTGGGGTGTGTTAGCTACCAGTGGTGTGTATTAGCTGCCGGTATGGTGTGTTAGCTACCTGTGGGATGTGTTAGCTACAGGAGGGGTGTGTTTCCTACCGGAGGGGTGTGGTAGCTACCAGTGGGGTCTGCTAGCTACCGATAGAGTGCGTTAGCTGCCGTGGGGTGGGTTAGCTACTGACAGAGTGTGATAGCTGCTGTTGGGGTGTGTTAGCTACCGATGGAGTGTGTTAGCTACCTGTGGCGTGTGTTAGCTACCAGTGGGGTGTGTTAGCTACCGGTGGGGTTTGTTAGCTACCAGTGGTGTGTATTAGCTGCCAGTGGGGTGTGTTAGCTACTTATGGGATGTGTTAGGTACCGGAGGCGTGTGTTAGCTACGGTAGGGGTGTGGTAGCTACCAGTGGGGTCTGCTAGCTACAGGTAGGGTGTTTTAGCTCCCGTGGGGTGGGTTAGCTACTGGTAGAGTGAGATAGCTACTGGTGGAGTGTGTTAGCTACCGGTGGAGTGTGTTAGCTACCTCTGGTGTGTGTTAGCTACCGGTGGGGTGGGTTAGCTACCAGTGGTGTGTTTTAGCTACCTGTGGGGTGTGTTAGGTATCACTGGGGTGCTTTAGGTACCGGTGTGGTGTGTTAGCTACCGGTGGGGTGTGTTAGCTATCGGTGGAGTGTGTTAGCTACCGGTGGGGTGTGTTAGCTAACTGTGGGATGTGTTAGCTACTGGTGGCGTGTGTTAGCTACCGGTGGGGTGTGTTAGATTCCAGTGGTGTGTGTTAGCTTCCGGTGGTGTGTGTGTTAGCTACCTGTGGGGTGTTAGGTACCGCTGGGGTGTGTGAGCTACCTGTGTGGTGTGTTAGCTTCCGTTGGGGTGTATTAGCTACCGGTGGAGTATGTTAGCTACCGCTGGGGTGTGTTAGCTGCCGGTGGAGTATGTTAGCTACCGGTGGGGTGTGTTAGCTGCCGATAGGGTGTGTTAGTTAATGGACGGATGTGTTAGCTACCGGAGGGGTGTGTTACCTACAAGTGGTGTGTGTTAGCTACTGGTGGGGTGTGTTAGCTACTTGTGGGGTGTGTTAGCTACCGGTGGGGTGTGTTAGCTGCCGGTGGGGTGTGTTTCCTACTGGTGGTGTGCGTTATCTACCGGTAGGGTATGTTAGATAACGGTGGGGTGTGTTAGCTACGGGTGGGGTGTAGTAGCTACCGGTTGGGTGTGTTAGCTACCGGTGGGGTGTGTTAGCTGCCAGTGGAGTGTGTTAGCTACCTGTGTGGTGTGTCAGCTACCGGTAGAGTGTGTTAGCTACCGGTGGGGTGCGTTAGCTACCGGAGGGATGTGTTTGCTACTGGTGGGGTGTGCTAGCTACCTGTGGGGTGTGTTAGCTACCGGTGGTGTGTGTTAGCTACTGGTGGTGTGTGTTATCTACCGGTGTCGTGTGTTAGGTACCGCTGGGGTGTGTTAGGTACCGGTTGGGTGTATTAGCTACCGGTGGGGTTTGTTTGCTACCGGTGGGGTGTATTAGCTACCGGTGGGGTGTGTTAGCTACTGGTGGGGTGTGTTAGCTGCCGGTGGAGTTTGTTTGCTACTGTGGGGTGTGTTAGCTACCGATGGGGTGTGTTAGCTACCGGTGGGATGTGTTAGCTACCAGAGAGGTGTGTTAGCTACCGGTGGTGTGTGTTAGCTTCTTGTGGGGTATGTTAGCTACCTGTTGGGTGTGTTAGCTACCGGTGATGTGTGTTAGCTACCGGTTGGGTGTGTTAACTACCGTTGGGGTGTGTTAGCCACCAGTGGGGTGTGTTAGCTAACGGTGGGGTGTGTTAGCTACTGGTGGGGTGTGTTAGCTACTGCTGGGGTGTGTTAGCTACCGGTGGTGTGTGTTAGCTACCGGTGGTGTGTATTAGCTGCCGGTGGGGTGTGTTAGCTACTGGTGGGGTGTGTTAGCTGGCGGTGGGGTGTGTTAGCTACCAGTTGGGTGTGTTAGCTACCAGTGGTGTGTGTTAGCTACCGGTGGTGTGTATTAGCTGCCGGTAGGGTGTGTTAGCTACCGGTGGAGTGTGTTAGCTACTGGTGGTGTGTGTTAGCTACCGGTTGGGTGTGTTAGCTACCGGTTGTGTGTGTTAGCTACTGGCGGGGTCTGTTTGGTACCGCTGCGGAGTGTTAGGTACCTCTGGGGTATGTTAGCTACCGGTGGGGTGTGTTAGCTACCGGTGGGGTGTGTTAGATACAGGTGGAGGTGGAGTGTGTTAGCCACCTGTGGGGTGTGTTAGCTACCCTGGGGTGTGTTAGCTACTGGTGGGATGTGTTAGCTACTGGTGGGGTGTGTTAGCTACTGCTGGGGTGTGTTAGCTACCGGTGGGGTGTGTTAGCTACCGGTGGGGTGTGTTAGCTGCCAGTGGTGTGTGTTAGCTGCTGGTGGTGTGTAATAGCTACCGGTGGGGTGTGTTAGCTACTGGTGGTGTGTGTTAACTACCGGTAGGGTGTGTTAGCTACCTGTTGTGTGTGTTAGCTACTGGTGGGGTGTGTTAGGTACTGCTGGGGTGTGTTAAGTACCGCTGAGGTATGTTAGCTACCAGTGGGGTGTGTTAGCTACTGTTGGGGTGTGTTTGCTGCCAGTGGGGTGTGTTTCCTACCGGTGGGGTGTGTTAGGTACAGGTTTAGTGTGTTAGCTACCGGAGGGGTGTGTTAGCTACCAGTGGTGTGTTTTAGCTACTGGTGGGGTGTGTTAGCTACTTGTGGGGTGTGTTAGCTACCGGTGGGGTGTGTTAGCTGCCGGTGGGGTGTGTTACCTACTGGTGGTGTGCGTTATCTACCGGTAGGGTATGTTAGATAACGGTGGGGTGTGTTAGGTACGGGTGGGGTGTAGTAGCTACCGGTTGGGTGTGTTAGCTACCGGTGGGGTGTGTTAGCTGCCAGTGGAGTGTGTTAGCTACCTGTGTGGTGTGTCAGCTACCGGTGGGGTGGGTTAGCTACCGGTGGGGTGCGTTAGCTACCGGAGGGATGTCTTTGCTAATGGTGGGGTGTGTTAGCTGCCTGTGGGGTGTGTTAGCTACCGGTGGTGTGTGTTATCTACCGCTGTCGTGTGTTAGGTACCGCTGGGGTGTGTTAGGTACCGGTGGGGTGTGTTAGCTACCGGTGGGGTGTGTTTGCTACCGGTGGGGTGTATTAGCTACCGGTGGGGTGTATTAGCTACTGGTGGGGTGTTTTAGCTGCCGGTGGAGTTTGTTTGCTACTGTGGGGTGTGTTAGCTACCGATGGGGTGTGTTAGCTAC
The DNA here is from genome assembly GCF_038502225.1 of Cherax quadricarinatus. Lineage (NCBI taxonomy): Eukaryota > Metazoa > Arthropoda > Malacostraca > Decapoda > Parastacidae > Cherax > Cherax quadricarinatus. Next base: position 11,651,059 of record NC_091347.1, on the reverse strand, counting down.
CGGTGGGATGTGTTAGCTACCAGAGGGGTGTGTTAGCTACCGGTGGTGTGTGTTAGCTTCTGGTGGGGTGTGTTAGCTACCTGTTGGGTGTGTTAGCTACCGGTGATATGTGTTAGCTACCGGTTGGGTGTGTTAGCTACCGTTTGGGTGTGTTAGCCACCAGTGGGGTGTGTTAGCTACCGGTTGTGTGTGTTAGCTACTGGCGGGGTCTATTTGGTACCGCTGCGGAGTGTTAGGTACCACTGGGGTATGTTAGCTACCGGTGGGGTGTGTTAGCTACCGGTGGGGTGTGTTAGATACAGGTGGAGTGTGTTAGCCACCGGTGGGGTGTGTTAGCTACCCTGGGGTGTGTTAGCTACTTGTGGGATGTGTTAGCTACTGGTGGGGTGTGTTAGCTGCCGGTGGTGTGTGTTAGCTACTGCTATGGTGTGTTAGCTACCGGTGGGGTGTGTTAGCTACCGGTGGGGTGTCTTAGCTGCCAGTGGTGTGTGTTAGCTGCTGGTGGTGTGTAATAGCTACCGGTGGGGTGTGTTAGCTACTGGTGGTGTGTGTTAACTACCGGTAGGGTGTTTTAGCTACCTGTTGTGTGTGTTAGCTACTGTTGGGGTGTGTTAGGTACTGCTGGGGTGTGTTAAGTACCGCTGAGATATGTTAGCTACCAGTGGGGTGTGTTAGCTACTGTTGGGGTGTGTTTGCTTCCAGTGGGGTGTGTTTCCTACCGGTGGGGTGTGTTAGGTACAGGTGGAGTGTGTTAGCTACCGGAGGGGTGTGTTGCTACTTGTGGGAGTTGTTAGCTACTGGTGGGGTGTGTTAGCTATCAGTTGGGGTTGTTAGCTACCGGTGGTGTGTGTTAGCTACTGTTGGGGTGTGTTAGCTACCGGTGGGGTGTGCTAGCTACCGGTGGTGTGTGTTAGGTACCGGTGGGGTGTGTTAGCTACCGGTGGGGTGTGTTAGCTACCGGTGGGGTGTGTTAGCTACCGGAGTGGTGTGTTAGCTATAGGTGGGGTGTGTTATCTACTGGTGGGGTTTGTAAGCTACCGGTTGGGTATGTTAGCTTCCTGTGGGGTGTGTTAGCTACCTGTGGTGTGTGTTAGCTACCGGTGGGATGTGTTAGCTACCAGTGGGGTGTGTTAGCTGCCGGTGGGGTATGTTAGCTACCGGTGGTGTGTGTTAGCTACCGCTGGGGTGTGTTAGCTACTTGTAGGGTGTGTTAGCTACCGGTGGGGTGTGTTAGCTACCGATGGGGTGTGTTAGGTACCGGTGGGGTGTGTTAGCTACCGGTGGCGTGTGTTATCTACCGGTGAGGTGTGTTAAGTACCGTTGGGGTGTGTTAGCTACCGGTGGGGTGTGTTTGCTACCGGTGGTGTGTGTTAGCTACCGGTGGGGTGTGTTAGCTACCGGTGGGGTGTGTTAGCTACCGATGGGGTGTGTTATGTACCGGTGAGGTGTGTTTGCTACCGGTGGTGTGTGTTAGCTACCTGTGGGGTGTGTTTGCTACCGGTTGGGTGTGTTAGCTACCAGTGGGGTTTGTTAACTACCAGTGGGGTGTGTTAGCTACCGGTGGGGATTGTTAGCTACCGGTGGGGTGTGTTAAGAAGATAAGGTGTTTTTTAATGGTGCTTTTGAAAATGATGGTTGAGTCGGCAGTTCTAGAGTTTTCAGGCGGTAGTTACAGATTTTAGGCCCTTTTATGTACATTGAATTATTGTGTAGATTTAGCCGGACAAGGGGAATATGTTTATGAAATGTTTATGAGATGTTTATGTCTGGTATTGTGCCTATGGGTTCTGTCATAACTATCAAAAAAGTGTTTTAGTTCAGGGTTAATTCTGGAATTCATGATTCTGTAAATATAGATTGCAGAGTAATAAGTGTGGATGTTCTGAAAAGTGAGTAAGTTTAGGTCTTTGAAAAGTGGGGGGTAGTGTTGCCTAGCATTGGATTGTGTGATAATTCTTTCTGCAACTTTTTGTTGGGTTATTAGTGGCTTTAGGTGGGTAATTTCTGTTGATCCTTAAGCACAAATTGCATATGTGAAGCAGGGATAGATGAGTGAATAGTATAGTGTGAGTAGGACTGATTGTGGTATGTAGTAACATTTTAGAGTGGAACTCAAACAGTTTTGGATACTTTTTTTGTTATTTGTTGGATTATGGTTGCTGAAATTCAGGGAACTGTCAAGGTGTAGGTCTAGGAATTTGCCCTCATTATGCTTAGCAATAGGAGCACTGTCGATCTTAATGTCGAGTTTTGTAACACTTGCTCTGTTACCAAACAGGATATAGAAGGTTTTGTCAGTATTAAGTGTAAGCTTATTGGCAGTCATCCAGGTTGATACTTTTAGGAGTTCTTCGTTAACAATAGTGTTGAATGAGGCAAAATTTGAGTGGGAGATGACATAAGTCGTGTCGTCAGCAAACAGAATTGGTTTCAGGTCTTGTGATTACGTTGGGAAGATCATTGATGAATAAGAGGAAGAGCAGGGAGACCAAGGACACTTCCCTGTGGTACTCCAGTATCGAGCGGTCGTGATGATGAGGTTGTGTCCATACCTGTTAGTAAGGTAGGATTTGAAATAAGTAAGTGCATGACCTCTTATACCATAATGGTCAAGTTTGTGGAGTAGGATGCCGAGGTTTACTGTATCAAAAGCTTTCCTTATGCCAATAAAAGTCCTAATGGATATTCCTTATTTTCCAGTGTAGTGTAGAGCATCGTATGTGCTTTTATTTTTCCTGAAGCCAAATTGGCATGGGATGAGTATGCCTTGTGCTGTTATAAACGAATATAGTCTCTTGTGCATGAGTTTTTCGAAGATTTTGGATCGTAACGGTAAGGTTTACAGGCCTGTATTTACACCTGTGGTCACCACCTTTGTGTATTGGTGTAACTCTTGCTGTCTTGAGTAGTGTCAGGAAGGTACTAGTTTCTAAGGAGTTGTTAAAAAGTAATGAAATAGCAGGCGATAGGGCATGAGCCGTTCGCTTGTATAATAATGGTGAGACTTGAGACAGATTCCCTGCTTTAATTTTAAGTGACTTGATAATCGAGATGACTTCGGTGGGCTCAGTAGGTGCAAGATAGAAGGAGAATGGGAAGTTTCCATTTAATTAGTCATTTGCTCGGGTGTTGGTACCTGGAATTTTACTGGCGAGGTTTGATCCTATGGTTGAGAAGAAGTCATTTATCTTGTTGACTGTATCAATAGGCTGTAATTCATTTGGTTTAGCTAGAACAATATCCCTGGTTTTTTTCAGTTGGTGGGTGTCTAGAATCTGAGAGAGTGTTTTCCAGGCCTTTTTTATATCTCCTCTTTTCGGTGAATCTACTGGAATAGTACAATTACTTGGCCTTTATTATCAGTTTGGTGAGAAATGATGCATAGCGTTTAAGAATATCTTTGTGTATTAAACCTGCTTATATTGCTTTTTGTACTGATGTTTCTTATTTATAGACCTTAGTATGCTGTTAGCCATGGGCAACCTCGCTATTTATTCATAATCTGTTTCATTTTTATAGGATAATGTTTGTTATATGGTCTAAGTAATATTTTAAGAAATATGTCAATCCAGTCATCGATATCATTGGCATTGGAGAATTCTGTAGGTCAGTCAACTGTCCGTAGCTCTGGTGTGAAGTTACTTATTGAGGCCTCATCATGAAGCCTAAAAGAAATTTTGTTGTATTCAAGCGGTTGTTTACCAGTGTTTGTTAAGAGGAAGGTGAGGTAGTGGTCAGTAGTGCTGTCTGTGATTATCCCTGATTTAAGTGGGACTAGTATAATGGTCTATATATGGTCAGTTATGGTTGCAGTTATCTCTGCCAGCCAGGTTGGTTTAGTTATAGTATGAGAAGTGTGCTGTTCATATTGTTGATGAAATCTGTTACTGGCTGGTCATCTGTTAGGCCCAGGTTGATGTTAAAGTATCTGGCTAAGAGTAGGTGGTGCTTATTCAATTGGATGTTTATTATTAGTGTCGTAGTTTATCACAAAAATTGTTTGTATATGGCATCCGGTGAATGGCGCAGATTGTATTAAGAGCCTTAAGGTTTTTTGCAGTAAAATTTGCAAAAATATATTCTGCATATTCATCATTAAAGCAAGTGGTGTTATAACAAGGTAGTTCATTACAGTAATAGATTGCAATACCTCCCCCAACTTGGTATGGTCTGTAGGATTAGATGCAATCTCTGGGTATATTCTTTCCATGTTTGTTTCGATGGGCTATTGATTAGTGTTGATATAATTTTGGTGCTTCGATTTTAGATGTTTTAAGGAATAAACTGGTGTATAATGCATACAATGAAGAATGACCAAATTAATTCATAGCATTAGAAATCTTCCGTATGAAGAAAGAGTGAAGTCCTTTAAATAACATTCACTTGTATGAAGAAGAATGAGAGGAGACATGATCGAAGTGGAAGATTGGTATTAAAAAAAGGGGTATATATAAGGTTTTGAGGATATCTCTCCAAGAGAGAACCCGCAATAATGGATTCAAATTAGATAAGTTTAGATTTAGGAAGGATATAGGAAAGTATTAGTTATGAAACAGGGAAGTTGAAGAGTGGAACAGTCTGCCCAGTAGGATTATAGAAGCTAAAACCTTGGGTAGTTTCAAGTTTAGGTTGGACAAATACATGGATGAGAGGGGTTGGATTTCAGTGGGACTTGTACGTGAGTAAATAGATTTGTCAGAGCTTATTGTTAGGGTGCACTGAAAGTGGGTTGGGAAATGTTCCGTTAGTGGGTTGGTATTGTAAAGGACCTGCCAAATATGTGTCAACAGGCCTACTGTAGTAATCGTTCTTTCTTATGTTCTTATGTGCTTATGCTGATTTAGAGGGAATCAGAAGTAAACTCATGTGTAAATGCAAACAACTCATCCGTCCCGAGTGATTTGCTCATGGAGAGGGATTTATGTGAGTCACTAATTTCTGCCGAGTGGATGTTGGTTGCTCAGAGGACCCGATAGATGATCACCACTCCAGCCTTGTCTGCCGAGTGGATGTTGGTTGCTCAGAGGACACGATAGATGATCACCACTCCAGCCTTGTCTGCCGAGTGGATGTTGGTTGCTCAGAGGACACGATAGATGAACACCACTCCAGCCTTGTCTGCCGAGTGGATGTTGGTTGCTCAGAGGACACGATAGATGAACACCACTCCAGCCTTGTCAAAAAAGTTATTTGGCACGACTTTCCTCATTTCCTGTGGAATAAAATAATATGAGAAATTTTAATATATATATATATATATATATATATATATATATATATATATATATATATATATATATATATATATATATATATATATATATATATATATGGCACGGCTGGCAATACTAGGAGAGGCAAGTGTCGGTCATGCTTACAGCTTCGTTGTCTCAACTCTAATGGTTTCCTCCGCAAACACGGTAGTTGCCCTGGTTCAGGATGTCCTCCTGTGGAAAGTGATGATCCAGAGCCACCTCAGGCACCTGAACCCACTCCAACAGATTTTATCTCATCAGACAATCTCTTGGAAGCAATTAAAGCAACAGGTACGAGGACACTCACACATATTCCCAAAGCAGCCCGTCCACACGCAGCTGGGAAACTTACAGACCTCCTGAAAAAAGTAAACGATGGTTCCACTATCTTAAATGCTCCACCAACCATCAAGGCATGGCACAACTTGCTACTTTTTGGCAATGTCTGCTTAGCTGTGCCGGAAAGAAGGGGAAAGAGGCTAGCCTCAATGATAATTAAATCCTTAAGAGATTTTCCTAGAGTTGATAACCTCATTCACCTTCCCCGTCAACACAAAAAAGGGAGAGGCAGAACCCCCACTCACTCTACTAACAGTGAAAAAGTCAGAGTCCAGGTGAGCAAGAAAATTGAAGAGGGCAACACAGTGGGGGCAATCAGAATTATTACCAGTGAAGATACAGTTGCTCCCAGGGATGCTGACACGGCTGAAGCACTTAGAGGAAAGCACCCTGCCAGGGAAACCAGTGCCACCAACAGTTCCAACACCTCTGTCCCCACTATGGAACCATTGATTGTGGAAGACTCAGACATTTACAAAGCAATAATGTCGTTCCCATCTGGCTCTGCTGGGGGTTACACTGGAATAAGGCCACAGCATTTAAAGGAAATGGTTAATCCAGTTATTGGGGAAATTGCAGAGACACTGCTTTCAGAGATCACAAGGTTCGTCAACAATTCCTTGGCTGGTCTGATTCCTGATGAAATTAGACCTTTCTTTTTTGGTGCAACACTTTGTGCACTTAAAAAGAAGGATGGAGGAATTCGGCCAATTGCAGTAGGCAACACCTTACGCCGCCTCGTATCCAAAGCTGCTGTCCGAAGTATTCGTGCACAGGCAGCCATGATGCTTCAACCAAACCAGCTTGGCTTTGGGGTCTCTCAAGGAAGTGAAGCAGCGGTTCATGCAACAAGGGCATATATCAACGACCTGCCTGAGGACAATGCAGTGGTAAAATTAGATTTCAAGAATGCATTCAATCTCCTGAAAAGAGACGTGGTATTAGCAGCAGTACAAGAACATTTCCCTGGTCTCTTCCCTTTTGTTTCAGCTGGGTATAGCAAGGAATCAATGCTTCTCTTTGGAGAGCATGAAATCACATCATCGGAGGGTGTCCAACAAGGAGATCCTCTTGCACCATTTCTCTTCTGTATTGCAGTTAGGGAAATCACAGTCAGACTGACCAGCGAGCTAAACATCTGGTTCCTAGATGATGGCACACTAGCAGGTACAAAGGAGTCCCTCCTACATGACCTTACACAGGTAATGACACGGGGACAGGAAATGGGTCTCATCCTGAATCCATCCAAATGTGAAATCATCTCAGTCAGTCAACAAGTGATAAATGCAGTGAGATCAAAACTACCAGGAGCAGCAGTCATTGCCCCCACAAATAGTGTCTTGCTAGGAGCACCTCTGGGAAGCAATGCCATTGACACAATTCTCAGGAAGAAATTGGAAGAGTTAAGGAGAATGGAACAACGAATAGGCAATCTGGACACCCACGATGCCTTGTACCTTCTCACAAAGTGCTTGAGTCTGCCCAGGTTGACATATTTCCTAAGATGTGCACCTTCATATGATAACCCTATACTGCACGAATATGACAGTATTCTGAGGCAGATTTTTACGAAAGTACTTAACCTTACTCTAGAAGACGGGCAGTGGAACCAAGCTACACTTCCAGTCAGACTAGGAGGCATTGGTGTCCGCAAGTCATCACAGATTGCGTTACCTGCTTTTCTGTCCTCGTGTATTGCATCCAGAGAGCTTGTAGCAGCGATTCTCCCTGAACATCTTAGGGACAAGATTGGAGCCCAGGACCAAAAATTCATTGACGGAGCAATGATCTGGGATAATCTAACGGGCTCAGAAACCAGACCTGCTCCCCCCAACAACTACAAACAATCGCACTGGGATGGTCCAATAGTGGAAAATATAGCCTCAACGATGCTTCAGAGTGTGTCAGGGAAGGATAGAGCCCGCCTCCTGGCAGTGAGAGCCCCTCATGCTGGGGATTTTCTGTTGGCTGTTCTCAACTCCAGCCTTGGCACACGCCTCGACCCGCAGACCATCCGCATCGGTGTTGCCCTTCGACTTGCCGCCCCTATTCTCGCCGAACACAGGTGTATTTGTGGCAGTGAAGCAGCAGACCGATTCGGGTACCATGGTCTTGTGTGCCGTAAATCCGAGGGAAAGATTGCAAGACATGAGGAGGTTAATAACATTATCAAGAGGAGCCTCACAACAGCTGGATGCCCAGCAGTAAGGGAGCCACCCCAACTATGCAGATCTGACGGCAGCCAGAAGCGTCCAGATGGTATCACCCTTCAAGCCTGGACAAATGGGAAGCAGGTGGTGTGGGACTATACATGTGCATCTACCTTGGCTGATACCTATCTCCAATACACCAGGGAGGAAGGAGGGGCAGCTGCCAGCTTTAGGGAGTCCCAAAAGTCTAGAAAATATGGAGAACTTGCCCATCATTATATGTTTGTTCCCATAGGCTCAGAGACCCTTGGCTCATGGGGAAAGAGTGCATCTATTTTCCTTAAGGAGCTGGGAAAAAGACTCATCAGGGTAACTAGGGATCCCAGGGCAGCTAGTTTTCTGTTCCAGCGGCTCAGTGCGGCTGTTCAAAGGGGTAATGCATGCTGCATTTTGGGCACACGCCCCAGCTCTTTGGAGCTGGATGAGATTTTCGCCTTATAATCGGTGATACACACGTAACAACATGTACCGTATATGCCACCTTTATATCAACAATGTATCTCTTAAATCTTCTGTGCCATATTATGTAATAAAATATTCCTATATATATATATATATATATATATATATAAATATATATATATATATATATATATATGTATATATATATATGTATATATATATATATATGTCGTGCCGAATAGGCAGAATTTGCGATCTTGGCTTAAATAGCAACGTTCATCTTGCCATATAAGACAAGTGAAAATTTGTGGATGCAATAATTTCCCCAAAATCATTCTGAACCTAACGAAAAAAATACATTTCACTGTGTTTGTTTAGTATTAAATTACTGTAATCAAATCTAAAAATATATTTAGTTGGGTTAGGCTAAAATAAATTGCTCTTGTTATAATAAGGTTAGGTAAGTTTTCTAAGTTTCTTTTGGTGCAAAATTAAAAAATTTTACATTAACATTAAGGAAAAAAATATATCTTCAAGCGTACAAGAGAAAATTTTAGAAAGGACTTAATTTTAAATGAGTTCTTGCTAATTGGCCAGTTTTACATATTCGGCACGACATATATATATATATATATATATATATATATATATATATATATATATATATATATATATATATATATATATATATATATATATATATATATACATATATATATATATATATATATATATATATATATATATGTGTGTGTGTGTGTGTGTGTGTGTGTGTGTGTGTGTGTGTGTGTGTGTGTGTGTGTGTGTGTGTATGTGTGTGTGTGTGTGTGTGTGTGTGTGTGAGTCAATACCGAAACCAAAATGAAGATGAGTGAAGTCAGTATCACTTCTTAAAAGATTTATAAATGTAAATTAAATATTCTATAACTAAATGACAAGGAAATAAGACAAAGAAACAGCAGAAAACTTTATTTTTCTTTCCTTAGATACAACGATAGGAAAGCAACCCTCTGAAGTGATTAAAATTAGTCAGTCTGAGAATTAAGGGCGGCACTAAAGTGTGCTAGGCAATCTCGAGCCATTCAGAGCTTTTGAAAATAGTCTAGTGTATCGGAGAGCCTAGCTTGTCTCTCCTGTGTGTTCAAGTCTTTATCTAGTTTTACCTGTGTGTTTGAGTCTTTCTCGCTCGTTTATTGTGTGTCTGATAATCTCGCTCGAATATTAAGTATCTGAGAGCCTCGCAAGTCTCTCTTCTGTGTTTGATAGTCTTGTTCATCTAGACTCTAGATTCTAGAGTCTGAGAGTCACCCACACCTCTCAGGTGACTTCAAGAGTCTCCCCCACCTCTCATGTGCATTTGAGAGTCCTGCACAGCTTCCTAACTTCCATATACTCCCTCTCACAGCATTCGAATCTCCTCCGGTAAGGTGGAAAGCATTAGGGACGTGCTTCCATAAGACACCTGCTGTCCCTGTCCCAGTTCACCCATCAGTTTAAAATGGGTACCTGGGTGTTAGTAGACTGGTGTGAGTCGTTTCCTGGGACAAAACTGACTTAATTTCCCCGAAATGTTCAGCATAACAAGGGGCTTTCTATATAGTAGTATGTCATTGTATACCTGTATGTCTGTATACCTTGTACATGTACTTGTAGCAAATAAAGATATTATTATTATTATTATTATTATTTCAGCTGAGCCCCCAGCTACACAGCACCTGATTCTCTGGCTTTACAACCTTGTGCCAATCAAATTACTGAAAGTGCTCAATGTGCTGTTTGATTATGTCAGTTCATAAAGAGGTCTCAGGGTGATGACTGTGTCTGTTCTAAGAGGAATCAGCTGTGCTAAACATCGGTGGACACAAAGAGTGTGTCTATGTTTGCAATGCCTTCAGAAAGCTGCTGATGAGCGAAACATAGCAAGTGTGAAGAGTACGTTACAGTTTATCCGATGAATGTCACACAACCATTGTGGTATGCCCTCCTGACCAGTGAACTAGCAATTAAGAGTATAACAGTCGTAGCCGCACTGTTATGCTAATTGTTGGTTCATTAACCAATCATATGAAAGTCTACCAACTCAGTTACATGTTTTCAACTTGTGAAGCTCAATTGGCAGGCTTTCTTTACTTCTGGGTGAAGACTTCTGACACAGGCTCTTGCCTGTATATACCATTTTGTAAATAATTGCTATACATGATGTAAATAATTATATGTTTGGAGAAAGAATACACGAATTATGATTTATCATTGTAATTCTATTTTGTTCTTTCACTGCCTAGACGAGAAGTTTGTTGATTTATTTATGAGTAGTTGTTACGGGTCCACAAGACACGAGTTTGGACATGAGTCCTTTCACCTGGCAGATTAGACAAGATCGTGTGGGCCTGTCGCACACGGTCACTGACAAAGTGTGTGTGCCTGTCGCACACAGTCACTGACAAAGTGTGTGTGCCTGTCGCACACAGTCACTGACAAAGTAGTGCTGAAAATTAGTAGCAACAAAAGGGTGAGAAATATAACTGCAATCATCTTCGAAAGTGATGTGACAGTGTTCACCTTCGTGAGTTATGTGACAGTGTTCACCTTCGTGAGTTATGTGACAGTGTTCACCTTCGTGAGTTATGTGACAGTGTTCACCTTCGTGAGTTATGTGACAGTGTTCACCTTCGTGAGTTATGTGACAGCATTCACCTTCGTGAGTGATGTGACAGTGTTCACCTTCGTGAGTTATGTGACAGTGTTCACCTTCGTGAGTTATGTGACAGTGTTCACCTTCGTGAGTTATGTGACAGTGTTCACCTTCGTGAGTTATGTGACAGTGTTCACCTTCGTGAGTTATGTGACAGTGTTCACCTTCGTGAGTTATGTGACAGTGTTCACCTTCGTGAGTTATGTGACAGTGTTCACCTTCGTGAGTTATGTGACAGTGTTCACCTTCGTGAGTTATGTGACAGTGTTCACCTTCGTGAGTTATGTGACAGTGTTCACCTTCGTGAGTTATGTGACAGCATTCACCTTCGTGAGTGATGTGACAGTGTTCACCTTCGTGAGTTATGTGACAGCATTCACCTTCGTGAGTGATGTGACAGTGTTCACCTTCGTGAGTTATGTGGCAGTGTTCACCTTCGTGAGTGATGTGACAGTGTTCACCTTTGTGAGTGATGTGACAGTGTTCACCTTCGTGAGTTATGTGACAGTGTTCACCTTCGTGAGTTATGTGACAGTGTTCATCTTCGTGAGTTATGTGACAGTGTTCATCTTCGTGAGTTATGTGACAGTGTTCATCTTCGTGAGTGATGTGACAGTGTTCACCTTCGTGAGTTATGTGACAGTGTTCACCTTCGTGAGTGATGTGACAGTGTTCATCTTCGTGAGTTATGTGACAGTGTTCACCTTCGTGAGTTATGTGACAGTGTTCATCTTCGTGAGTTATGTGACAGTGTTCACCTTCGTGAGTGATGTGACAGTGTTCATCTTCGTGAGTTATGTGACAGTGTTCACCTTCGTGAGTGATGTGACAGTGTTCATCTTCGTGAGTTATGTGACAGTGTTCACCTTCGTGAGTGATGTGACAGTGTTCATCTTCGTGAGTTATGTGACAGTGTTCACCTATCTTCATCTCCATCATAACACCCTGAGAAATTTTACCCTGACACAGCAACTTGTTGCTGCGAAAGAGAATGTGGGTGTTTATATATACTGTCTACCGTAGCATCAAGATGGTTCGTTAGGGTAAAAATTCTCTACGTGGAGATGAAGACAGGTGTGTAACAGCGTGTTTAAGGATGTGAAATGAAATTCGGGGTTCATGAGTATTGTGTTATATTTGGGGTGAGAAATGTGTTATGATAAACAGAATCAGGAAATGCATTATGATATTCAGGAGTATTTCATAGTTGTTTTTTTTTTTATTAAGATTGATTAGTTGATGGTGATCAGTGTCCTAGTTAATGGTGTGCATGTCTTCGATTTTGATGGTCATGTCTTAAGTGATCATGTCTAGTTTATGTTGGCCATGTCATAGTTTTTTAATGTTCTTTTCTTAGTTTTTGTGTTCATGCTTATAGTGTTCGTATCTTAATTTAAGTGTTCATGTCTTATGTGTTCATGTTTTTAGTACCTAGAGAGGGTTTAGGGGTTCAACGCACCCACGACCCGGTATGTGGCCAGGGCTCATGGTGGATTAGGGCCTGATCAACCACGCTGTTACTGTTGGCTGCACACAACCCGACATATGAACCACAGCCAGGCTGGTCAGGTGCTGACTTTAGGTGCCTGTCCAGTGCCTGCTTGGAGACAGCCAGGGGTCTATTGGTAATCCCCCTTATGTATACGGGGAGGCAAATGAACAGTCTTGGGCCCCTGACACTTATTGTGTTGTCTCTTATCGTGCTAGTGGCATCCCTGCTTCTTATTGGGGGGATGTTGCATCATTGGCCGAGTCTTTTGCTTTTATAGGGAGTGATTTTCGTGTGCAAGTTTGGTACTAGTCCTAGGATTTTCCAGGTGTATATAATCATGTATCTCTCCCGCCTGCGTTCCAGGGAGTACAGATTCAGGAACTTCAAGCGCTCCCAGTAATTGAGGTGTTTTATCTCGGTTATGCGCGCTGTGAAGGTTCTCTGTACATTTTCTAGGTCAGCAATTTCACCTGCCTTGAAAGGTGCTGTTAGTGTGCAGCAATATTCCAGCCTAGATAGAACAAGCGACCTGAAGAGTGTCATCATGGGCTTGGCATCTCTAGTTTTGAGGGTTCTCATTATGGGTTCTGGTGGCCTGGTGGCCTGGTGGCTAAAGCTCTCGCTTCACATGACGAGGGTCTGGGTTCAATTCTCAACCAGGGTAGAAACATTGGGCGTGTTTCTTTACACCTGTTGTCTATGTTCACCCATCAGTAAAATGGTACTTGGGTGTGTTAGTCGACTGGTGTGGGTCGCATCCCGGGACACTGACCTAATTTGCCCGAAATGCTCAGCATAACAAGGGGCTTTCTATATAGTAGTATATCATTGATGTCAGCTATGGTCTGTATACCTTGTACATGTACTGGTAGTAAATAAAGATATTTTTATATTATATTATATTGTATTATCCATCCTGTCATTTTTCTAGCAAATGTGATTGATACACTGTTATGGTCTTTGAAGGTGAGATCCACTGACATGATCACTCCCAGGTCTTTTATGTTAGTTTTTTACTCTATTGTATGGTTGGAATTTGTTTTATACTCCGATATAGTTTTAATTTCCTCATATTTTCCACATCGGAGTAATTGAAATTTCTCACCACTGAACATCATATTGTTTTCTGCGGCCCATTTAAAGGTCTCGTTGATATCCGCCTGGAGTCTTGCAGTGTCTGCAATGGAGGACACTGTCATGCAAATTCGGGTGTCATCTGCCAAGGAAGACACAGTGCTGTGGCTTACGTCCCTGTCTATGTCAGAAATGAGGATGAGGAACATGAGGGGAGCGAGTACTGTGCCTTGTGGAACTGAGCTTTTCACCGTAGCCGCCTCAGACTTTACTCTGTTTACTACTACTCTTTGTGTTCTATTTGTTAAGAAATTATAGATCCCTCTATCAACTTTTCCTGTTATTCCTTTATCACGCATTTTGTGCTCTATTACACCATGGTCACACTTTTCAAAGGCTTTTGCAAAGTCTGTGTATACTACATCTGCATTTTGTTTGTCTTCTAGAGCATCCAAGACCTTGTCATAGAGGTCAAGTAGTTGGGACAGACAGGAGCGACCTGCTCTAAACCTGGGGGTTTAGAGCAGGGTTGTGTAACTGATGGGTATCTAGATGGGTGGTGATCTTCCTTATTAGAACCCTTTCAAAGATTTTTACGATATGGGACGTTAGCACTATCGGTCTCTAGTTCCTTGCTATTGTTTTACTGCCCCCTTTATGGAGTGGGGCTATGTCTGTTGTTTTTAGTGTGTGTGGGATGAGCCCTGTGTCCATGCTCCCTCTCCATAGAATGCTGAAGGCACGCGATAGAGGCTTCTTGCAGTTCTATATTAACACGGAGTTCCATTAGTCTGGGCCTGGGGCAGAGTGCATGGGCATGTCATTTATCGCCTTTTCGAAGTCATTTGGCTTCAGGATAATATCAGATAGGTTCGAGTCTACCAAATTCTGTGGCTCTCTCATAAAAAAATTCATTTAGGTCTTCGACTCTCCGTCTGGTTAGTGGTTCGCTAAAAACCGAGTCATATTGGGACTTGAGTAGCTCATTCATTTCCTTCCTGTCATCTGTGTAGAACCCATGTCGTTTAAGTTGCTGCCCAATACTGGATGTTGTTCTCGACTTTGATTTGGCATAAAAAAAAGAAATATTTTGAGTTCCTGTCAATTTCAGCTATGGCTTTTAGTTCTTCCCACATTTCTTGACTCCTGTAAGATTCCTTGAACTTTAGTTCGATGTTTGCTATTTCTCTGACCAGTGTCTCCCTACGTATTACAGATATATTGGTCTCTTTTAGCCGCTCTGTTATTCTTTACCTTCGCCTGTATAGGGAGCGACTTTCTCTTTCTAGTTTACATCTTCTCCTTTTCCTTAAAGGAATATGCAATGAGCATACCTCGAGTGCCACAATAATATTTAGTGATCTTTTCTTAGTTATTGAGGTTCATGTTTTTAGTGTTCCTGTCTCAAACGATTATGTTTTTAGTGTTCATGTCTTAGGTGCTCATGTTTTTAGTGATCATATCTTAGTTTCTGTGTTCATGAGAGAAAGAGAGAGGAAGAGAGAGAGAGAGAGAGAGAGAGAGAGAGAGAGAGAGAGAGAGACAGACAGACAGACAGACAGACAGAGACAGAGACAGAGACAGAAAAGGGAGAGGGGAAAGAGTGAGAGAGTGTGAATGTTGCGTGCAGTGTACTCACCTACTTTTGGTGGTAGAGGGTCGAGAGGGGTAGAGTGGTCGGTAAGTGGGTAGTGGTAGGGGTGGTGAGGGGGAATGCCTGAGTGGGTGGAGTGGGGGTTTCTTGTTTGCTAGAGTATGGGTTAGGGAGGGGAGACTGTGAGGGTGGGAAACCTTGAGGGGGGTGGGGAAACTGTTATTGGAGATGCCGATCTATGCTTGTGTGCTCAGAAATAATCTGCGCATCATCCTTCTATGTATTAATATACTAACAACGTACTAATAATACTAACAATAACAATAATATACTAATAATACTTAGCTTCTACAAGCCAGAACACTGCACTGTGTGTTTACAGTCCTTCGTATACCCACGTATATAATGTACCAACAACATACTAATAGTTGAAGATTGGTTTTTTCAAACCATTCATCACATACTAATAGTACTAACCCTAACAATAGTAATACCAATAATACTAATATCAATATACCAATAATACTAACAGTCAGCTTCTACATACATGAACATGTATGCCCACGTATGCACTACATGTATGCCCACGTATGTACTACATGTGTACCCAATAACTGGTTCGCCGATTGCACTTTGTATGCTTAAATCTTATCTCCTAAAATTGGTGTCAGGTCTGTAGTCCTATTGACCTGCACTTACTCCTGCATGCACACACCTCCTACCAAATGCTGCATGCTGTATGTATGATAATCACTCCGGAGCAGGGTTTGTGACAGCCTGCTACCAGCGACTGCAGGGCCAGCTCTATCGCTCAACCTCCCCTTTTACCACAAACATAGATGATTTGTACATTATGCCTGTGGAGGTGTCCATCCTGATGCTCGCTGTATGATGACTCTCCTGCTCCTTGCCCTTTTCCACTTCTGCCCCTCTTCAATTATTCTATTCTTATTACCCATTTGAGCCCTTATTTACTACACTCGTCACTTGTATATTGCTACTTTTGGTAAGTTACACTTCACTTTTGGTAAATTACGCTTCTTATTTGTAATGACACAAAATCTGCTATGGCAACACCACTTCCAGGAGGCCTACTGCCTCTCACTTTCTCTGGTTATATATATTTTTTCTTCCTTCTCTTGTTAACTTTTCACACTGGCAGTATGCTACCTCACAGTTTGCTCGTTAACAAACCTCTCTTAATTTTTGACTTTCTGATTTTCGTCACTCGCTTTTTACTTTGTATATTTGTAACTGTGTGGCAACAGGTACCTACGACGCCTCTAACGAATTGGCATTTTCAAATTTTGTTGTATAATTTCAGGTTTCCTCTCGCCTTTTTTTAACTAATAACTTTGGTTATCACTTGTAAGGTAGTTCACTGACGTTGTCACTACCACTGGTTGTTGTCAGCAGCTAATCCACGCCCTAAAAACACTAAGGTTCTCGGAACCTTGTGATCCATTACACTCTACCGCCGTGTGAGTACTCACCTAGTTGTACTGCATTCGCTGCCTGACCACGGTAGAGTGCGGTTGTGCTCTGCACCCCTCTGCTGTTTGTAGGCGAGCTCCCTTGTTAGTTACCTGGCTGCAGTGGTGTGAAGTGGTGCTGTCATGCCTCTGCTAACAATATAGGTGCACTGTGATTGTCAAGATGGCAGTTAGTCTGAGACGCCGGATAAATACTGTAGGCATTGAGCTACTTAGAGGAACGATAACGCCTAGTTCTGCGCAAGCCTTATTGCCAAAGATCATCTGGGAGACATATGGCATACAAGATAGTGACTTGTATGGAGTAGCATTAAATAGAGGCCAAAGAATTTTCGTCAAACTACTATCGGCAACGGTTTATGAATCGTTAGTCACCAGGTTTCAGGACGTAAGTCTAAGCGTCACACCAGCTGTCAGTGTAAGAATGATAGATGTTTCACGGCATTATACGTGGGTCAAGTTACGCAACGTTCCCTTTGAGGCGGACGAGGCGGATATCAGGAAAGTTTTTGAGACGTATGGGATGGTGCACTATGCTCAACATGGTACGTGGGCGGAAGGCGCCTATGCTGGTCTGCCAGAGGGTTCTTTCAACCTCAAAATGACTTTGAGGCACCCAATACTGTCCTATGTGTATCTACAAGAATTCAGGATGCAGGTAATGGTTATGTACCCAGGGCAACGACGTGCGTGCCGCCTATGTGGTGAGTATGATCACATAGCAGCGACCTGTGACAAGCGAAGACGTGTGCCTGGACCTGTGGTGGACGTCGCAGCCCCTGCTTCAAAGGTGGCAGGTGAGGAACAAACATCGGAAGGAGGGCGTGGTGTCTTGTGGAGCGAGATAGTGGACCGGGCACACAGGACTGGTGGTGAGTTGGAGTCCCTCCCCCAGCTGCCTGATCAGGTGTCGTCTCCTGTGGATAAGGAGGAGCAGGAGAAGGTTCTTGAGATCGAGGAGGATTTGGTCGAGGTTTTGAAGACTTTGTCACCGCTTGAGAAGGACGTTACATTCAGATGTAACGGTGTCATCGGAGAGTCGTCGCTTCCAGAAAGTTGGAGACGTGATATTTTGGGACGTGATGGTGGTTTGGAGTCGTCCACTGAATCATTAAGCCGTTCTCAGGTGGAGGTGGAGGTTCATCGAGAGGCAACATCTGACCAAGACATGTGTAACAGGACTGTCACTAGAAAGAGGGCGGCTACATCAGATTCTGATGACGTCTTAATGCCTGCACAAAGGCCTGGGAAACAGACTGAGGTGAAGTGTGAAGGTAGTGGTGTAGGTGGTGGTAGCCAAAGAAGGGGGGGGGGGAAGAGAGCACTCTGAAGGTGTTAAACTTAAATTCAAGCTCTGGAGTTGTAAAGAGTGATGAGAGGAGGCAGGGGTGGAAACTTTAATAGGCCTTAGGTGTATGTCTGTAAATGTTAATGGCTCATGTAGCGGTATGAAGAGAGATTGGTTTCGTAATTTCCTGAATAAATCTAGAGTGGATGTTGTGTTCCTGCAGGAGCACAATTTTAAAGAGGGTAGAGTGTTGGAGGTGGCAGGATTTCGAGTAGTTACCCTGCCATCTCCCCGTCTAAAAGGTGGTGTGGGAATTTTAATAAGGGAGACGAGCCCGTTTGTTTTGCAGAGAAGCGAAGGGGGAGGGGGAGGGAGGGTGTTGCGTGTGGATGGGTGGTGTGTATGCGCCGGCAGAAAATAACATACAGGTAAAGAATGATTTTGTGTGTGAGGATCTTGTGTTTTTCTTAAGTGCACTGCCAGAGGTGGCAATAGTTGGTGGGAACTGGAATAGTGTAATCAGGGTGGCTGATGTGGACCCAAAAGGGGCTGGATATATGTCTGTGGCTCTTAGAGATTTATTAAGGGATGTTAGGTTACGTGATGCCTTTGGGCAGGGGGTGGTTGGGAATAATTTTCCTATGGATGAAATAGCTGAAATAAAGGGGAGGTTGAGGGTGTTGCAAGCTGTAAGGGTGCAGGAAGGGGTGGAAGAAGTGCTTTGGGGCGACAAGCCGTCAGCGTGTGTTTTGCGGCATCAAAAGCAAAGGCAGGCGGTGACAGCTATCCCATGTTTAGAGGTAACGGAGATGGTTGGGAATTATAGAGCAGGGCAGGAGATACGAACCACGAAGGGGATGTGTGCGTATGCGGAGGCTTGGTACGAGAAGTACTGGAAAAGTGGGGGGGGGGTGACGCGGCGTTAGACAAGGTGTGTACGTATGTGACGTGTAGTTTAGGAAATAGTGATAGAAAGGCTTTAGGTGGGCCTATTACGGCAGAGGAAATAGAGAATGCGTTAAGAGGAATGAGGAAGGGGAAAGCTCCAGGTATTGACGGTCTCCCGGTAGAATTTTATTTGCAACATTGGACGTTAATACGGGGATTTATGGTTAGGTTATTTAATCGTATGAAGGAGAAGGGTAAGTTGGGGGAGAAGCAGGCAGCAGCAGTTGTAGTGTTGGTTCTGAAGGGCAAGGGTCAGCCCACCCTACGGGAGTACCGAGCCATATCGCTGATGTGTGCAGACTATAAGGTTTTTGCTAAAATTTTAGGTAATAGGTTCAAATGTGTTGTGGGGAGGGTGGTGTCAAAATCTCAGTTTGGGTTGCAGGGAAGGTCGATGACTGAAGGACATGGGATACTGCGAAGTTTTGTGGAAGCTAAGGGTGGGGGGTGAAGGGGCGGCTTTGTTGGCTCTAGATTGGCAGGGAGCATATGATAGAGTGGAAAGGGAAGCTTTGCAGGTTATACTTAGGAGACAGGGTTTTGGGGAGGAAATAGTCGAGTGGGTAAATATGTTGTACAAGGGGGCGAAAATGAGGATACAGATTAATGGATGTATGGGGAGAGAGATTGCAATGGGTAGAGGCCTTAGACAGGGATGCCCCATGTCCCATATACTGTTTGCGTATTTCCAAGACCCCTTTTATAGGATGGTTGACCGTAGCTTATGTACTCCAGGTGAGGGAAGTGTTGGGGGTGGGAGGGCTTGGCCGGGTTTAATTGGATACGTTGACGACACCACTGTTCTCATTCGTGAAGGGATGTCAGTGGGAGTGTTGGACGAGGTTGTGCAATTATTTGGAAGTGCCACAGGAATGCAGGTAAATAGTGCGAAGTCAAGGTGCATGGGGTTGGGTTCTTGGGTGAGGGGGAGATGTAATGTTGTTAAAGAATGGGCGGTGTCATTACAGATTTGTGGTATTATTTATATTAATGACATGATTGCGGCGCGGGTGGAAAGCTCGAATAGGTTAGTGGAAAGGATCGTGGGGCGTATAGGTGTTTTGAGACCCCAGCACCTAACTCTTATACAGCGAGTGATAGTTGTAAACATTTTATTGTATAGTAAGATTTGGCACGTCGCAGCTGTGTTCCCAATTACAGGGACAGCGATTGCGGAAATTCTAAGACGGGTGTACAAATTTTTGTGGGGTTCACGTTGTGATTGGTTAAGGAGAGAAGTTGTAATGTTACCTGTAAGTCAGGGTGGGTTGGGGTTGATGGATTTGAGACGGAGGGCTAAGTGTGTGTTTATTAAATGGGAAGTGTTGCGTGAGGGTGTGAACGCGGGGCAGTTGGGAAGGATACACGACTGGCTGGTTATGTGGTATCGAGGAATGGAGTTGAGTGAATGCGAAATCGTATTGAGGGCCGTGATGTTGGTTAGGGAAATGAGATAAGGGATTTGTGTAGGTTGCTTGTAGGTAGGTGCGTTGTCCCAGTTGAGGGTTTGTTCCCCATGTATGCGTGGAAGAGTATTTGGTTTAGATTTAGTAAAATGAAGTTAAACCCTCGGGCGCGTGAGGTGATGTTTCGTTTTCTGCATGGGATCCTTCCGTCTGGTGAGATACTACGAAACAGAAAGGTTGTAGAGGGTGGGGGGTGTGGTATCTGTGGAGGGGTTGAGACTGCGTTCCATGTAGTTTACTTTTGTGAAGGGCTAGAGGAGGTCAGGTGCTGGTTACGTAGGTTGGTACAGAGGGTGGGAGGCCGTGCTTTATGCGTGCTTTAAGTCTAGATATGGGTGGGTTAGACGAGGGTGTCATAAGAGCTTTATATTATATCATGGTAGATTATATATATATATATATATGTCGTGGGTGATGAGGGGGAGAGGGGATAGTGAAGAACGAAGGAAGGTTCTTGCGGTAACGTTCTATCGTACGATGTGTCGTAACAGAGATTTGTATGGGAGGAGGTGGGATCAAGTTTTCTCAGAGGGGTATAGAATGCTAACGTTAGGGATTCTCGTAAATCTGTGAATGATAATGGGTGAGTGAAGGGGTTTTCATAGGTTGTGAGGGAGTCAGGGGGTCACAGCGGGCTCGCCTCCTCGGGGGTGGGGGGGTCGTGAGAGTGTTGTGAATGTGGGTTTGGAATGGTTTCCTGGTTTTCATTGAGACTTTATGGCATTACACCTTGTGCTTATCTTGCCAAGTGTGGATGTAGAGCTCAATGACTCGTTATATCGATATAACACTTTTCAGGAATGTAGGTATATATATAGTAGGTTTTTTTTATGTATTATTTTGATTCTTGAGTAATAAGTTCTATGCGATATGAAGTGTGTTTTAGTTTGTATTTATGTTACGTGCTGGGTTTTTGCATGATGAGATATACTTATGAACTGTTTTGCTTTGTGCATACAGTGCATCTGACTGATGTGGTTTTGTGAAACATTTTGCGTGTATGTGTGTGTGTGTGTGTGTGTGTGTGTGTGTGTGTGGGTGTGTGTGTGTGTGTGTGTATACTCACCTAGTTGTACTCATCTAGTTGAGGTTGCGGGGGTCGAGTCCGAGCTCCTGGCCCCGCCTCTTCACTGATCGCTACTAGGTCACTCTCCCTGAACCGTGAGCTTTATCATACCTCTGCTTAAAGCTATGTATGGATCCTGCCTCCACTACATCGCTTCCCAAACTATTCCACTTACTGACTACTCTGTGGCTGAAGAAATACTTCCTAACATCCTCGTGATTCATCTGTGTCTTCAGCTTCCAACTGTGTCCCCTTGTTACTGTGTCCAATCTCTGGAACATCCTGTCTTTGTCCACCTTGTCAATTCCTCTCAGTATTTTGTATGTCGTTATCATGTCCCCCCTATCTCTCCTGTCCTCCAGTGTCGTCAGGTTGATTTCCCTTAACCTCTCCTCGTAGGACATACCTCTTAGCTCTGGGACTAGTCTTGTTGCAAACCTTTGCACTTTCTCTAGTTTCTTTACGTGCTTGGCTAGGTGTGGGTTCCAAACTGGTGCCGCATACTCCAATATGGGCCTAACGTACACGGTGTACAGGGTCCTGAACGATTCCTTATTAAGATGTCGGAATGCTGTTCTGAGGTTTGCTAGGCGCCCATATGCTGCAGCAGTTATTTGGTTGATGTGCGCTTCAGGAGATGTGCCTGGTGTTATACTCACCCCAAGATCTTTTTCCTTGAGTGAGGTTTGTAGTCTCTGGCCCCCTAGACTGTACTCCGTCTGCGGTCTTCTTTGCCCTTCCCCAATCTTCATGACTTTGCACTTGGAGGGAGTGAACTCCAGGAGCCAATTGCTGGACCAGGTCTGCAGCCTGTCCATATCCCTTTGTAGTTCTGCCTGGTCTTCAATCGAGTGAATTCTTCTCATCAACTTCACGTCATCTGCAAACAGGGACACCTCAGAGTCTATTCCTCCCGTCATGTCGTTCACAAATACCAGAAACAGCACTGGTCCTAGGACTGACCCCTGTGGGACCCCGCTGGTCACAGGTGCCCACTCTGACACCTCGCCACGTACCATGACTCGCTGCTGTCTTCCTGACAAGTATTCCTTGATCCACTGTAGTGCCTTCCCTGTTATCCCTGCTTGGTCCTCCAGTTTTTGCACCAATCTCTTGCGTGGAACTGTGTC
This sequence comes from Cherax quadricarinatus, assembly GCF_038502225.1. Taxonomy (NCBI): domain Eukaryota; kingdom Metazoa; phylum Arthropoda; class Malacostraca; order Decapoda; family Parastacidae; genus Cherax; species Cherax quadricarinatus. Next base: position 11,628,610 of record NC_091347.1, on the reverse strand, counting down.
AAACGCCTTCTTGCAGTCCAAGAATATGCAATCCACCCACCCCTCTCTCTCTTGTCTTACTGCTGTCACCATGTCATAGAACTCCAGTAGGTTTGTGACACAGGATTTCCCGTCCCTGAAACCATGTTGGCTGCTGTTGATGAGATCATTCCTTTCTAGGTGTTCCACCACTCTTCTCCTGATAATCTTCTCCATGATTTTGCATACTATACATGTCAATGACACTGGTCTGTAGTTTAATGCTTCATGTCTGTCTCCTTTTTAAAGACTGGGACTACATTTGCTGTCTTCCATGCCTCAGGCAATCTCCCTGTTTCGATAGATGTATTGAATATTGTTGTAAGGGGTACACATAGCGCCTCTGCTCCCTCTCTCAATACCCATGGGGAGATGTTATCTGGCCCCATTGCCTTTGAGGTATCTAGCTCACTCAAAAGCCTCTTCACTTCTTCCTAGGTTGTGTGCACTGTGTCCAGCACATGGTGGTGTGCCCCACCTCTCCATCTTTCTGGAGCCCCTTCTGTCTCCTCTGTGAACACTTTGAATCTCTTGTTGAGTTCCTCACATACTTCACGGTCATTTCTTGTTGTCTCTCCTCATTCCTTCCTTAGCCTGATTACCTGGTCCTTGACTGTTGTTTTCCTCCTGATGTGGCTGTACAACAGTTTCGGGTCAGATTTGGCTTTCGCTGCTATGTCATTTTCATATTGTCTTTGGGCCTCCCTTCTTATCTGTGCATATTCGTTTCTGGCTCTACGACTGCTCTCCTTATTCACCTGCACACTTGGTTTTTGCCTCCCTGCATCTTTGGGTAAACCATGCGCTCATCCTGGCTTTTTCATTATTCCTGTTACCCTTGGGTACAAACCTCTCCTCAGCCTCCTTGCATTTTGTTGCTACTTATTCCATCATCTCATTAACTGGCTTCCCTGCTAGTTCTCTGTCCCACTGAACCCCGTTCAGGAAGTTCCTCATTCCTGTGTAGTCCCCTTTCTTGTAGTTTGGCTTCATTCGTCCTGGCCTTCCTGCTTCTCCCTCCACTTGTAGCTCTACTGTGTATTCGAAGCTTAAAACCACATGGTCACTGGCCCCAAGGGGTCTTTCATATGTGATGTCCTCGATATCTGCACTACTGAAGGTGAATACTAAGTCCAGCCTTGCTGGTTCATCCTCTCCTCTCTCTCTTGTAGTGTCCCTTACGTGTTGGTACATGAAGTTTTCCAGTACCACCTCCATCATCTTAGCCCTCCATGTATCTTGGCCCCCATGCGGGTCCAAGTTCTCCCAATCGATCTCCTTGTGGTTAAAGTCACCCATGATCAGGAGCTTTGCCCTGCAAGCATGAGCTTTTCCGGCCACTCTAGCCAGTGTGTCAACCATCGCTCTATTGCTCTCGTCGTACTCTTGCCTTGGCCTCCTGCTGTTCTGCGGTGGGTTATACATCACTTGTGATGTTTAACCCACATAGTGATTACATAGCGTTCCCGCTATGTAATCACTTTCTTCTCCGCTGTCTCCTCTCTCCAGCTCAGCTGTGTGTGTGTGTGTGTGTGTGTGTGTGTGTGTGTGTGTGTGTGTGTGTGTGTGTGTGTGTGTGTGTGTGTGTGTATCCCTTTCTATTGTATTGAGCCTTTGCCATGTGTCAGGCATTATGTAAATCTTTATATATGTATGATTCGATTCTTTCTTAAGTTTATAATTTAGGTCTGTACCCTGATACTGGTTTGGTGTCATGCTAAGTTCTTGATGTAAGTTTTAGTCTGTATGGTATACAGACATATCTAGACAGTTTAGTGACGTAGTCCATTTGTGTCTGAGATTACGTATATGGGTTTATTGTAACAGTATTACGCATTCAGTTTTTGAGTTCTAAGCTGTATTCTTTGTATGTTTATTTGTATATTGGTATATGTAAAGCTGTATTGTTAGGGATACGTATGTAGATGTTCTAGTAAGATTATGATGCTAGGTTTTGGTTTATTGATTAATGCGAAGGATGGGATTTAATTGATATAACTTCTTTGTATATTTACTTTTCTAGTGTATTGAGCCTTTGTCAGATGTCATGTTATATGTAACATTTATATATATGTAAGGTGTTGATTCAAGAATGTGTGTATATGTCAGTTCACGACCCTGTGACCGTATTTATGTTATTATTTATGTTAAACTGTATTGCTTTCAAATAAAATATAAAAAAATAAGTTGTACTCATCTAGTTGAAGTTGCAGGGGTCGAGTCCAAGCTCCTGGCCCCGCCTCTTCACTGGTCGATACTAGGTCACTCTCCCTGAACCGTGAGCTTTATCATACCTCTGCTTAAAGCTATGTATGGATCCTGCCTCCACTACATCGCTTCCCAAACTATTCCACTTACTGACTACTATGTGGCTGAAGAAATACTTCCTAACATCCCTGTGATTGATCTGTGTCTTCAACTTCCAACTGTGTCCCTTTGTTGCAGTGTCCCATCTATGGAACATCCTGTCTTTGCCCACCTTGTCAATTCCTCTCAGTATTTTGTATGTCGTTATCATGTCCCCCCTACCTCTCCTGTCCTCCAGTGTTGTCAGGTTGATTTCTTTTAACCTCTCCTCGTAGGACATACCTCTTAGCTCTGGGACTAGTCTTGTTGCAAACCTTTGCACTTTCTCTAGTTTCTTTACGTGCTTGGCTAAGTGTGTGTGTGTGTGTGTGTGTGTGTGTGTGTGTGTGTGTGTGTGTGTGTGTGTGTGTGTGTACTCACCTAGTTGAGGTTTCATGGGTCGAGTCCTAGCTCCTGGCCCTGCCTCTTCACTGGTCACTACTAGGTCACTCTCCCTGAACCGTGAGCTTTATCATACCTCTGTGTGTGTGTGTGTGTGTGTGTGTGTGTGTGTGTGTGTGTGTGTGTGTGTGTGTGTGTGTGTGTGTGTGTGTGTGTGTGTGTGTGTGTGTGTGTGTGTATTCACCTATTTGTGGTTGCAGAGGTCGAGTCTTAGCTCCTGGCCCCGCCTCTTCACCGGTTGCTACTGGGCACTCTCTCTCCCCGCTCCATGAGCTTTATCAAACCTCGTCTTAAAACTGTGTATGGTTCCTGCCTCCACTACGTCATTTTCTAGGCTATTCCACTGCCTTACAACTCTATGACTGAAGAAATACTTCCTAATATCTCTCTGACTCATTTGTGTCTTCAACTTCCAATTGTGGCCTCTTGTTTCTGTGTCCCCTCCCTGGAACATCCTGTCTTTGTCCACCTTGTCTATTCCACGCAGTATTTTATATGTCGTTATCATGTCTCCCCTGACCCTCCTGTCCTCCAGTGTCGTCAGGCCGATTTCCCTTAATCTTTCTTCATAGGACATTCCCCTTAGCTCTGGAACTAACCTTGTGGCAAACCTTTGTACTTTCTCTAGTTTCTTGACGTGCTTTATCAAGTGCGGGTTCCAAACAGGTGCTGCATACTCCAGTATGGGCCTGAAATACACGGTGTACAGTGTCTTGAACGATTCCTTACTAAGGTATCGGAATGCTGTTCTCAGGTTTGCCAGGCGCCCATATGCTGCAGCAGTTATCTGATTGATGTGTGCTTCCGGAGACATGCTCGGTGTTATACTCACCCCAAGATCTTTCTCCTTGAGTGAGGTTTGCAGTCTTTGGCCACCTAGCCTATACTCTGTCTGTGGTCTTCTGTGACCTTCCCCTATCTTCATGACTTTGCATTTGGCAGGATTAAATTCGAGAAGCCATTTGCTGGACCAGGTGTCCAGTCTGTCCAGGTCTCTTTGAAGTCCTGCCTGGTCCTCATCAGATTTAATTCTCCTCATTAACTTCACATCATCTGCAAACAGGGACACTTCTGAGTCTAACCCTTCCATCATGTCGTTCACATATACCAAAAATAGCACTGGTCCTAGGACCGACCCCTGTGGGACCCCGCTCGTCACAGGTGCCCACTGTGATACATCATTACGTACCATGACTCGTTGTTGCCTCCCTGTCAGGTATTCTCTGATCCATTGCAGTGCCCTTCCTGTTATATGCGCCTGATGCTCTAGCTTCTGCACTAATCTCTTGTGAGGAACTGTGTCAAAGGCCTTCTTGCAGTCCAAGAAGATGCAATCAACCCACCCCTCTCTCTCGTGTCTTACTTCTGTTATTTTATCATAAAACTCCAGAAGGTTTGTGACACAGGATTTGCCTTCCGTGAATCCGTGCTGGTTGGCATTTATACTCTTGTTCAGTTCCAGGTGCTCCACCACTCTCCTCCTGATAATCTTCTCCATAATTTTGCATACTATACACGTCAATGACACAGGTCTATAGTTTAGTGCCTCTTTTCTGTCTCCTTTTTTAAAAATGGGAACTACATTTGCCGTCTTCCATACCTCAGGTAGTTGCCCAGTTTCCAGGGACGTGTTGAAGATTGTAGTAAGTGGCACGCACAACATATCTGCTCCCTCTCTAAGGACCCACGGGGAGATGTTGTCCGGTCCCATTGCCTTTGAGGTATCGATGTCCCTTAGCAGTTTCTTCACCTCCTCCTCATCTGTATGTATGTCGTCCAACACTTGTTGGTGTATTCCTTGCTGGTGTCCCCATCTGGTCTGTCCCCCCAGAGTCCTTCCTGTCTCTACTGTAAATACTTCCTTAAATCTCGTGTTGAGCTCCTCACATACCTCTTGATCGTTTCTTGTGAGTTCTCCACCTTCTTTCCTCAGCCTTATCACCTGGTCCTTGACTGTTGTCTTCCTCATAATGTGGCTATACAGCAGTTTCGGGTCAGATTTGACTTACGATGCTATGTCGTTTTCATACTGTCGCTGGGCCTCCCTCCTTATCTGTGCATACTCGTTTCTGGCTCTTCTACTAATCTCCTTGTTTTCCTGGGTCCTATGCCTCCTGTACCTTTTCCATTCTCTGTTGCACTTAGATTTTGCCTCCCTACACCTTCGGGTAAACCAAGGACTCGTTTTGGTCTTCCTATTATTTCTGTTTCCCTTGGGAACAAAACTTTCCTCTGCCTCCTTGCACTTTGTTGCCACATATTCCATCATCTCGTTTACTGATTTTCCTACCATTTCTCTGTCCCACTGAACCTCCTGCAGGAAGTTTCTCATACCTGTGTAGTCCCCCCTTTTATAGTTTGGCCTGTCCCCTTCAGTTCCTGTTACCTTCTCCACTTGTAACTCTACTATATAATCAAAACTCAGAACCACGTGATCGCTAGCTCCAAGGGGCCTCTCGTAAGTGATGTCTTCAATGTCTGAACTGCTCAGGGTGAACACAAGATCCAGTCTTGCTGGCTCATCCTCCCCTCTCTCTCTGGTTGTGTCCCTGACATGTTGATGCATGAGGTTTTCAAGTACCACATCCATCATCCTGGCTCTCCATGTTTCGGGACCCCCATGTGGCTCCAGGTTTTCCCAGTCAATCTCCCTGTGGTTGAAATCGCCCATTACCAGTAACTTTGCTCTGCTCGAGTGAGCTCTTCTTGCCACCTCAGCCAGTGTGTCCACCATCACCCTGTTGTTTTCTTCGTACTCCTCTCTTGGCCTCCTGCAGTTCTGGGGTGGGTTATACATCACTCCAATGACTACTTTATGTTCTCCGGACTGAATTGTACCTACAATGTAGTCTCTTTCTCCAATCATGTCCATGCCTTCCATTTCCTCAAATCCCCATCGGTGTTTTATGAGCAGTGCAACCCCTCCTCCCCCTCTACTCCTTCTATCTTTCCTCAGGATCTGATATCCCGTTGGGAAGATTGTGTCTGTTATTGTCTCAGCGAGTTTTGTTTCTGTGACTGCTATGATGTCTGGGGATTTTTCACTGATTCTTTCGTTCCACTCCTCATGTTTATTCATTATTCCATCCTCGTTTGTGTACCAAACTTTCAGTTTCTTTTCTATCATTGTGGTCATGCAAGAATATTGGGGTTGGGGAGCGAGAGCCTTGGTGGGGGCCTATATGGGGCTGTGGTGTTGGTGGGGTTTGTGATGATGGGGGTGGGGTCAGAATGCCCATAAGGGACAGCTGTTGGGGTGAGGTTTTTGATATGGGGGTTGGTGGCAGAGGGAACAGTGAGTGGGTTGTAGTATAGGTTGCTCAGTTGCGTTGGGAATGTCGCGGTTGGAGTCTTTTGGTGGGAGATTCTGTGGGGTGTGTTTGCCCTTCCTCCTGTGTATGGGTCCTGCTCATTTTCGTCATTGCCTTGCATCTCTGTACCCTCTCTTTCAGTGTAGTCCTTTCTTCTTGTGTTCTGTCGCGGTCGAGGTATACTCTCTGGTACCCCTGTTTGTCCCTCAGTCTTGCTTTCTCTTGCAGAATCCTGGTTCGAACTGATTCTTCCTTGAAAGTTACTCTGACAGGCCGTATCCTTCCACTCGCAAACCACCCAATTCTCTGAAAATTTGTCACCTGGGTCATATCGCCCTCACCTATTGTTTTTATGATGCCTTCAATCATTTTTTTCTCCTCCTGTTTTATTTCTTCAAAGTTGTCCCCCTTGGCTTCTTGGAGCCCGTACACAAAAACTGACCTCGCCCTATCCTCCTCCCACTGAGTCTCCATCTGCTTCCTCTGAGGCATTTTATTTCCTTCCATTGATATGTTCTTGCCTTCAGTCCCTGTCATATCTGAAACTTCTATTCCCAGTGAACTGTCTTTCATGACCAGCTGTCCCTTGCTACTGCAGTTGGCTGTTAGAATCTCTGCATATAGCATACCTTCATTGTCTTCGGACCTGTCATTTGATCTTAGTGTGCTCCTCGTCTTTTCCCTGGCCCCACGTGGGTCTGATAGGGCCTTCGTGTACGTCATGTCTCCGTTGTTGCTTACCGTCCCCTTGTCTGCGCCTGACATTGAATTTCCTGATGTCACATCTGAATTGTCATTTGTCTCTCTAATCTGTTTCAGGCTTTGCAGTTTCTCTTCTAAGCACTGTATCCTAGCTTCTGCTGCTAAGACCTGTACTTCCCACTTCCTGCACTCTTCAGCTATGCGCTCCTCCATTTTCTTACCAAGCTCTACTATCTTCCTTCCCCACTCTTCCTCCCTTTTTTGGAGCTCTAACTCCCAGTCTTTCCTCCCTGGTTCGTCTACCAGATCTCTGGTTTTCCGTCCTCTAGGGCCACCCATTTTTTTTTTTTTTTTTAACCACAGACAGAAGGCTAGAGGAGGGAGAGGGTGCGAGGGGGAGAGAGAAAGGGTAGAAAGAGGGAGAGAGAGGAGAGAGAAAGGGTAGAAAGAGGGAGAGAGAGGAAAGAGTATGGGGGTGAGGGATAAGACCAAGGGGGAGAGAGAGAGAAATGTGAGGGGGAGAGAAAGGGTAGAGAGAGGGAGAAAGAGAGGGAGAGGGAGAGGGAGAGAGAGAGAGAGAGGGAGAGAGAGAAAGAAAGAGTAGGGGGAAGGGAAGGGAAAAAGGCTATGAGAGAGAAAAACGCGAGGGAGGGGGAGAGGGAAAGATAGGAGGGAGTAGGGAGTGAAGGCAAGAGCGGGGGAGGGGAAAGGTCTGTGGGGGAGGGAAAGGTGTGTAGGGGGGTGAAGGGACGGGGTCAAATTCCAAGGATCAGCTGTGTGTACTCACCTAGTTGTGGTTTCAGGGGTCGAGACTCAGCTCCTGTCCCCGAGTGTATGTGTGTGCGCGTGTGTGTGTGTGTGAGCACGTCAGTTGTTTATATGTCCCAGAAATACAATTCACCTCTGTGTATCCGTAATACTAATAAGATACCATTAACACTGAGAGTAATTCTAATAATTATAATACTAGCGTGTGTTAACAAGTCATTCTTTCACCCAGTTATGTGCTACCTTTTACTACATGTGTACCCAATACTTGCTTCTCAGATTGTACTGTCTTTGTGTCCTAAAACATTATCTCTCGAAACTGTTGTCAGGGCTGTAGTCCCATTAGCCACGACTTAATCCTCCTGCCTATTCCTTGCTCCTACAAATTTTATCTTCCTACTACTGCTAGGTGTTGTGTGTATGATAATCGCTCTGGAGCAGGGTTTGTGATAGCTACCAGTGACTGTAGGGCCGGCTCTACCACTCAAAACTTCCCGCCAACCACAAACAGGTGATTTGTACATTACTCCTCAGAGGGGACGTCCATCCAGATGCCTGATGTACGATGCTCGCTGTACGATGCTCGCTGTACGATGACTCGTGCACCTTGCCCTTCCGCCGCTGACTTCTTCAGCTTTTCTTTTCTCGTTGCCCTTTTGAGTCCTCATTTACCACACTTATCACTTGTATACTGCTACTTTTATAATTTACACTTCACTTTTGGTAAGTACACTTCTTATTTGTGATGACACCCAACCTGTTATGGCAGCACTACTTCCTCAGGCCTACTGCTGCCACCACCTCTGCTTATACATATTTATGTATATGTATGTATATATATATATATATATATATATATATATATATATATATATATATATATATATATATATATATATATATATATATATATATATATATCCCCTTTCTGGCTAGCTTGTTCACGCTGTGTGCTACATCACAGTTTGTCGTTAGCCAACCTCTCTTAATTTTTTTTATCTTTTCTCTTTAGTCACTCGCTTTGTACTTTGTATATTTGTAACAATGTGGCAACAAGTGCCAACTAGGCCTCAACGAACTGGCACTTTGAAATTTTGTTGTATAATTTCAAGCTTTCTCTCGCCTTTACTTTATTTATTTTTGCTAATACTTTGGTTATCACTTGTAGGGTTGTTAACTGACGTTGTCACTAACACTGGTTGCTTCTAGCTGCTAAAACACGCCCTATAATAAGCACTTCCCTAAAAAAACTAAACAGATGACAGCTAAGACACTGAACAGTCCCTGGCTAACACCCAGCATTCTCAAATCCATAAATACAAAACACCAATATGAAAAACAGTACAGAATGGGTCACATAACCAGAGACCAAACAAAACGTTACTCGTCAATCCTAACCAGCCTGATAAGAAGGGCAAAAAAATTGTATTATGAGAACAGATTATCCAACTTACGAGGTGATATAAAAAAGACCTGGAAAACCCTATCAGAAATTCTGGGATCAAAAAAGATATCACGAAATAGCGAAATAAAATTAGCAAAATCAGATGAACCCCAACTCCCACCAACAGAAACAGCAAACAGACTCAATGATTTCTTCTCCACTATAGGACAAAACCTTGCCAATAAAATCCCAAGCTCAGATACCCCACCAAATGACTACCTCACCTGCAACTACCCGAACACACTGTTCCTAGCTCCGACTAACCCATACGAAGTCTCCCTTATTATCAACGCACTAAAAAACAAGGCAGGAGATTTAAATACCTTACCACCCTTTATATACAAAAAAGTGTCACAAGTGCTATCACCAATCATTGCAACACTCTTTAACAAATCCATTGAATCCTCCACCTTCCCTACAGTACTCAAAATAGCAAGGGTCACCCCGATCCACAAAGGAGGAGACCAAACAGAGTTGAATAACTATAGGCCAATATCCAACTTACACCCTCTCTCAAAAATCTTCGAAAAATTAATTCATAAACGAATCTACTCCTACCTTATCTCCCAAAACATACTCAACCCCTGCCAATTTGGATTCAGGCCTAATAAAAATACTAATGATGCTATTATACACATGCTAGAACATATATACACTGCAATAGAGAAAAAAGAAGTCCCACTGGGGATCTTCATTGACTTACGTAAAGCTTTTGATACAGTTGACCATGACTTGCTCCACGTAAAATTGTCACACTATGGTATAAGAGGGCACTCCCTCAACTACCTCAAGTCATACCTCAGCAACAGAAGCCAATATGTGTACGCAAATGGGGCAAACTCTTCTGCACAACCAATTACAGTTGGTGTCCCACAGGGAAGTGTCCTTGGCCCTCTTCTCTTTCTCCTATACATAAATGACCTACCAAATGCTTCGCAATTACTCAAACCCACACTATTTGCAGATGACACTACATACGTCTTCTCCCACCCGACCCCAGTCACGCTAGCCAATACTGTAAATACCGAATTACAGAAAATATCTACCTGGATGAGGACTAACAAATTTACACTAAACATTGACAAAACCTACTTCATTCAGTTTGGTAACAGAGCTACAGATGTCCCTCTTAACATAATGATAAACGGATCACCTATCACAAAGCTAACAGAGGGAAAATTCTTAGGAATCCACCTTGATAATAGACTCAAATTTCATACACATATACAACAAATTTCTAAAAAAATTTCCAAGACTGTAGGCATACTATCGAAGATACGGTACTATGCTCCACAGTCAGCCCTCCTGGCCCTATATCACTCTCTTATTTACCCCTATCTCACCTATGGAATTTGTGCATGGGGCTCAACAACAATTAACCATCTCAGACCACTAATTACCCAACAAAAGGCTGCAGTTAGAATGATAACAAATTCTCACTACAGGCAGCACACTCCACCAATATTCAAAACACTCAACCTACTCACCATACAAAACATCCATACTTATTACTGCACCTATTACATACATAGAACACTTAACTCTGATATTAACCCTTCCCTCAAACATCTCCTTGCCAACCTCAACAGAACACATGACCATAACACAAGGCACAGATCACTCTTTGATGTTCCTCGTGTCCATCTCACACTATGCAAAAACTCAATGCACATAAAAGGCCCTAAAATCTGGAATTCATTACCTGTAAATATAAAAGAAACACTACCTGTTTATAAATTCAAGTCTCTTCTCAAAGATCACTTACTCACCCAAAACCAAATAAATACTGAATAACTGAACCTTATAAAATGTATATCTTAAATGTTTCTCACAGTTATATCACATAAATGTTAAACCTAAAACCGAATCTAACTTTATTATTTTTTAAATACACTACCTAACAGAATACTTCATACGACTGAATGTACCTTAACCTCTCCTCGTAGGACATACCTCTTAGCTCTGGGACTAGTCTTGTTGCAAACCTTTGCACTTTCTCTAGTTTCTTCACGTGCTTGGCTAGGTGTGGGTTCCAAACTGGTGCCGCATACTCCAATATGGGCCTAACATACACGGTGTACAGGGTCCTGAATGATTCCTTATTAAGATGTCGGAATGCTGTTCTGAGGTTTGCTAGGCGCCCATATGCTGCAGCAGTTATTTGGTTGATGTGCGCTTCAGGAGATGTGCCTGGTGTTATACTCACCCCAAGATCTTTTTCCTTGAGTGAGGTTTGTAGTCTCTGACCCCCTAGACTGTACTCCGTCTGCGGCCTTCTTTGCCCTTCCCCAATCTTCATGACTTTGCACTTGGTGGGATTGAACTCCAGGAGCCAATTGCTGGACCAGGTCTGCAGCCTGTCCAGATCCCTTTGTAGTTCTGCCTGGTCTTCGATCGAGTGTATTCTTCTCATCAACTTCACGTCATCTGCAAACAGGGACACCTCAGAGTCTATTCCTTCCGTCATGTCGTTCACAAATACCAGAAACAGCACTGGTCCTAGGACTGACCCCTGCGGGACCCCGCTGGTCACAGGTGCCCACTCTGACACCTCGCCACGTACCATGACTCGCTGCTGTCTTCCTGACAAGTATTCCCTGATCCATTGTAGTGCCTTCCCTGTTATCCCTGCTTGGTCCTCCAGTTTTTGCACCAATCTCTTGTGTGGAACTGTGTCAAACGCCTTCTTGCAGTCCAAGAAAATGCAATCCACCCACCCCTCTCTCTCTTGTCTTACTGCTGTCACCATGTCATAGAACTCCAGTAGGTTTGTGACACAGGATTTCCCGTCCCTGAAACCATGTTGGCTGCTGTTGATGAGATCATTCCTTTCTAGGTGTTCCACCACTCTTCTCCTGATAATCTTCTCCATGATTTTGCATACTATACATGTCAGTGACACTGGTCTGTAGTTTAATGCTTCATGTCTGTCTCCTTTTTTAAAGATTGGGACTACATTTGCTGTCTTCCATGCCTCAGGCAATCTCCCTGTTTCGATAGATGTATTGAATATTGTTGTTAGGGGTACACATAGCGCCTCTGCTCCCTCTCTCAATACCCATGGGAGATGTTATCTGGCCCCATTGCCTTTGAGGTATCTAGCTCACTCAGAAGCCTCTTCACTTCTTCCTCGGTTGTGTGCACTGTGTCCAGCACTTGGTGGTGTGCCCCACCTCTCCGTCTTTCTGGAGTCCCTTCTGTCTCCTCTGTGAACACTTCTTTGAATCTCTTGTTGAGTTCTTCACATACTTCACGGTCATTTCTTGTTGTCTCTCCTCCTTCCTTCCTTAGCCTGATTACCTGGTCCTTGACTGTTGTTTTCCTCCTGATGTGGCTGTACAACAGTTTCGGGTCAGATTTGGCTTTCGCTGCTATGTCATTTTCATATTGTCTTTGGGCCTCCCTTCTTATCTGTGCATATTCGTTTCTGGCTCTACGACTGTTCTCCTTATTCTCCTGGGTCCTTTGCCTTCTATATTTCTTCCATTCCCTAGCACACTTGGTTTTTGCCTCCCTGCACCTTTGGGTAAACCATGGGCTCATCCTGGCTTTTTCATTAATCCTGTTACCCTTGGGTACAAACCTCTCCTCAGCCTCCTTGCATTTTGTTGCTACATATTCCATCATCTCATTAACTGGCTTCCCTGCCAGTTCTCTGTCCCACTGAACCCCGTTCAGGTAGTTCCTCATTCCTGTGTAGTCCCCTTTCTTGTAGTTTGGCTTCATTCGTCCTGGCCTTCCTGCTTCTCCCTCCACTTGTAGCTCTACTGTGTATTCGAAGCTTAAAACCACATGGTCACTGGCCCCAAGGGGTCTTTCATATGTGATGTCCTCGATATCTGCACTACTGAAGGTGAATACTAAGTCCAGCCTTGCTGGTTCATCCTCTCCTCTCTCTCTTGTAGTGTCCCTTACGTGTTGGTACATGAAGTTCTCCAGTACCACCTCCATCATCTTAGCCCTCCATGTATCTTGGCCCCCATGTGGGTCCAAGTTCTCCCAATCGATCTCCTTGTGGTTAAAGTCACCCATGATCAGGAGCTTTGCCCTGCATGCATGAGCTCTTCTGGCCACTCTAGCCAGTGTGTCAACCATCGCTCTATTGCTCTCGTCGTACTCTTGCCTTGGCCTCCTGCTGTTCTGTGGTGGGTTATACATCACTGCTATTACCACCTTGGGACCTCCAGAGTGAAGTGTTCCCACTATGTAATCACTTTCTTCTCCGCTATCTCCTCTCTCCAGCTCATCAAAATTCCAGCGATTTTTGATCAGCAACGCCACTCCTCCACCCCCCCTGTTCCCTCTGTCTTTCCTCAGGATTTGGTATCCCGTTGGAAAGATGGCATCTGTTATCATACCTGTAAGCTTGGTTTCTGTGAGAGCTATGATGTCCGGTGATGCTTCTTTGACTCTTTCATGCCACTCCTCCCACTTATTTGTTATTCCATTAGCGTTTGTGTACCATACCTTCAGTTTCCTTTCCAACACTGTGGTTTGGGGGGCCTGTGAGGGTGGGAGACCTGGTGGCATACTGTGGGATTCTATAGCTCGGTGTTGGGTGGAGGCTGTGGGTATGGATTGTAGTGTGTGTTGGGATGGTGTGATAGGTTGTATGGTTCTGAGAGTAGTTGTGTGTGTGCTTGCCCTTGCTGTTCTGTCCTGCTCTGACTGACCTCTGCTGGTTCCCTCCTTGTCTCTTTTCCTAGCTCCTTTCGCTTTTTTGTCCTCTCCCTCAGCTGCTGTCGTTCTGATTTTGTTCTGTCTCTGTCTAGGAACACCCTCTTGTACTCTTCCGAGTATTTCAATCGTGGTTTCTCTTGGAGGATCCTGTTCCGCACTGTTTCCGTCCTGAGAATCAGCTTGATTGGTCGGTTTCTCCCCTTCGAGTACCCCCCTATTCTCTGAAAATTTACAATCTCGTCCATCTCTTCACCTATTTCCGTGATGATTTTCTCAATCTCCTTTCTTTCTTCCTGCTGCCTTTCAGTGTGTGTCCTTTCCTCTCTCTCCTGAAGCCCATGGATAAACACTGATTTTGCCCTTTCTTCCTCCCATTGCCTCACCCTCTGTGACTCTGGATCCTGCCTGTATGTGGTCAGTTTCTCCCTTGATTTTTCCAGTGGCTCTTGATAGCCTTGTTGTGCCTCAGCATTCGACCTATCACCCTCTCCATCTGCAACCAGCTGATCTTCCCTTTCACTCCTTGGTCCTCCTTGGCAGATTGATGTGACCTTAGCATAATTCATAATTCCTTCCTTCCTGTTCGGCCTCGCAGCTTCATATGCTGTGTCTTCTCTGGTCACTGCCCCTGTAACTCGCTTCAGCCTATTTATCTCAACTTCTAGGACCCTTATCTTGGCTACTGCAGTTTCGACTTGTGCCTCCCAATTCTTTGTCTCCTTCTCCAACCTCCTTTCCAATTTCACAGAGAGCTCTTTCTCCATTTTTTCAGAAAGCTCTCCTAATTTTCTCTCCCACTCTTGTTCCATCCTTTTCCACTGCTCCTCCATCCACTCCTCCCTACCAGAACCATTCTCATCTGATCCTTGGTTCCTGCGAGTCCCCACCATTTTTTTTTTTTTTTTTTTTTTTTTTTGTGAGAGAAGAGAGAAGGGAAAGGTAGAGGGGGAGAGAGAGTGAAGGGAAGAGTAGGAGAGGGGAGAGTTAGAAGGGAAAATGGGGACGAGAGAGAGCAAGAGAGAGAGAGAGCAAGAGAGAGAGAGAGCAAGAGAGAGAGAGAGAGAGCAAGAGAGAGAGAGAGAGCA